>NC_140989.1:215551518-216007920 GCF_052327205.1 Somniosus microcephalus | reverse complement strand
TCACATGGAAAGAACTGGCCACAAAAACAAAATCTCTCCACCTAAAGAAAGCCTGTGGCCCAGACAACATCAAAAATGAAATGCTAAAGTTCAGTAATATGGAGATGCAGGGTGCGATACTCAAACTATTCAACATCATATTACGCTCAGGCTGTTTTCCCGATATCTGGTGCCAAGGACTAATCTCCCCCATATATAAAAGTGGAAACAAATCAGACCCAAATAACTACCGCGGCATCTGTGTCAACAGTTGTCTAGGGAAGTTATTCTGCAGTATTCTAAATAGTAGATTACTTGATTTTCTTAACAAACATAATATCCTCAGAAAAAACCAAATAGGCTTTCTTCCAAAACACCGCACCGCCGACCATATCTATACCCTTCACACCCTCATCGAAAAACATAAACACCAAACAAAAAATGGGAAAATATTCGCCTGTTTCATCGACTTCAAGAAAGCCTTTGACTCTATATGGCACGAAGGGCTCTATTATAAACTTCTTCAGTGTGGAATAGGGGGCAAAGTCTATGACCTTATTAAATCAATGTATCTGAAAAACAAATGCGGGGTCAAAATTGGAGACAAACGCACCGATTTCTTCACCCAGAGAAGAGGCGTCCGGCAGGGCTGCAATTTGAGCCCGACCCTGTTCAACATATACATAAATGAATTAGCAGACATGCTGGAGCAAAGCGAGTCACCAGGTCTCCGTCTCCTGGATGGAGAAGTGAAGTCCCTGTTCTATGCGGATGACCTGGTTCTGCTGTCTCCCACAGAACAGGGATTACAGCAACAACTAGACCTACTCGACAAATACTGCCAAAATTGGGCTCTAACAGTAAATCTAAAGAAAACCAACATCATGATTTTTCAGAAAAGACTCAGATGTCAGGAAAACAAATACCAGTTTACTCTCAGTGATACCACTATAGGACACACTATGAGCTACACCTACCTTGGTCTAACTATTACAGCATCAGGGAGCTTCAGCATAGCAGTGAATGCACTAAAAGAAAAAGCCCGAAGAGCCCTATATGCAATAAAAAGAAAATTCTACAACATCCAAATCCCAATCAAAATCTGGCTCAAAATTTTTGACAGCATAATCCTGCCCATTGCACTGTACGGTAGTGAAGTATGGGGCCCGCTAAATCACCAAAGCTACACTAAATGGGAAAAACACACAATAGAAGCCCTACATGCAGAATTCTGCCGAAGCATCCTGCGCACCCAAAGAAAAACGCCAACAAATGCATGCAGAGCCGAACTAGGCAGATACCCACTGATAATAAACATCCAAAAACGAGCACTAAACTTCCTAAATCACCTCAAATCTAGCTCCCCAGACACCCTTCATTTCAAAGCCTTTCAGACCCAAGAGCTAAACCCAGAAAAGAGTCCCCTGAGTCAGCTGCTACTGAAACTAAGTACTCAGCCGGACCCTGACCAGCCCCAGACCAACACAGCCGTCCAAACACCAATCCGAGTGAACCAAATCATTAAAAAATGCAAAGAAACCTACCTGGAACATTGGAACAAAATAACCGAAAGCCAAAGCAGATTAGAATGTTACCGGGCCCTAAAAAGAGAATATAAACTGGCAGACTACCTCACGACCATCAGAGACACAAAACAGAGACAGACCCTCACCAGGTACAGACTAAGCGACCACCAACTGGAAATTGAAAAAGGCAGATACAAGAAATCCTGGCAGCCTAGAGAGAATAGAATATGCGATCAATGTCTGGCTGGCGAGGTTGAAACAGAAATGCATTTCCTCCTAAAATGCGAAAAATTCAACACATCAAGAAACATATTATTCAACAAGCTAAGCCAAACAACCCCAGATTTCAAGGAATTGGATGATCTGTCAAAATTGAGATTAGTCCTAGGAGAAGGAGACAGCCCATACCTTGGGGCCAAATATGTAACAACATGTCACAACCTGAGGACTGTTTAAAATTAAGACTGTTTAAAATTAATATTGAACATACCAAATGAAGTACAAAGACTGTTTAAAATTAATATTGTTTAAAAGTAATATTGTATGTACCCAACAAATGTCAAATCGATTGACACCTACAAAATGTTGGAAAACTGTACCTTTTTGCTATGTAAGCTTTGGCAATATGGTTCTCTGTAAACTTTCATGCCAATAAAGCATTTTAATTGGAATTGGAATTGGAATTGGAGAGACTGGGGGAGAGAGAGAGAGAGACGGGGGAAGGGAGAGCGAGACTGGGGAGAGAGAGATAGAGAGACTGGGAGACAGAGGGAGAGAGAGAGAGACAGGGAGTGAGAGAGAGATGGGGAGAGAGAGAGAGACGGAGAGAGAGAGAGACTGGGAGAGAGAGACTGGAGGAGGGAGAGTCTGGAGGAGAGAGAGAGACTGGGAGAGAGAGAGAGATTGGGAGATAGAGAGAGAGAGAGACTGAGACGGGGAGAGAGAGAGACGGGGAGAGAGAAACTGGGAGAGAGAGAGAGAGAGAGAGAGAGACTGGGGGAAGAGATAGAGAGACTGGGAGACAGAGAGAGAGACTGGGAGACAGAGAGAGAGAATGAAGTACAAAGACTGTTTAAAATTAATATTGTTTAAAAGTAATATTGTATGTACCCAACAAATGTCAAATCGATTGACACCTACAGAATGTTTGAAAATGTACCTTTTTGCTATGTAAGCTTTGGCAATATGGTTCTCTGTAAACTTTCATGCCAATAAAGCATTTGAATTTGAATTTGAATTTGATAAAGAGATGAGGAGATAGAGAGAGATTGGGGGGAGAGAGAGCGACTCGGGGAGAGAGAGAGACTTGGGGAGAGCGAGAGAGACGGGAGAGTGAGAGAGAGTAGAGAGACTGGGGGGAGAGAGAGGAGAGAGACTGGGGAGAGATAGAGAGAGACTGGGGGAGGGAGAGGCGAGAGACTGGGGGAGAGGGAGACTGGGGAGAGAGAGAGAGAGACTGGGGGAGAGAGAGAGAGACTGGGGGAGAGAGATGGGGAGAGAGAGAGAGACTGGAGGAGAGAGAGAGAGACTGGAGCAGGGAGAGACTGGAGGAGAGAGAGTGACGGAGAGAGAGAGAGACTGGGAGAGAGGGACTGGAGGAGGGAGATTCTGGAGGAGAGAGAGAGACGGGGAGAGAGAGAGACTGGGGGAGAGAGAAAGACTGGGGAGAGAGAGAGACTGGGAGACAGAGAGAGAGAGAGACTGAGAGGGGAGACAGAGGGAGACGGGGAGAGAGGGAGAAACTGGGGGAGAGAGGGAGAGAGAGAGAGACTGGGGGAAAAGATAGAGAGACTGGGAGACAGAGAGAGAGACTGAGAGACAGAGAGAGAGATAAAGAGATGGGGAGAGCACAGTGAAAGCATTGATTTCCTTATGACAGCACAAAAACTGCTCTGACATCATAGCAGCTCTTCGACATCATAGTCACTCAATGCTAATTCCCCCGTAGGATTGGTCAACCGCTAATGAGCGGATTTTTGAAAGTTTTTTGGATACCGTCGGCACAATTTTTGTTTGACGGAAAAGTAAATATGCTTATGACCGTTCCGGAATCGTAAGCTTTCTTTTGATGTAACACGCGTGTAGTTACGCTATATATCTTTTGAGTGTATAGAAGACAGACAGACAGACAGACAGAAGAGCAATTATATATATATAGATATAGATATACTAGCTGGGGGTGACCGGCGGTGCCGAGGCTTTTTTGAGGGCATGTTGTTGTTGGAAGAGAGAGAGAGAGAGAGCGACTGGGGGGAAGAGAGAGAGCGACTGGGGGGAAGAGAGAGAGCGACTGGGGGGAAGAGACAGAGCGACTGGGCGGAAGAGAGAGAGCGACTGGGGGGAAGAGAGAGAGCGACTGGGGGGAAGAGAGAGAGCGAGAGACTTGGGAAGAGAGAGAGCAAGGGACTGGGGGGAAGAGAGAGAGCGAGAGACTGGGGGGAAGAGAGAGAGCGAGAGACTCGGCAGGAAGAGAGAGAGCGAGAGACTGGGGGGAAGAGAGAGAGCGAGAGACTGGGGGGAAGAGAGAGAGCGAGAGACTGGGGGGAAGAGAGAGAGCGAGAGCGTTGGGGGGATGACAGAGAGCGAGAGACTAGGGGGAAGAGAGAGAGCGAGAGACTGGGGGAAGAGAGAGAGAGAGAGATTGGGGGGAAGAGAGAGAGTGAGAGACTGGGTGGAATGGGTGGAAGAGAGAGAGCGATGAAGGGGAGGAATGGGAAGTGGGAGGAAGGGGAAGGGGAGGAAGGGGAAGGGGGAGGAAGGGGTGGAGGAGGGGGGAGGGGGAGGGAAGGGGTGAGGGGGGAGCAGGAGGGGGGAGCGGGGAGGGAGGGAGGGGGAGGGGGAGGGAATGGGGGGTAGGGGAGGGAGGGTGGGGTAGGGGAGGGAGGGAGGGAAGGAGGGGTAGGGAAGGGAGGGGGTGAGAAGGTGGGGGAGGGGGAGGGAGGAGTGGGGGAGGGGGGAGAAAGGGGAGGGAGAGGGGGGAGGGAGCGGGAAGGAGAGAGAGAGGGAAAGAGAGAGAGACAGAGAGAGAGAGGGAAGGAGAGAGAGACAGAGTGAGAGAGTGAAGGAGAGAGAGAGAGAGAGGAAAGGAGAGACAGACAGACAGAGACAGAGAGGGAAGGAGAGAGAGACTGGGGGGAGAGAGAGACGGGGAGAGAGAAAGAGTAGAGAGACTGGGGGGAGAGAGGGAGAGAGAGAGAGACGGGGAGATAGAGAGAGAGAGAGACTGGGGAGATATAGAGAGAGAGACTGAGGGGGGAGAGAGATAGTGACTGAGGGGGAGAGAGAGACTGGGGGAGAGAGAGCGAGAGAGAGACTGGGGGGAAAGAGAGAGACTGGGGGGCTGCGGGGGGTGAGAGAGAGAGAGACTGAGGGGAGAGAGAGAGATGGGGTGTTGGTAAAGGATAGCAAACTGAGAAAAACCTTGACAAGGTACAGACTTAGTGAATATAGCCTGGTGATCGAAAAAGGCAGACACAGACAGACCCGGCTGCCAAGAGAGGACAGGATATGCTCTCACTGCAGTCAGGGAGTGGTGGAGACAGAGATGCACTTCCTCACAGCTTGTGGAAAATATCAGGGCATCAGGGAGAATTTCTACCAAAAATTCTCACAAATATGCCCTGAATTCAGAAATTTAAATGACGACCAAAATCTCCCATGCCTACTAGGGGAACAGAGAAACTGTGTAACCTTAGCGGCACACTATGTTATAGCTTGCCATAAACAGAGGGACAACCAGTAAACCTAAGAAAAGAGCATATACAAATTATACGAATGTATATTTATACACTCAGGGATATATTTGTTTATACACTGTATGAATAGATCGGCGTTTATGTGTTCAACCATAAATGTTTTTCGATGCTTTGGCAACATAAAATGTACCTCATCATGCCAATAAAGCGATTTGAATTGAATTGAATTGAAAATTGAGAGAGAGAGAGAGACTTAGGGGGAGAGGGAGAGAGTGGAGGGAGAGGGAGAGACTGGGTGAGGGAGAGACTGGGGGAGAGAGATAGAGAGACTGGGGGAGAGAGAGAGAGAGAGAGACTGGGGGAGAGAGAGAGAGAGAGAGATGGGGGAAGGGAGAGAGAGACTGGGGAGAGAGAGAGAGATAGAGAGACTGGGAGACAGAGAGAGAGTGATAGAGAGACGGGGAGCGAGAGAGAGATGGGGGAGAGAGAGAGAGTGACTGCAGGAGGGAGAGATTGGAGGAGAGTGAGAGATGGAGAGAGAGAGAGACTGGGAGAGAGAGACTGGAGGAGGGAGAGTCTGGAGGAGAGAGAGAGACTGGGAGACTGGGGCAGAGAGAGAGACTGGGAGATAGATAGAGCGAGAGAGAGAGAGTCTGAGACTGAGATGGAAGAGAGAGAGAGAATAGAGAGAGAGAGTAGAGAGCCTGTGGAAAATATCAGGGCATCAGGGAGAATTTCTACCAAAAATTCTCACAAATATGCCCTGAATTCAGAAATTTGAATGACGACCAAAAACTCCCATACCTACTAGGGGAAGAGAGAAACTGTGTAACACTAGCGGCACACTATGTTACAGCTTGCCATAAACAGAGGGACAACCAGTAAACCTAAGAAAAGAGGATATATAAATTATGCGAATGTATATTTATACACGCAGGGATATATCTGTTTATACACTGTATGAATAGATCTGCGTTTATGTGTTCAACCATAAATGTATTTTGATGCTTTGGCAACATAAGATGTACCTTATCATGCCAATAAAGCGATTTGAATTGAATTGAATTGAATTGAGACTGAGGGGGGAGAGAGAGAGAGTAGAGAGAGAGAGTAGAGAGACTGGGGGGAGAGAGAGGAGAGAGACTGGGGAGAGAGAGAGAGAGGCTGGGGGAGAGAGAGGAGAGAGACTGGGGAGAGAGAGAGAGAGACTGGGGGAGAGAGACGGGGAGAGAGAGAGAGAGACGGGGAGAGAGAGAGAGAGAGAGAAACGGGGGAAGGGAGAGTGAGACTGGGGAGAGAGAGAGATAGAGAGACTGGGAGCGAGAGAGAGATGGGTGGAGAGAGAGAGATTGGAGGAGGGAGAGTCTGGAGGAGAGAGAGAGACGGAGAGAGAGAGAGACTGGGAGATAGAGAGAGAGAGAGAGAGAGAGAGAGCGACTGAGGGGGGCGAGAGAGAGAGACGGGGTGAGAGAGAGAAACTGGGGGAGAGGGAGAGAGAGAGAGAGAGACTGGGGGAAGAGATAGAGAGACTAGGAGACAGAGAGAGAGACTGGGAGACAGAGAGAGAGATAAAGAGACGGGGAGTGAGAGAGAGATTGGGGGGAGAGAGAGGGAGAGGGCTAGAAATTCGGTATCGCCCCATTTGAAGCGGGAAGGAGAGAGAGACAGAGAGAGAGAGTGAATGAGAGAGAGAGAGAGGGAAGGAGAGAGAGAGAGAGAGGGAAGGAGCGAGAGAGAGGGAAGGAGAGAGAGAGAGGGAAGGAGAGGGAAGGCGAGAGAGAGAGAGTGAAGGAGAGACAGAGACAGAGAGGGAAGGAGAGAGAGAGAGAGGGAAGGGGAGAGAGAAAGAGAGAGAGAGAGGGAAGGAGAGAGAAACAGAGAGAGAATAATGAATATATTAATACTGAATAGATAATTTGGAAGCTGAATATCAAAGGTATTTTAAAAACATTATACAAATTGTATGATAAACATTCTGATAGAAATACTGAGCATATGAATATTATAGCAAGATGGAATAGCAGAGCACTGAAGGAGGCCATTCGGCCCATCGATTCTGCGTTGGCTCTTTCGAAGATCAGCCCAGTTAGTCTCACTCCCCCGCTCTTCCCCAAATCCCAGCAATATTTCTCCTTCCATTATTTATCCAACTCCCTTTTGAAGTCTACTACTGAATCTGTTTCCACCACCCTATCAGGCAGTGCTTTCCAAAACCTACCAACTCATTGTGTAAAAAAGCTTTATCTTGTGTCGCCTCTGGTTATTTTCCCAATCACCTTAAACCTGTGCCCTCTTGTTATCGACCCTTCAGCCAGTGGAAACAGTTTCTCTTTATTTTCTTTAAATCCATCATGGTTTTGAACACCTCTATCCATTTCCACTTAGCCTTCTCTGCTCTAAGGAGAACAGCCCCAGTCCCTCCAGTCTCTCTACGTAACATTAATCCCTCACCCCTGGAACCATTCTAGGAAATCTCCTCTGTACCCTCTCCAAAGCATTCACATCATTCCTAAAATGTTTTGCCCAAAATTGGATACAATTCTCCAACTGGGACCGAACACGTGAATATGAAATATAAATATTACGTTAAATAAATGAATGGAATATAAAGATTAAAAATAAGTGACAGTGGGAAATATAAACAATATACAAATGTAAATTAAAATTTAAATATACAAATACACAAATATCAGCAATACGTTAAAAAAATACAAATAAAGCTCGCAAAATATTAGAAAACATGTGTAAATATAACTAATATTTACAATATTTACGCAAATCAAGAGCAATGATTTCAGGGCATCTTAATATATTAAAAAAATCTCAATTCTCTTGCGGTGAAAACAGAGCGAAGGAAGGAGAAGAATAAATAATATCGAACAATAATGCAAATATTAAACATCATTGCAAATCCTTAATAAATAATATCGACCAATAAAGCAAATATTAAACATCATTGCAAATCCTTAATAAATAATATCGATCAATAATGCAAATATTAAACATCATTGCAAATCCTTAATAAATAATATCGACCAATAATGCAAATATTAAACATCATTGCAAATCCTTAATAAATAATATCGATCAATAATGCAAATATTAAACATCATTGCAAATCCTTAATAAATAATATCGACCAATAAAGCAAATATTAAACATCTTTGCAAATCCTTAATAAATAATATCGATCAATAATGCAAATATTAAACATCATTGCAAATCCTTAATAAATAATATCGACCAATAATGCAAATATTAAACGTCATTGCAAATCCTTAATAAATAATATCGATCAATAATGCAAATATTAAAGATCTATTGCAAATCCTTAATAGATAATATCAATCAATAATGTAAATATTAAAAAGCTATTACAAATACTTAATAAATAATATCGAACAATAATGCAAATATTAAAGATCTATTACAAATCCATAACAAATAATAGCAATCAGTAATGCAAATAACAAAGATCTATTTCAAATCCTTAATAAATAATATCAATCAATAACGAAAATATTATAGATCTATTACAAATCCATAATAAATAAAATCAATCAATAATGCAAATTTTAAAGACCTATTTCAAATCCTTAATAAATAATATCATTCAATAATGCAAATATTAAAGATCTATTACAAATGCATAATAAATAAAAACAATCAATAATGCAAATATTAAGGATCTATTACAAATGCATAATAAATAATAACAATCAATAATGCAAATATTAAAGATCTGTAACAAATCATTAATATCAACAACAACTTGTGTTTATATAGCGCATTTAATGTAGTAAAATGTTCCAAGGCGCTGCACAGGAGTATTTTAAGACAAAAAAATTGACACCGAGCTACATAAGCATAAATTAGTGCAGGTGACCAAGGGCTGGGTCAAAGAGGTAGGTTTAGAGGAGCGTCTTAGAAGACAAAAGATAGGTAGTGGGGCGGAGAGGTTTAAGCCTGTAATTCCAGAATTTAGGGCCTAGACAACAGAAGGCACGGCCAACAAAGGTTGAGTGACTATAATCAGGGATGCTCAAGAGCCCAAACTTCGAGGAGCGCAGATATCTCGGGGGTTGTGGAGCTGAAGGAGATTACAGGAATAGGAAGTGGCGAGGCCATGGAGGGATTTGAAAACAAGCATGAAAATTTTGAAATCAAAGTGCTGCTTAACCAGGAGCCAGTGTAGTTCAGCGAGCACATGGGAGATAGGCAAACGGGACTTGGTGCAAATTAGGACACGGGCAGCAGAGTTTTGGATGACCTCAAGTTTATGTAGGATGGAATGTGGGAGGCCAGCCAGGAGTGCATTGGAATAGTCAAGTGTAGAGGTAACAAAGGCATGGATGAGCGTTTCAGCAGCGGATGAGCTGAGGCAAGTGCAGGGATGGGCGATGTTATGGAGGTGGATGTTGGCGGTCTTTGTTATTCTACTGATATGTGGTAGGAAGCTGACTTCATGGTCAATATGTCACCAAGGTTGCGAACAGTGTTGCTCAGCCTCAGACAGGTGTTGGAGAGAGGGATGGAGTCAGTGGCTAGGGAATGGAGTGTGTACCGGGGCCCGAAAGCAATGGCTTTGGTCTTCCCAATATTAAATTGGAGAACATTTTGGATCATCCAGTATTGTGTGTCGGACAAAATGTCTGACAATTTGGAGACCGTGGGGGGGTCGAGAGAAGAAGTAGTGAGGTAGAGCTGGGTGTCGTCAGTGTACACGTGGAAACTGACACTGTGTTTTTGGATGATGTCGTTCAGGGGCAACATGTAGATGAGAAATAGGAGGGGTCAAGTATAGATCTTTGCGGGTGCACCAGAGGTAACAATGCGGGAGCAGGAAGAGAAGCCGTTACAGGTGATTCTCTGGCTAATATTAGACAGACAAGAACGGAACCAGGAGAGTGCAGTCCCACACAGCTCTATGACGGTGGAGAGCTCTTGGAGAAGGATGGAGTGGTCAACCTTGCCAAAGGCTGCAGACAAGTCAAGAAGGATGAGTAGGGATAGTTTAGAAACATAGAAAAATAGAAAAATAGGAGCAGGAGTAATCCATTCGGCCCTTCGAGCCTGCTCTGCCATTCAATATAATCATGGCTGATCCTCGATCTCAATAACATATTACCTCTCTCTCCCCATAACTTTTGATGACTTTTGTGTCTAGAAATCTATCTATCTACTTCTTAAATATATTTAGTGACTTGGCCTCCACAGCATTCTGTGGTAGAGAATTCCACAGGTTCACCACCCTCTGAGTAAAAAAAACTCTCCTCATCTCAGTCATAAATGTCCTACGCCATATCCTGAGACTGTGATCCCTCATTCTAGACTCACCCCCTCCCCCCCAGCCAGGTAAACATTCTCCCTGCATCCAGTCTGTCTAGCCCTGTCAGAATTGCATATTTTACAATGAGATCCCCTCTCATTCTTCTAAACCCTGGTGAAACAAGCCTAGTCGACCCAATCTCTCATCGTAAGCCGCACCTGCCTTCCCAGAATTCAGTCTGGTGAACCTTTGTTGAACTCCCTCTATGGCAAGTACATCCTTTCTTAGGTAAGGAGACCAAAACTGCAAACAGTACTCCAGGTGTGGTCTCACCAAGGCCCTGAATAACTAGTAAGACATCCTTGCTCCTGTACTCAAATCCTCTTGCAATAAAGTACAGCACACCACTTGCCTTCCTAACTGCTTGCTGCACCTGCATGTTTGCTTTCAGTGATTGGTGTTCAAGGACACCCAGGTCCCTCTGTACCTCAACATTTCTCAATCTATCATAATTTAAATAATACTCTGCCTTTCTGTTTTTCCTACTGAAGTAGATAACTTCACATTTATGCACATTATACTGCACCTGCCACTTACTTGCCCACTCACTCAAATTGTCTAAACCGCCCTGAAGCCACTCTGCCTTCCTCACAAATCACACTCCCACAAAATTTCATGTCATCGTCAGTTAACTTGGAAATATTACACTAGGTTCCCTCATCCAAATCATTGATATACATTGTGAATAGCTGGGGCCCATTCACTGATCCCTGCATTACCACACTAGTCACCGCCTGCCAGCCCAAAAAAGATCAATTTATTCCTGCTCTCTGTTTCCTGTCTGCTAATCAATTTTCAATCCATGCTAGTATATTACTCCTAATCCCATGTGCTTTAAGTTTGCACACTAACCTTTTATGTGGGACATTATCCAAGGCCATCTGAAAATCCATATACAACATGGAACGGTGAGTATTTAAACTCACTTTCGCGGGCTTTTTTTCAGAGGCCGGTGTCGGGAGCAACAGGAGAGAACAGTGATTATTTAAACTGACTTTTGCTGGCTTTTTCTCAGAGGCTTACCAAACTCGCAGACCGGCAGTGGCATTCCAGAGCCATGTCACGATTCAAAAAGTGACGCGGTCAAGAGGAAGCAGCTGATTGGGTGAGTACGGCCAAGTGAGTATTTATACTTCTCTATAGTTTGACAGTTAAGGTTAATAGTTTTAAAAGTTTAGAACATCTTTATTTTTGTGGTTATAGTTTCAAATTATCTGTTGTGTAGCGGGGAGTGCTAGTAAGCAAGGGCCCTTGAGTATATCATTTATTGTAGTGTAATTAGTGGTATTGATTCGATTTAATTTAATTTAACTTAATTAAATGATAATTCATGACAGCACAGCTCGGCCCCGTGGCATGCTCCTCATGCACTATGGGATATCAGGGACACTTCCTATGTCCCTGACGACCATGTGTGTGGGAAGTGTATCAAGCTGCAGCTAATGTTTTGCCGCATTGCAGCACTGGAGCTGCGAAGGGATACATACTGGAGCATGCATGATGCTGAGGACATCGTGGATAGCATGGTTAAAGAGTTGGTCACACCGCAGGTAAAGGCTGCACATGCAGGAAAAAAATGGTTGACCTCCAGGCAGATAAGTCAGTGCAGGCAGGTAGTGCAGGGGTCCCTGTGGCTACCCCCTCTCAAATAGATATAACACTTTGAATATTGTTGAGGGAGATGGCTTATCGTGGGAAGGCAGCAGCAGCCAACTTCCTGGCATATGGGTGGTTCTGCTGCACAAAACAAGAGGAAAAAGAGCGGGAGACCTATAGTGATATGGGATTCCATTGTAAGGGGAATAGATAAGGATTTCTGCGTTCGGAAACGAGACTCCAGAATGGTATGTTGCCTCCCTAGTGCAAGGGTCAAGGATGTCTCGGGGCAGCTCAAGAGCATTCAGGATGGGGAGGGTGAACAGACAGTTATCGTGGTGCATATAGATGCCAACGATATAGATGAAAAACGGGATGAAATCCTAAAAGCTGAATATAGGCAGTTAGGAGGTAAATTAAAAAATAGGACCTCAAAGGTAGTAATTTCAGGATTGCTTCCAGTGCCACGTGCTTGTCAGAGTAGAAACAGAAGGATATTTCAGATGAATACATGGCTAGAGGAGTGATGCAAGGGGGAGGGATTCAAATTACTGGGACATTGGAACAGGTTCTGGGGGAGGTGCGACCAGTGCAGCCTGGACAGTTTGCACCTGGGCGGGACCAGGACCGATGTCCTAGGGGGAGTGTTTGCTCGTGCTGTTGGGGAGCATTTAAACTAAAATGGCAGGGTGTTGCTAACCTGTGCAGGGAGACAGAGGAAAGGGAAACAAGGATAGAAACAAAACACAGGAAGGAGAAAAGCAAAACTGGAAGGCAGAGAAATCAAGGGTGTAAATTACACAGGGCTACAGTTATTAGTAATTCTAAAAGGACTAAACGTGTTAAAAAACAAGCCTGAACACTTTGTGTCCTAATGCGAAGAGCATTTGTAATAAGTTGGATGAATTAGCTGCGCAAATAGGTGTAAACGGATATGATATAATTGGGATTATGGAGACATGGCTCCAGCGTGACCAAGACTAGGAATTCTGCATTCAGGTATTCAATATTACACAGTATACACAGTATCCCCACAGTGCAGATAGAGGCCATTTCGGCCCATCGAGCCTGCACCGACACATATCCCACCCTATCCCTGTAACCCCACGTATTTAATCCCCTAACATTAAGGGTCAATTTAACATAGCCAAATCAACCTAACCTGCACATCTTTGGACTGTGGGAGGAAACCGGAGCACCCGGAGGAAACCCACGCAGACACAGGGAGAATGTGCAAACTCCACACAGACAGTCGCCCGAGGCCAGATTTGAACCCGGGTCCCTGGCGCTGTGAGGCAACAGTGCAAACCACTATGCCACCGTGCCCCCCTGAATATTCTGGAAGGGCAGGCAAAAATGAAATGGAGGTGGGGTTGCATTGCTAGTTAAAGAGGAGATTAACACAACAGTAAGGAGGGATATAAGCTCTCATGATGTGGAATCTGTACAGGTAGAGTTGAGAAATACCAGGGGGCAGAAAACGTTAGTGGGAGTTGTATACAGACCCTCAAACTGTAATGCTGAGTTTGGGGGTGGCATTAAATGGAAAATTAGAGATGGGTGCAATAAGGGCACACCAGTTATCCTGGGTAACTTTAATCTACATATAGGCTGGGCAAATCAAATTAGTAAAAATACTTTGGAGGAGGAATTCCTAGAGTGTATACGGGATGGTCTCCTGGACCAATATGTCGATGAACGAATTAGAGATCAGGCCATCTTAGACGGCATTATGTAAGGAGAAAGGGTTAATTATCAATCTTGATGTGCGAGGCCCCTTGGGGACGAGTGATCATAATATGTAGAATTGTTCTTTAAGATGGAGACTGAAGTAGTTGACACGGAGACTAGGGTCCTGAATTTAAATAAAGGAAACTATGATGGTATGAGGCTCGAGTTGGCTAGGATGGATTGGGGGCGTTACTTAAAGGGTTGACGGTGGATAGGCAATGGCAAACATTTAAAAATCGCATGGATGAACTATAGCATTTGTTCATCCCTCTTTGGCATAAAAATAAAACAATGAAGGTGACTCAACCGTGGCTAACAAGTGAAATTAGGGACAGAATAATATCCAAGGAGAGGACATATACATTGTCCACAAAAAGCAGCAAACGTGAGGATTGGGAGCAGTTTAGCATTCAGCAAAGGAGGACAAAGGGATTAATTAAGAGGGGAAAATAGAATATGAGAGTAAGCTTTCAGGGAACATAAAAACTGTCTGTAAAGCTCCTATAGATATGTGAAGAGAGAAAGATTGTTGAAGTCAAGCGTAGGTCGTTTGAAGTCAGAATCAGGGGAATTTACAATGGGGAACAAAGAAATGGCAGACCAATTAAATACAGACTTTGCTTCTGCCTTCACAAAGGAAGACACAAATAACCTATCAGAGATGTTGGGGAATATAGGGTCTAATGAGAGGGAGGAATTGATTGAGATCAGTATTTGTAGGGAAATGGTGTTAGGAAAGTTGATGGGATTGAAGGCTGATAAATCCCCAGGGCCTTATAATCCAAATCCTAGGGTACCTAAGGAAGCGGCCCTAGAAATAATAGATGCATTGCTTGTCATCTTCTAAAATTCTAAAGAATCTGGAACAGCTCCCATGGATTGGAGGTTAGCTAATGTAATCCGACTATTTAAAAAAGGTGGTAGAGAGAAAATGGGGAATTATAGACTGGTAAGCCTGGCATCGGTCGTGGGGAAAATGCTAGAGTCCATTATAAAAGATGTAATAGCAGAGCACTTGGAAAACAGTGACAGGATTGGACAAAGTCAACATGGATTTACAAAAGGTAAATCATGCTTGACTAATCTACTGGAATTTTTTGAGGATGTAACTGGTAGGGTAGATAAGGCAGAACCAGTGGGTGTGGTGTATTTGGACTTTCAGAAGGCTTTCAATAAGGTCTCGCATATAGGATTAGCGTGCTAAGTTAAAGCACATGGGATTGGGGGAAAGGTACTGACTTGGATAGAGAACTGGTTGGCAGACAGCAAGCGAAGAGTTGGAGTAAATGGATGTTTTTCCAAGTGGCAGGCAGTGACGAGTGGGGTACCGCAGGGATCGCTGCTAGGACCCCAGCTATTCGCAAAATATATTAATGATCTAGACGAGGGAACTAGATGTAATATCTACAAGTTTGCAGATGACACAAAGCTGAGTGGGCGTGTGTGCTGTGAGGAGGATGCAGAGAAGCTCCAGTATGATTTGGACTGGCTGGGTGTTTGGGCAGATGCGTGGCAGATGCAGAAAAATGTGGATAAATGCGAAGTCATCCAATTTGGTGTCAAAAACAGGCAGACAGATTATTATCTGAACGGCAATAGATTGGGAAAAGGGGATGTGCAACGTGACCTGGGTGTCCTTGTGCACCAGTCGCTGAAGGTAAGCATGCAGGTGCAGCAGGTGGTTAAGAAGGCAAATGGTGTGTTTGCCTTCATAGCGAGAGGATTCGAGTACAGTAGCAAGAACGTATTGCTGCATTTGTACAGGGCATTGTTGAGAACACACTTTGCGTATTGTGTGCAGTTTTGGTCGCCTTATCTGAGGAAGGATATTCTTGCAACAGAGGGAGTGCAGTGATGGTTCACCAGGCTGATACCTGGCATGGCAGGAATGATGTATGAGGAGAGATTGGGTCGATTGTGCTTGTACTCGCTGGAGTTTAGAAGAATGAGAGGGGATCTCTTTGAAACTCATAAAATTCTGATAGGACTGGAAAGACTAGATGCAGGAAGGATGTTCCCGATGGTCGGGGAGTCCAGAACCAGGGGTCACAGTCTAAGGATAAGGGGAAGGCCATTTAGGAAAGAAATGAGGAGTAATTTTTTCACCCAGAGAGTAGTGAACCTGTGGAATTCTCTACCACAGAAGGAAGTAGAGGCCAATACATTAAATATATTCAAGAAGGAGTTGGATATATTTCTTAAGGCTAAAGGGATCAAAGGATATGGGGAGAAAGCAGGGACAGGGTACTGAATTTGGATGACCAGCCATGATCGCATTGAATGGTAGAGCAGGCTCGAGGGGCCGAATGGCCTACTCCTGCTCTTATCTTCTATGTTTCGATGTTGCTGTCCCATTCATTTCTCTAGCACTATTTTTTTACCAATACGATTTCCTTTAAGTCCTCCTTCTCAGTGGACCCTTGGCTCCCTAACATTTCTGGGTAGATATTTGTGACCTCCTCCATGAATACAGATACTATCCTTAAATTTCTTTGTTAGCCATGGTTGGGCTGTATTTACTTTTGTGTTTTTTGCACCAGAAAGGAATGTATAACTGTTGAATTTCATACATTCATTCCTTAAATGTTAGCCCTTGCCTATCCACCGTCATGCCATTTAATGAAGCTCCCCAATCTATCATGGCCAACTCACTCCTCATACCTTCAGAGTTTCCTTTAATTAGATTTAGGCTCCTGGGCATCAAAGGTGGTGGTGAGGGTGCAGTTGAGCAGTTCGAAAGCTGTATACATGTCGTGCTGAATGTAGGGCCAGAGGGTGGACATACGGAATTCCATAAGTGCAGTTGTAAGAGAGTTGGGAAATCCTGAATAAATAATATCAATCAAAAATACAAGCACTAACAATCTATTAAGAATCGCTAATAAATAATATCAATCTATAATTAAAATATTAAAGATCTATTACACATCCAAAATAACATCAATAAATAATGTAAATATTAAAGATCGTTTACAAATCCTTAATAAATAACATCAATCGTAATGCAAATATTAAAGATCTTTTACAAATCCTTAATAAATAAAATGCATCAATATTGCAAATATTAAAGATATGTTACAAATCATTATATGATTTACATCGATCAATAATGCAAACATTAAAGATCATTTACAGAGCCTTAATAAATAATATCGATCAATAATAAAAATATTAAAGATTTATTGCTAATCCTTAATAAATGATATCAATCAATAATGTAAACATCAAAGAACTATAACAAATCTTTAATAAATAACATTAATCAATAATGCAAATATGAAAGATCTATTACAAATTCTTGTATAATTAACATTGATCAAAATTGCAACTATTAAAGATCTTTTAGAAATCCTCAATAAATAACATTGATCAATAATGCAAATAGTAAAGATCTATGACAAGTCCTTAATAAATAATATCGATCAATAATACAAATATTAAAGATTTATTGCAAATCCTTAATAAATAATATCGAGCCACCGTGTAAATATTAAATAGCTATTACAAATCCTTAATAAGTAATATCAATCAATAACGCAATAATTAAAGATTTATTATAAATCCTTATATAATTCACATCAATCAATATTGCAAATATTAAAGACCTTTTACAAATCCTTAATAAATAATATCTACCGATAATGCAATTCTTAAAGATCTACTGCAAATCCATAATAAATAATATTAATAAATAATGCAGAAATCAATTATCTATTACAAATCCTTAATAAATAAAATTGATCAATAATGTAAGTATTAAAAATCTATTACCAATCAATAATAAATAAAATCTATCCATAATGGAAATTTAAAAGATTTATTACTAATCCTTAATACATAATAACAGTGAATAATGCAAATATCAAAGAGCTATTATAAATCCTTAAAAAATAATATCGATCAATAATACAAATATTAAAGATCTATTTCAAATCCTTAATAAATAATGTCAACAAATAATGCAAATATCAAAGGTCCATTACAATTGCTTAATAAATAACATCACTCAATAATGCTAATATTAAAAAGATCTATTACAAATCGTTGATATATAAGTTGGATCATTAATGCAAATTTTAACGATCTACTACAAATCCATATTATGTAACATGGATCATTAACGTAAATATTAAAGATCTATTAAAAGCCCTTAATAACTTTCCTCAAACAATAATGGAAATATTAAAGATCTATTGCAAATGCATAATAAATGACATCAATGAATAATGCAAATATTAAAGTTATATTGCAAATCCTAAATAAATAATACAATCAATAACTCAAGCATTAAATTTCTATTACAAATCCTTAACAAATAATATCAATCAATAATACAAATATTAACGATCTATTTCAAATCCTTAATGAATAACATCAACCAATAAACATCAATCAGTAATAAAAATATTAAAGAGTTATTACAAATCCTTAATAAAAAATATCAATCAATAATGCAAATTTTAAAGATCTATTATAAATCTTTAATGAATAATATCCCTCAATAATGCAAACATTAAAGTGTGGCGGTTCCACTGGGTGTCCCTTACATATATAATTAGCTGAAGTGCCCGGCGGTGCCGAGGCTTTTTCGAGGGCATGTTGTTTGAAGAGAGAGAGAAAGCGACTGGGGGGAAGAGAGAGAGCGACTGGGGGAAAGAGAGAGAGCGACTGGGGGGAAGAGGGGGGGAAGAGGAGGGGGGGAAGGGGAGGGGGGGAGGGGGGAAGGGGAGGGGGGAAGAGGGGGGTAAGGGGAGGGGGGGAAAAGGGGGGAAGGGGAGGGGGGGAAGAGGGGGGGAGGGGGGAAGGGGAGGGGGGAGGGGGGAAGGGGAGGGGGGAAGGGGAGGGGTGGAAGAGGGGGGGAGGGGGGAAGGGGAGGGGGGGAAGAGGAGGGGGGAGGGGGGGAAGAGGAGGGGGGAGGGGGGGAAGAGGAGGGGGGAGGAGGGGGAAGAGGAGGGAAGGGGAGGGGAGGAGGGGGGAAGGGGAGGGGGAAGGGGGGGAATGGGAGGGGTGAAGGGGGGAAGGGGGAGGGGGGAAGGGGAGGGGAGGGGGGAGGGGGAGGGGAGTGGGGGGAAGGGGAGGGGGGAAAGGGGAGGATGGGGAGGGAAGGGGGAGGATGGGGAGGGAAGGGGGGAGGGGGGAGGGAAGGGGGGAGGGGGGAAGCGGGGAGGGGAGGGGGGAAAGGGGAGGGGGGGAAGGGGGAGAGTCTCTGAGCCCCCTGATCTCCGCCCCCCCATCACCCGAGCCCCGCCCCCACCGATCTCCCGAGGCTCGCCCCCCCCACCCCAATCTCCCGAGGCTCGCCCCCCCCCGAGGCTCGCCCCCCCCGATCTCCCGTGCCCCCCCCCCCAACCAAGCACCGAACTCCGGAGGCCTGATCTCCTGAGCACCGGCCTCCCGCCCTCCCGAGCTGGCTTCAAGTCCGCAGATTGCGGCTGTGAGAGACGGCCGGCGGGCCCAGTTGCCGGGGTAACCCTTCCCACTCTCCAAGCCCTGCCCGAGATCTGCACTCCCGAGAGCCCCGCCCCCCCGCCCGAGCCGAGCGGGAAACAGAGAGAGACGCCGCGTCTCAGCTGCTCCTGCTGCGCGCGCACCCTGACCCTCGTGGCCCTCGTGGCTGATGCCGTTGCACCGGGTAATGTGACACCGGGGGGGGGGGCGCCCCAGACGGGCGGGGAACAGAGAGAGATGCTGCATCTCAGCTGCTCCTGCTGCGTGCGCACCCTGACCCTCGTGACTGACGCTGTTGCCTCGGGTAACGTGACACCGGGGTGGTGGTGGGGGTGAGGAGCTTTGCAGAAGCCATGGGACAATTAACTAGCTTGGGCCTGGCTGGCAAAAAAGGCCCAGGCTTTGAGGCCTAACAAAAACGGGGACAGGTAGGAAAAAGAATCTTCAGGTTAGAGAAAATATTTACAAATGAATGAAGTTTTTTTTTAAACAATTTAATAAAAGCAATTTTATTTTGCTGGAAATGTGTATTTGAAAAGAAAGACGCAGAAAGCAGGAAAAAGAATGGAAGCAAGATGGCGGCTACTCACCTCGGTTCAGAACGATAAGGCCCGCCCACACACCCACCGATTGGTCGACCGTCAGGTCACCAAAGCGTAGGATTGGCCAATCGTCCCATCACTCGACCGTAGGAGGGCCCGGCTGCACGCGCCAGGAACCTGGCATACGATTGGTCGACCTCGAGGTCACTCTGTCCCTAATGAGTGGATAATGAGATGCTAATGAGCGGAATTTTGAAGGTTTTTCGGATACCGCAGGCACAATTTTTGTCCGGCCGAAACGTAAATACGCTTACCATCGTTTTGGAATGGTGAGCTTTCTTCCAACGTAACGCACGCGTAGGTACACTCTGTAACTTACGAGCACATAGCCGGAGAGATGCACACCCGAGACAGACAGAAGGACAAACAGAAGGACAGGCAGAAGGACAGACAGATAGACAGACAGACAGATAGACAGAAGTATCCGTTTATATATATATAGATGTACATAATTCACTTTAACCTAACTGTATGTATATTACTTACCTGTTTGGGCCGTAGCCCCTTTAACTTACCTGTTTGGGCCATTGCCCCTTTAAGACGCGTCCTAATGCACTGATGTCACGTCATGCATCACGTGACATACGCGCGGCGGCCGCCGGCCTGGCTCGGCATCCCGTAACAGCCGCCGGCACAGCTAGGCCTACCGCGCCCGCGACTTCGGCTGCATCGGCATCCGCAGTGCCGGGTGCCTCCCTCTCTCGCGACTTCGGCCGCAACGGCCAGCCACAGCAATGCGCTGACACAACGGCGCAGGTCACGTGACCGCCCAAGCGCTGGCAAATGCGCTAATGTCACGACGCAATCACGTGACCAAACAAGCGCGGGAAAACGCGGCCAAGCGTGATGACGTCATCATGCTCTCCACAGGACTGCGGACTCAGTCCTCGTGGCATCCCCGCTGGGGAAAGACCTACTTCACAGTGCTCCTGCATCCAGCCGCCTTACCTGCTGTATTTCGTCTGTTCTTGTAAATAAACAACTTCTAGATTGTTCTCCTGAAGTTGAATTCGATTATTTGGTAGGCATTCGTTCAATACCTGCTGAGTTCAACCCGAATTCCTACAATTGGTGACCCAACGACGTGAGTACGGGAGCTCATCAATTCCTACGCTACAATTGGTGACCCCTTATCCGTGAACGATTTTCACGGAAGCAACGCGCAGCCTGAACCTTGTCTTCACAGAAGATGACTGACGAACAGCTGGCGAACACCAATTCCTAGATTGGCGACCCTGCCTTTGTGAAAGTATTCGCAAAGGAAGCGCAGCCTGGAGGTGATCCCGTTTTTCACGGACAAAACGCAGCCGGACCCCGATTTTTGAGAACAATTTTCACAAAAGAAGCTCGCCATGGAAGCAACAGCCATTCCGCATCGCTACCGTAATTCAGGGAGAAACAACCGCCCTCGTGCTTTGTAAAGGTAGAAGCCCTATTCGCTGAAAACATCGATGCGTCGCAGACCACGCACTTGCTTACGGTCTCCATATTCGACTTTTCTACCACCACGCGGGTTGTCCGCCTCTACGTCCAACGCAACAACAAGTATAAATCTCTCCAAGCACGGGGTACAGCATGTTCAGGCCCACAAGATCGGAGCGCACCCTACGGGGATACCATGAGGACTCACCCCCGCGACCCACAAGGACTCGCTCCTCACGAACCACGAGGACACACTCCTCACGACCCACGATGACCATCATTCACGAACCTCGAGGACCCATCCCTCATGAAACACGAAGACTCATGCCCCGCCGACAACACACCAGCCCGTCAGCCTGCTGGCTGTGTTACCTACCACACTTTCCGGCGAGACAAGAAGCATGCCGCCCTCCTGGCTGTTTTCTCCTAAAGCAAGAACAACTACAAGTGTTGCCGCCCTCCAGGCAGAGTTTACCCCTACCGAAATTCACAACAACCCGGTAGCTGCCGCCCTTTCTCCAGTTTTCTCCTTAACAAACGCAAACATCTACTGATGCTGCAAACGTCGAGGACGGGTCCAACGGGCATCTCGTGGCCGCGATCAGCCACGTGAAAGTAGCTGTCCTCACCGATCACTGATCAAAGCAGCAACTTTTCACCCTCCGTTGTGTTATCTGTTCTGTCTGTGTGTTGAAAGAGACACTGAAGACAGGAGTTGGTTTCATAGGTGTTTAATAAACAAAGTCTGGAGGGGAACTAACTGATACAACACAATATACAGGCTTATATAGCCCAAGTGGCCATTACCGGCATTACAGTACATATGGGGCTCTTAAAGGCACATACACTACAATTCCTCCCCTTTTAGCCAACCAGTACATAATATTTTAAGTAATTATTAATTACATGTTACAAGAAAAATAATCTACACATTGCTGCAGTTAATTAATTATAAGTCAGGCTTCCTGACTCGGTCCGGATAATGCCTCGGTGGTGTAGTAGTTTCTGGTGGTGTAGTAGGTTCTTTTGGCAAGGCTGATTTGGCTTGAATGCCAGTGTCGGGTTCATCGGGTTCCAGTATCACCGGATCGGAGGTAGGTATGGGTATCTCTAATTCATCGTTAGGCGTTATAGAGCTGTGGTGTAGGTTGTCCCTTTTCGGATGACTCTATGATTTGGTCAGCACGGCACCTTATTATGCTTTCTCCGATGTCCACGGTATACATCAGCGGTCCTAGTCGTGTGCAGATAGTTCCAGGTTGCCATTTCTCGGTACGGTAGTCCCGGGCCAAAATTGTTGACCTATCTGGAAGGTTCTAGTTGGCCTTTCATTCATGCCTTGAAATTGCCGGTTCTCCACGTCCCTTCTGATGTTGGGCTTGATCAAATCCAGCCGGCATCTTAGGCTTCTATTGAAGAACATCATGGCGGGAGTTTGGTTTGTAACCTTTTGTGTTGCATTCCTGTATGCAAACAAGAAGTTATCCACCTTGTGCTGAAGTTTTATGTCTTCATTACCCATGGCCTTTATGGCCTTCTTGAAGGTCTGGACAAACCTTTCAGCCAATCCATTGGTGGCGGGATGATATGGGGCGGACGTGTAGTGCTTAACCCCATTGTTTTTTAAGAACATCCTGAATTCTTCGGACACAAATTGCGGTCCATTATCAGAACAGATCTGTTCCGGCAGCCCATTCCTGGCAAATATGGTCCTTAATACTGTGATGGTTTTTTTCCGTGGTGGTGCAGGACATCTTTATTACCTCCAGCCACTTGGAGTGTGCATCAACCGCGATTAAGAACATTGAGTCCATAAATGGATCAGCAAAGTCGATGTGTACTCTTTGCCAGGGAGATGAGGTCCACTCCCATGGATGTAGAGGGGCTTGGGGTGGAGCGTTTTGGACTTTCTGGCATCCTAGGCAGCTCTTGGTCATTTCTCCGATGTCTCCATCGATACCTGGCCACCATACAAACGCCCTGGCTAGGTTCTTCATTTTCACTCCACCCAGATGCCCCTCATGAAGCTCCTTTAGAACTTTATCCTGGAGTTTGGGTGGAATCACCACTCTGGATCCACACATCAAGATTCCTCGGCACACTGACAGCTGTTCTCTTCTTTGCGAGAATGCTGGCAACAGTGGTTCACCATGTGCTGGCCTTCCCTTCACTGTTAAATCGTAGACTCGTGAGAGAGTCGGGTCATTTCTAGTTTCCCTTTCAATGGCCGAATTTGTTACTGGTAGACATTCGACTATGGTATAGTGGAAAATCTCCACTGGGTCTACGGTAGGTGCTTCTTCTACCATTGGCAACGGTAGGCGCGATAACCCATCAGCATTCCCATGCTGTTTTGATCCTTTGTATTCTATGTTGTATTGGTGTGCCCCTAGAAAAAGGGACCACCTCTGTAGCCTTTGCGCTGTCATAATGGGAACACCCTTTTTAGGGTTGAATATGGAGATGAGGGGTTGATGGTCAGTCAACAAGGTAAATTTTTGTCCGTGCAGGTAATGGTTGAATTTCTTCACTCCCCATACCAGGCTGAGTGCTTCCCTGTTGATTTGGGCATAGTTACGCTCAGCTGAGTTCAATGAGCGTGACGCAAAAGCTATCGGCCGTTCCGAGCCATTAGGGAATTTATGCAATAATACTGCTCCTATGACGTGAGGGGATGCATCGCACGCCAGTCTGATTGACAGTGATGGGTTGTAATGAGCCAAAACTTCTTTGGACGTGATTAAGTCTTTGCATTTATGGAAGGAACGTTTACAGTCTTTGCTCCATTTCCAAATTACTCCTGTTTGTAGCAGTTAATTAAGAGGGTGTAGAAGAGTTGATAAGTTCGATAAAAATTTATGATCGTAATTTATTAATCCCAGGAACGACCTTAATTGTGAAAGATTTTCAGGTGCTGGGGCTTTTATGACCGCTTCAATTTTTTCAGGTGACTTATGCAACCCTTATTAATTATGTGGCCACAATATGATATTTGATTTTGGAAAAGTTCGCACTTGGGGCGATTTGCTCGTAGGCCCCGTTCTCTCAGCCTAGTGAGCACCTGCTCCAAATTGGCAAGGTGCTCGTTGTCATTTTCTCCTGTTACAAGGATGTCGTCTAGGTAGCATTGAGTCCCCGGAATCCCTTGGAGGATTTCCTCCATAGCTCTTGGCCAGATAGCTGGAACGGATGCTACCCGAAAACCAGTCGATTGTACTGGTACAGACCTTTGTGTGTATTTATCGTGAGATATTTTTTAGAGACCTCTTCAACCTCCATCTGTAGATATGCCTGTGCCAAGTCAATTTTGGGGAAACGTTTCCCTCCGGATAGTGAGGCGAAGATATCTTCTATCCTCGGAAGAGGATACTGTACCGTGTGAAGGATCAGGTTTACAGTCACCTTGAAGTCTCCACAGATGCGAATTTTTCTCTGTTCTTCAGATTTATCATTATTCAATGCTTTCTTCATGACTGGAACGATGGGTGTTACCCACTCGCTCCAATATATTTTGGATAATACGCCTGCCTCCTCCAAAGTCTCCAGCTCTGCCTCGACTGCTGGACGAATTGCGTATGGCACCGGTCTTGCCTTAAAAAACTTGGGAATTGCTGCATCTTCCACTTTTATTGAGGCGGTGATGCCTTTCAAGGTTCCTAGTTTCTTTTTATCGTTCAGGTATGACGTCATCATCGTTTTTTTTCTTACTGGTCACCGTCAGTGCCTGAATGGAGTGCCAGTCTAAACGTATTTTCCTGATCCATTCACGTCCCAACAGCGGTGGACCACCATCTTATAGAATGTATAAATACAACTTTTGTATTTCCTTGCCGTTGTATACAACAGGCACCCTTATTTTTCCTTTGGGGTATACTTTCTGCCCCGTAGATGTTTTCAAGATAATGGATGTGTCTTTTAAAGGTATATGCGGAAATAGCCACTCGTAATCCCGTCGATTTTTGACGGTCAGAGCTGATGCTGTATCTAGCTCCATTTTAACTGGGGACCCTGCTATCGTGAGGGTAACACAAATGGTCTGGTAATCATCTTTTGCAATTACATTATGTAATTTGAGACAGCTTAGTCTCTTGTTTTCGGAGTCGCTATTGCTCTTCTGGTCTTCAGAGCTACTGTCCGTCATCATTTGTACCTTTCTGCACTTTTCTTTATTGATTTATTTTTTCCTGTCTGTGGATTATTTTTGTCCAGATCGGCATACCCGTGCAATCTGTCCAATCTTTCTGCATTGCCTGCATGCTTTGTCCTTGAACCAGCAGTCCCTCTGGTCATGGTTGGATCTGCCGCAGCGATAACATCTCTCGAAACTCTGTGTCATTTCATGGGTGCCGAAGTCCTGTGTCTTTTGTTGTATCTCTGCAGCTCCTCTTGTGGCTGCTTCGTATGATACAGCCATACTGAAAGCCTTGTCCAGTGTTAAATCTTTTTCAGAAAGCAGCCTTTTCTGTGTTACTTCACTTAAGAGACCACAGACTAATTTGTCTCGAAGATAATCTGCTAGTCCTGCCCCGAATTGGCAGTGTTTTGATAGCTTTCTTAATTCGGTGAGGTAATCAGCGTTACTTTCATTCTTGTGTTGATTTCTCTTGAAGAATTTGAATCGTTCCGCTATCAGCAGCGGTGTTGGGTTTAAGTGCTCCTGTAGGGCATCAACAATTTCTTTAAAATTCTTGACCTTTGGTTTGGCTGGAGTGATTACATTTCGTAACAGCCCGTATGTCTTTGCGCCCATTAGATTTAGCAGCACTGAAGCTTTTTTTCATCGTCTTCCATTTGCGGTGCAATATACCTCCACTCTTTCCACATATGTGGTCCAATCCTCTATATCGTTATCAAAAGCATCAATATTGCCAGACTTAGGCATCCTAGAAATAAAATGGCGCTTCCCGTGCTTTTCTTTCTTTTCTGCAGAAAAGATATGGCGCTTCCCGCGCTTCCCCGCCGTTGCTGCCGATGACAACGCTGTTTCCCGCGGTTTCCGTTCTTTTTATTTATTTATTTACAGTTGGAGACTCGTTCCCGCCGGGCTCTCTCTCTCTAGTTCTGAACGCCGACCTGCTTGCAGCGCCGGCTGTCTCCCGAGTGCTCCCTCCCCGTCTGTTGCTGCTTGCCTCTGCTTTTGCTGCTTGGCCTAGCTGTAGAGCCAGCCGCTGGAGCCCCAGCCCGACTCCCAGGAAGGATTATTGCAGTATCCGCCACCAGCTTGGCTAGCTGGTGAAACCACAGCTTTTTCTTTTTCTTGATTTTTATTCAACTTTGGACGCCAGAGGAATCGATGTCCTTGAGGTGCTGCCGAATTGCAGGTAAGTCCGTTTCCAATTCATCGCCACTGTTGTGTCTGTGTGTTGATAGAGACACTGAAGACAGGAGATGGTTTCATAGGTGTTTACTAAACAAAGTCTGGAGGGGAACTAACTGATACAACACAATATACAGGCTTATATAGCCCGAGTGGCCATTACCGGCATTACAGTACATATGGGGCTCTTAAAGGCACATAAACTACATTATCGTCGTAGCACTATGGCACGCACCGTTCCGTGTGTTCCAGCCTTCCGAAGGTTTCGCTCACCTGTCGGCGAGTTCACCGACCTCTCCTGTCAAGTCCTTCTAGATCGCTTGTTTGGCATTCCTGCAGAGTTCGTCAGAACAAGGACTTGTTTCAACATCAACAGAGACATCGCCCGCGTCCGCCCAACCTGCCCATCACTTTGACAAGGCCTGCTGTTTTGCACATCTCCACGATCCTTCGCCTGATGGATACATTTTATTCGCCATGACAAGCGTAAGGATCCGCTTACGACCAGCATCTTCAGAACTGGCCCGTGAAGTCGAGACAGTACGATCGCCGAGACCACCAGCTCGTCAGACCATCTCATCTTTGGACTTTCTTTAAAGCAGTTCTACCGGGTGTCCCTTACAAATATAATGTACATATTTCACTTTAACCTAACTGTATGTATATTACTTACCTGTTTGGGCCGTTGCCCCTTTAACTTACCTGTTTGGGCCGTTGCCCCGTTAAGACGTGTCCTAACGCACTGACGTGACGTCACGCATAACGTGACGTATGCGCGGCGGCCGCCGGCACGGTCAGCATCGCGTAATGGCCGCCGGCACAGCTCGGCCTACCGTGCCCGCGACTTCGGCCACATCGGCCAGCTGCAGTGCCAGGTGCCTCATGCTCTTGCGACTTCGGCCACAACGGCCAGCCACAGCAATGCGCCGACGCAACGGCACAGGTCACGTGACCACCCAAGCGCGGGCAAACGCGCTAACATCACGACGTGATCACGTGACCACACAAACGCGGCCGAGCGTGATGATGTCATCACACTCTCCACAGGACTGCGGACTCAGTCCTCGTGGTGTCCCCACTGGGGAAAGACCTACTTCGCAGTGCTCCTGCATCCAGCTGCCTTACATAGAGTCATAGAGTTATACAGCACAGAAAGAGGCCCTTCAGCCCATCGTGTCCGCGCCGGCCATCAAGCCCTGTCTAATCTAATCCCATTTTCCAGCATTTGGTCCGTAGCCTTGTATGCTATGGCATTTCAAGTGCTCATCCAAATGCTTCTTGAATGTTGTGAAGGTTCCTGCCTCTACCACCCTTTCAGGCAGTGAGTTCCAGATTCCAACCACCCTCTGGGTGGAAAAAGTTTTTCCTCAAATCCCCTCTAAACCTCCTGCCCCTTACCTTGAATCTATGCCCCCTTGTTATTGACCCCTCTACTAAGGGGAAAAGTTCCTGTCCATCTACGCCCCTCATAATTTTGTATACCTCAATCAGGTCCCCCCTCAGCCTTCTCTGCTCCAAGGAAAACAACCCCAGCCTGTCCAATCTTTCTTCATAGCTGAAGTGCTCCAGCCCAGGTAACATCCTGGTAAATCTCCTCTGCACCCTCTCCAAAGCAATCATATCCTTTCTATAGTGTGGCGACCAGAACTGCACACAGTACTCCAGCTGTGGCCTTACCAGCGTTTTGTACAGCTCCTTCATAATCTCCCTGCTCTTAAATTCTATGCCTCGGCTAATGAAGGCAAGTATCCCATATGCCTTTTTAACTGTATTTTGTCTGTTCTTGTAAATAAACAACTTCTAGATTGTTCTCCTGAAGTCGAACTCGATTATTTCGTAGGCCTTCGTTCAATACCTGCTGAGGTCAACCCGAATTCCTACAAAAGATCTATTCCAATCATTAACAAATAATATCAATCAGTAATTCAATTGTTAAAGATCTAGTGCAAATCCATAAAAATTATAGCAATAAACCATGCAAATATAAAAGATCTATTACAAATCATTAATAAATAATAAAAATATCAAAGATCTATTACAAATCCTTAATAAATAATAACAATCAGTAAAGCAAATATTAATGATCTATTACAAAGCTTTAATAAATACCATCAATCAATAATGCAATTATTAAAGAATAATTACAAATCCTAAGTTAATAATAATAATGCAAATATTAAAGGTCTATTACAAATCCTTAATAAATAACATCAATCAAACATAGAAACATAGAAGATAGGAGCAGGAACAGGCCATTCGGCCCCTCGAGCCTGCTCCACCATTCAATGAGATCATGGCTGATCATCCAAACTTAGTACCCTGTCCCTGCTTTCTCCCCATATCCCTTGATCCCTTTAGCCTTAAGAAATATATCTAACTCCTTCTTGAATATATTTAATGAATTGGCCTCCACTGCCTTCTGTGATAGAGAATGCCACAGGTTCACCACTCTCTGGGTGAAGAAATTCCTTCTCATCTCTGTGCGAAATGGCATACCCCTTATCTTTAGACTGTGACCCCTGGTTCTAGACTCCCCTGCCATCGAGAACATCATTCGTGCATCCAGACTGTCTCGTCCTGTTAGAATTTTATAAGTTTCAATGAGATCCCCTCTCATTCTTCTATACTCCAGCGTGTATAAGCCCAATCAACCCAATCTCTCCTCATACGTCATTCTTGCCATGCCAGGTATCAGTCTGGTGAATCTTCGCTGCAATCCCTCCAAGGCAAGAACATCCTTCCTCAGATAAGGCGACACAAACTGCAGACAATAATCAAGGTGTGGTCTCACCAAGTCCCTCTACAACTGCAGCAAAGCATTCTTCTCCCTGTACTCGAATCCTCTCACTACGAAGGTCAACGTAACATTTGCCTTCTTAACCGCATGCTGCACCTGCATGCTTACTTTCAGCGACTGTTGCACAAGTACACCCAGATCTCATTGCACTTCCCCTTCTCCCAATCTATTGCCGTTCAGATAATAATCTGCCTTCCTGTTTGTGCCACCAAAGTGGAAAACCTCGCATTTATCCACATTATACAGCATCTGCCATACATCTGCCCAATTACCCAACCTGTCCAAATCATACTGGAGTTTCTCTGAATCCTCCTCACAGCACACATGCTCACCCAGCTTTGTGTCGTCTGCAAACTTGGAGATATTATATCTAATTCCCTCGTCTAGATCATTAACATATATTGTGAATATCTGGGGTCCTAGCACAGCTCCCTGTAGTACCCCACTAGTCACTGCCTGCCACTCAGAAAAAGAGCCGTTTATTCCAACTCTTTGCTTCCTGTCTGCCAGCCAGTTTTCTATCCAAATCAGTATCTTGCCCCCAATCCCATGTGCTTTAACTTTACACGCTAATCTCTTATGCAGGACCTTATCAAATATTAAAGAACTATTACAAATCCTAAATAAATGTCAATCCATAAATCAAATATTTAAGTTCTATTGCAAATGCATAATAAATAACATTGATCAATAATGTAAATATTTAAGATCTATTGCAATTCCTCAATAATTATCATCAATCCATAAAGCAAATGTTGTGGATCTATTACAAATCCTTAATAAATAACGTCAGTCAATAATAAAAATATAAAAGATCTATTACAAATCCTTAATAATTATCAGCAATCAATCATGCAAATATTACAGATCTATTGCAAATCCTAAATAAATAATACAATCAATAACTCAAGTATTAAAGTTATATTACAAATCCTTAATAAATAGCATCAGTCAATAATAAAAGTATTAACGATCTATTTCAAATCCTTAATAAATAACACCAACCAATAAAGCAAATATCATAGATCGATAACAAATTTTTAATACATAACATCAATCAATAATACAAATAATAAAGATTTATTGCAAATCTTTAATAAATACGAAATAAATAATGGCAACCAGTAATGCAAATATTAAAGACTATTACAATTACTTAAAAAAAACAACCAATAAGGCAAATATTAATGATCTCTTACAAAGCCTTAATAAATAACATTGATCTATAATGCAAATATTAAAGATCTATTGCAAATGAATAAAAAATAATATCCATCCTTACTGCAAATATTCATGATCTATTGCAAATGAATAAAAAATAATATCCATCCATAATGCAAATATTCAAGATCTATTATAAATCCATAACAATTAATATCAATCAATAATGCACATATTAAAGATCTGTTACAAAGCCTTAATAAATAACTTCAATCAATAACGCAAATATTGAAGATCTATTGCAATTCCTTGATAATTATCTTCAATCAATAATGCAAATATTAAGGAACTGTTCCAAATCCTTAATAAATAACATCAGTTGCTTGCGCATATATTAAAGGTCTATTACAAATCCACAATAAATAATTTAAATCAATCATTAAAATATTCAACATCTTTTACAATTCCATTTAAATAATTTCGATCAATAATGCAAATATTAAAGATCTATTACAAATGCATAATACATTATAGTTATCAATAATTCAAATATTAAAAATCTATTGTAAATCCATAATTAGTAATATCAATCAATAATGCAAATATTGAATATATGTTGCAAATATATAACGTTACATCTGCTCAGTAATGAAAAGTATATTATGGTTAATAGTATGTAATATGTACAGCATAGAATTACAAAGAATTTACAGCACAGAAACAGGCCATTCTGCCCAACTGGTCCTAACGTTGTTTATTCTCCACGACGAGACTCCACCCACAATTCTTCATCTAACCCTATCAATATATCGTTCGATTAATTTCTCCTTCATGTGCTTATCTATAATCTATGCTATTCACCTCAACTTTTTCCGGTGTTAGCGAGTTCTGCATTCTCTCACTCTCTGGGTAATGAAGTTTCTCCTGAATTCCCTATTGGATTTTTAGTGACTATCTTATATTGATGTTATCCTTGATCTCGCCTCGCCCATAAATGGAAACATCTTCTATGCGTTTACATTCGTAATTTTAAAGACATCTATCAGGCCCCCCTCAGCCATCTCTTTTCTGGAGAAAAGAGCTTCAACCAGTTCAATCTTCTCTGAAAATGAGAACCTCTCAGTTCTGGTATCACCTTGTAAATACTTTTTCGCACCGTCTGCAGTACCTCTACATCCTTTTCTGTAATATGGAGAACATAACTGCCGACAGTGATGATCGAATACCTATCACAAATGACTCAGTTTGAAATCTGATCAGCCGTTCCTTCATCGTCGCTGGATCAAAATCCTGGTGCTCCCTCCCTAACAACACTGTGGGAGCACCTTCACCACCCGGACTGCAGCGGTTCAAGAAGGTGGCTCACTGCCACCTTCTCAAGGGCAAATAGGGATGGGCAATATATGCTGGCCATGACAGCGACGTCCACATGCCATGAATGAATAAAAAAAATAAAAGATACATAATAGTGATGTCAGAATTTCAATAAAAACTCCATATTTGAACCTCTACAATCAGGTTTCCACCCCTGCCACAGCCCTGAAGCTGTCTAATCAAAATCACGAACGAGAAGCGCCTTCGGAGGTTATCCTACGTAAAGACACGAAATAAACACGGTGCAGTTTGTTTATAATGAAAATTACTTACTCAGGTAACCGAGAATCAGCAGTAGAGTCCACATCTCACCGGGTGATATTCTGGAAGTAATAACACGGAACTCGTATTAGAGAGATTTGAGGGGATGGGGAAATAGTGGAAACTTTAAATAGGGACCTGGACAGGGAATCAGTGGGTATATCTACTTATAATGTGTGAGCTCTACCTCTCTCCCTCACTGGAACCGCTACAGACAGAGGTGAGCTCCACCTCCTTACCTGTCCTTGATAAACACCAATTGCTTGACTCTCTTTCCAGTCTCCTGGTACAGACCCCTTTGTAATATTCTCACACAGATCTTTACTGAGCCCTGTATTGGGACAGGACAAGCGGCATACACACCCCTGAGCCCCTACTTCGCAACTGACAAACTTCTGAGCTTGTTCTAAAAGTCCATTCATGCACGACTGCTTACCAGAGTCTCCAAATGAGGTGCCGCTTTGTAAGATGCTGTGGGTTCAGATCACCTGCACCCTCCTCAGCCTCAGGTACAATCTGCTGTGAGCGATGTCGGACTCAGTGACAGCTCATCCACCAAAACCTCCCACATCAGAGACACGTGTGACTGAGGGCAGTGCTGGTTGGCTGACACATCATGTTATATAATATGGCAGGATCCATGCAAATTAAAGACTTTTACTGAAATGATCTGAGCTAAACAAATAATTAAACATCTCTCCTGTGTCCATGGTAACCAACTGGGCTTTGCTGCTGTAAAATAACAGCCCAGTAATTCCGGGCACAACACGTGAGTACGGACGGGGTACTCACGCGTGTGCCCGGAGGAATTGCCAGTTTTCAGCATGCACAGCGCATGCGCTGAAAACCAGCATTTCCTGTCCTCTGACCCAAGGGGTTAAGAGGCAGAACACGCGAGACTGCACAGGCAGCGCGTGCGCAGTGAAATTCCTTTTTTTTTCAGAGTTGCGCGTGTGTAAAGGCCTCCAATCTTTACGCATTGAAAAACCACACGTAAGTACTCAGGCCTAGAAATTCAGTCGTGTTTGCGCCCACTTATTGGCTATAGAGTGGTATGCGCCGGAATTTATTTAGCGCCCGAAATTCAGTTGGTCCTTAACATCGGCGTTAGCCGGTAGCGCTGCGCCGGCACGGATGACATCATCGGTGTGCGCAGCGCCCCGGATCCAATGCGATTCCGTGCCGACCACCAAATTCAGTTGCGGCCACCTCGCCCGTGCCGGCCGCAAACAGCATTTGAAAAACGGTGCCTTGCAGCTCCGAGAGGCCAGCGCATAAAGGTGAAGGGGCGGCCGGCCGCTTTCCCGGCGGCCGCCTGGCCGCACCTCCCTCCCCGGACTCCTGCACCACCCCCCCGCGGCATTGGTGTCTGACTCCCGCGAGCCCGGCACTTCTCCATGGTGCCGGGTTCATTTGCCGGGGGAATCCAGCAGCGATCTCACGGCTGCAGGTAGCTCCTCCTTAAGAGAAGGAGGAGGCCTGCTGTACCCCAGCCTGCCGCACCGCATCGGCTGCCGCAGCGGCAGCTGGACGCCTGAAACTGACTTTCATCGCCCCAAGCGAGGCGGCCAAACCCTGCAATAGCGCCCGCCTCCGTCTTGGGCCGCCGCAACTGAATTTCAGGTGGGCGCTACGGGAATCCGGGCGAGCGCTAAATTTCGGGCGCTAAAGACCTGGCGCGGCGATACCAAATTTTTAGCCCTTAGTTTTTCAGGTAAGTGGTCTATTAATACAATTGAGAATTTTTTTTTCCAGAGGTTTGTTATTTTTAAAGAATTTACAGTAAGGTAAGTTTAGTTTTAGCCCCGATTTTTTATATAATTTATTTTTTCAAATTTTTAATTATTGTTTAAAATAGTTTTTCAGAGTTCTTTATGGTTCATTTAAGTAGTGCAATGTTTTTTTAAATTTTCTTTCAGGTTTAAGTGTGTTTTGGGGCCAGGAGTTTTCATGATTTTGACAGCTCTTACTGTCAAACTCATGAATGAACTTTTGCAACCTCCCATTGGTTGCCCTGTGCTCACGTGATCCCAGCCGGCTCATCGCACTAAGTACGCCACTGGGTCACGCACGCACAGCGTGGCAGGACCTCAAGCGGGCCAGTCAGAGGAAATACAGTGCGGGCCAGAATTAGAATGTCAGCACGCTGGGTAAGTGAACATCGGGGGCTTGCACTGGGGAGGGTCTGAGCATGTTGTGGTCAGTATTGGGGAATGGTCTGTGTTTATTGGAAATATAATTGGCATTAGAACATAACAAATCGGAGCAGGAGTAGGCCTTTTGGCCCCTCGAGCTTACTCCACCATTCAATAAGAAGATGACTGATCTTCGATCACAACTCCACCTTCCCGTGCTATCCCCATATAACTTGGTTCCCTTAGTGCCCAAAAATCTACCGATCTCATACATAAAAATACTCATCGAATGAGCACCACAGCCATCTGGGGTAGAGAATTCCAAAGATTCACAACCCTCTGAGTGAAGACAATTCTCCTCATCACAGTCCTGGATGGCCGACACCTTATCCTGAGTCTATGACCCTTAGTTCTAGACACGCCAGCCAGGGAAAACAGCCTCTCAGCATCTACCCTGTAAAGCCCGTAACGAATTATGTACGTTTCACAGAGACCATCGCAATCCCTTTACTGTCCCAGTGTTTGTGGGTGAGCAGCTGTCAGTGTCTGGGACATTGATATCTGGTCAGAGGCCTCACAGTGTTGCATTTCCTGGTTACACAAACATTCTCCCAGCTCGCTCTCGCTGCTCTCTTTAGTTTGCATACGTTCCTAAATGTAAACCTGTGCTCCGTAAATGATACTTTTCGTGCTTCTGATGTAAACAATCTATTGTTCTCAGTCTATCAGCAACATTTGACAAACATCGAATGATACAGCACAGAAGGTGTTAAAGTTACATAACCAAGGCGTGTAGTTGGAATTAAGTTACAGATCAGCCATGATCGGATTGAATGCTGGAGCAGGCTTGAGGAGCTGAATTGCCTCCTCCTGTTCCTATGTTTCCATGTTTCTATGACCCTAAAAATTCTCTCCCTGTGCCTCTTCCCTTTAGTTTGCATTAGTTGTGAAATGAGCAGCGGTGAGCTTCAGCAGATCTTATCCGTGCTGCTGATCTGAACAGTTCATTGTTCTCAGTCTCTGAGCAGCCTCTGACAAACAACAAGCTCCAACATTTTGAAGGCTGACATTGTCTTGTCTGTCACACACAGTGGACAACATTCAAATCTGTGAACTACAGTGGATGGAAAGATCACGCAGACTCAGAAGTGACAATGGGTCCAGTGTGGCAGCGAGTTACTTCCTTGTATGCAGGAATTAACTCATGCGGATTCACAGATTCGTCAACCTGGGGAGAATGGAGATTGATGAATCTATCGGGGACCAGGCCTTGAACATGAGCTGGTTGGGATTAAGATGGAAAGTCAGTGTCACCCCTTTTAACGAACACTGTAACACTGAGCAATCTGGTGTTACAAAAAGATTGAGATCACTGAGTGGCCGGTAGCATAGTGATTATTTCACTGGGATATTGATACAGGGAACGACATTTTGTAATCCCACTCCTGAATGTTTGAGAATTGAAATTCAGGTTTAAAAATCTGGGCATGGAAAGCATGGTATGAGTGAAAGTGGCTGACTAATGGAGTGGACGTATCCTGTGAACATTGTCTCGCTAGCACTCAATGTTCAAATATACATGGGTGGGAGGTGTTTCTGATATAGATGGGATTTGATTCTGATTTGGGAGGGATTTGTCTCTTATTTGGGAGGGAACTGTCTCTGATATGTGAAGGATTTGTGTACCAGGTTCCCTGAAACTCTTGGCTCCTCCACAGTTCCAATTTCTCACCATTTAAAAATCTTTCTCAGGTCTGAAGTGGATGAACTCACACGTTCATGTGCACTGAGTGTTAGAAAGAGAATATTCACAGGGTACATAAGAACATAAAAAACAAGAGCAGGAGTAGGGTAATCGGCCCCTCGAGCCTGCTCTGCCATTCAATAAGGTCATGGCTGATCCAATCTTGTCCTCAACACCACTTCCCGCTCTGTCCCCATATCCCTTGACTCCCTTGTATTTCAAATGTCTGTCAATCTCCGCCTTGAATATGTTCAGTGTCTCCGCCTCCACAGCTCTCCGGGATAGAGAATAACAAAGGTTCCCAAGTCTCTGAGAGAAGATATTCCATCTCATCTCCGTCTACAATGGGCGACCCCATATTCTGAAACTATGCCCCCTCGTCCTAGATACACTCAAGAGGGGAAACATTCTCTCAGCATCCACCCTATCAATCCCCCTCAGAATCTTATATGTTTCAATAAGAACTCCTCTCATTCTTCTAAACTCCAATGAGTATAGTTCCTACCTGCTCAACCTTTCGTCATACGTCAATCACATCACCCCAGGAATCAAATTCGTGAAGCTTCTCTGAACTGCCTCCAATGCAAGTATATCCTTCCTTAAATATGGAGAGCACAACTGTACGCAGTACTCCGGGTGCGGTCCAAAAGCGCCCTGTAAAGTTGCAACAAAACTTCCCTACTTTTACACTCCATACTCCTTGCAATAAAGGCCAACATTCCATTAGAATTCATAATTACCTGCTGTATCTGCATGTTAAGTTTTTGTGTTTCATGTAATAGGACCCCCAGATCCCTCTGTAGTGCAGCATTTTGCGGTCTCACTCCATTTAAATAATAATTTGATTTTTTATTCTTCCTTCCAAAGTGGATAACCTCACACTTTCCCACATAGTACTCCATCTGCCATTTTTTTTTGCCCAGTCACTTCACCTATCTATATCCCTTTGCAGATTATCTGTGTCCTCTTAACAACTTGCTAACCAACCTATTTTTGTATCATCAGCAAATTTGGCTACAGTACACTCGGTCCCTTCATCTAAATCATTAATATAGATTGTAAATAGTTGAGGCCCCAGCACTGATCGCTGTGGCACCCCACTAGTTACTGGTTGCCAACCGGAAAATTACCCATTTATTCCGACTCTCTGTTTTCTGTTGGTTTGCCAATCTCTTATTCCTGCCAAAATATTACCCTCCAAACCCGTACATTCTTATCATGTGCAGTAATATTTAGGTGGCACCTTATCGAATGCCTTCTGGAAATCCAAATTCACTGGTTCCCCTTAATCCACCCTGCTTTTTTACATCCTCAAAGAACTCTAGCAAATTTGTCAAACACGATTTTCCTTTCATAAAACCATGATGATTGTCTTATGATTTTCTAAATGTCCTACTGTTAACTCCTTAATATTGGTAAATGTAAATCCCGCCCATATCAGTATTGTATCAATAATTGGAAATGGTCTATCAACAGCTCTGTCCAGTGTACAGCTATCACAAATCATTCGAGATACACACTGTTGGTGATTCTTGACATTCAATTTAAATACAGAGACCATCGCAATCCTTTTACTGTCCCAGTGTTGGTGTGTGAGCAGCAGTCAAGGTCTGGGACATTGACATCAGGTCGGAGGGCGCAAGGTGTCGTGTGTCCTGGTCACAAGAACACTCTCCCAGCTCTCTCTCTCAACTCACTCTAGTTTGCATATTTTGCTAAATGTACACCTGACCCACTTAAAAAACGTATCCGTGCTTCTGCTATGAACAATGCATTGTTCTCAGTCTGTCAGTATCATCTGACAAACATTACATCATAGAACCCTAGAATGATACAGCACAGAAGGAGGCCATTCGATCTAACGTGCCTGTGCCAGCTCTTTAAAAACTGTCCAATTAATCCCACTCCCCTACTCTTTCCCCATAGACCTGTAAATCATATCCAGACCAACTGTATCCAATTCCCTTTTGGAAGTTGCTATCGAATCTGATTCCAGCGCCATTTCTGGCAATGAATTCCAGATCACAACAACTCGCTGTGTAAAAAAATGTTTCCTCATCTCGCCTCTGATACTTTTGCCAATCACCTTAAGTCTAAGTCCTCTGGTCACTGACCCTTCTGCCACTGGAAGCACCTTATCATTACTCACTCTATCAAAACGATTCATGAATTTGAACACTGCAATTAAATCTTTTCTTAATCTCCTCTGCTCTAAGAAGAAAAATTCCAGCTTCTCCAGTCTCTCCACTGAACTGGAGTCCGTCATTCCTGGTACCATTCTAATGAATCTCCTCCTTTCAAAGCCCCTCTCAAACACCTTGACAAGCTGCCTAAAAAGTGGAGCCCAGATTGAACACCATAATCCAGCTGAGACCTAAACTGTGTTTATAAATGTTTAGCAGTAACTTCCTTGCTTTTGTATTCTGTGCCTCTATTAATAAAGCCCAGGAACCTAAATGCTTTTTTTTTTAGCAGCCTTCTCAACTTGTCCTTCCATGATTTGTGTACATACAGCCCCGGTCTCTCTGTTCCTGCACCCCCATTAAAACTGTATCATTTAGTTCATATTGCTTCCCCTCATGCCTCCTACCGAAATGTATCAAAGGACAACAAAGTCCCACTGTTACAGGCTGACATTGTATTTTAGGACACAACAACGGGCACACCCAGCCCAGACGAACTTGCATAATCCTCCTCACGAATATCACGGGATTTGTGCCAAAATTGGGAGAGCTGTCCCACAGACTAGTCAAGCAAAAGGCTGACATAGTAATACTCACAGAACCATACCTTTCAGCCAATGTCCCAGACTCCTCCATCATCATTCCTGGGTATATCCTATACCACCAGCAGGACAGACCCACCATCGGGAGTGAGTGGCCCTGGGAGCCCTCAACATTGAGTCCAGACCCCATGAAATCTCATGGCTTCAGGTCAAGCATGGGCAAGCAAACCTCCTGCGGATTACCACCTACCGCCCTCCATAAGCTGATGAGTCAGTACTCCTCCATTTTGAACATCACTTGGAAGAAACACTCAGAGTAGCATTAGCGTAGAATGTAATCTGGGTGGGGGACTTCAATGTTCATCACCACTACTGGCTCGGTAGCACCACTACTGACCATGCTCGCCGTGCCATGAAGGGCATAACTTCCAGACTGGGCCTGCAGCGGTGGTGAGAGAATCAACACGAGGGCAAACTGTACTAGAACTTGTCATCACCAATCTAACTGTCGCAGATGCATCTGTCCATGACAGCTTTGAGCTTTGGAAGCACTGAGCACCGCACGTTCCTTGTGGAGACGAAGTGCCATCTTCACACTAAGGACACCCTCCATCGTGTCATGTCACACTAACATCGTGTTAAATGGGATAGATTCAGAACAGATCTATCAGCTCAAAACTGGGCTTCCATGAGACATTGTGGGCCATCAGCAGCAGAATTGTATTCCGCCAAAATCTGTAAATTCATGGTTCGGCAATCCCTCAATCTACCATTACCATCAATCAACGGACCAACCCTAGTTAAATAAGGACTGTAGAAGAGCATGCCAGGAGCAGCACCAGATATATATAAAAAATGATGTGCCAACCTGGGGAAGCTGCAACACGTGATAAAGCGGACACAGCATACTTGAGCCGGTGCTAAGTGATCCCACAATCAATGGATCAGATCAAACTCTGCAGTCCGGCCACATCCAGTCGTGAATGGTGGTGGACCATTAAACAACTAGCGGGAGGAGGAGGCTCCATGAATATCCCCATCCTCAATGATGGTGGATCTGACAAGTGAGTGCAAAAGACAAAGCTGAGGCATTTGCAACCATAGTCAGCCAGATGTGTCGAGTGGATGATCTATACTGATCTACGCGGGATATAAAGAATCGGCTGAGTGCACTGCATAGAGAAAAAGGTATGGGCCCCGACAATATCCCGGCAATCGTGCTGAAGACTTGTGCTCCAGACCTAGTTGCACCTCTAGTCAAGCTGTTCAATAAAGCTACAAATCTGGCGTCTATCCAACAATGTGGAAAACTGCCCAGGTATGTTCTGTTTACAAAAAGCAGGACAAATCCAACCCGGCCAACCAACGCCCCATCAGTCTACTCTCAATCATCAGCAAAGTGATGCAAGGTGTCATCGACAGTGCTATTAAGTGACACTTACTCACCAATAACCTGCTCACGGATGCCGAGTTTAGGCTCCACCAAGACCACGCAGCTCCCGACCGCATTACAGCCGTGGTCCAAACATGGACAAAGGAGCTGAGTTCCAGAGGTGATGAGAGAGTGACTGCCCTTGACATCAAGGCAGCACTTGACCGAGTGTGACATCAAGGAGCCCAAGTAAAACTGAAGTCAATCGGAATTGCGGGGCTTTGCTGAGGTGTGGTGACGCTCCACTGGCTTGAATCATATGTAGCACTAAGGAACATGGTTGCGGTAGTTGAAAGTCAATCATCACAGCCCCAGGATATCGTTGCAGGAGCTCCTCAGGGCAATTTCCTAGGCACAACCATCTTCAGCTGCTTCATCAATGACATTCCTTCCAACATAAGTTCAGAAATGGGGATGATCGCTGCTGACTACACAATGTTCAGCGCCATTCACAAGTCCTCCGATAATGAAGCAGTCCATGCCAGCATGCAACAAGACCAGGACGACGTTCAGGCTGGGTTGATATGTGGCAGGTAACTTTCGCACCACAGAAATGCCAGGCAATGACTATCTCCAACAAGCGAGAGTCTAATCACCTCCCCTTGACATTCAATGGCATTACCATCGCGGCATCCCCCACTATCAACATTCTGAGGGTAACCATTGACCAGAAACTTAACTGGACCAGCCACATAAATACTGTGGCAACAAGAGCAGGTCAGAGGCTATGTAGTCTGCGGCGTGTTTCACACCTTCTGACTCCCCAGAGCTTTTCCACCATCTAAATGGCACAAGTCAGGAGTGTGGTAGCATATTCTCTACTTGCCTGGATGAGTGCAACTCCAACAACATTCAAGAAGCTCGACGCCATCCACGACAAAGCAGCCCGCTTGATTGGAACCCCATCAACTAACATAAACATTCACTCCCTCCACCACTGCCATACCGTAGCTGCAGTCTCTACAATCTACAAGATGCACTGCAGCAACTCCTTCGGCAGTACATCCCAAACCCGCGATTTCTACCACTTAGAAGGACAAGGGCAGCAGGCACATGGGATCACCACATCCAAGTTCCACTCCAAGTCGCACACAATTCTGACTTGGACCTATATCGCCATTCCTTCAACGTCGCTTGTTTAAAACCCTGGAACTCACACCCTAACATCACCACACGGACTGCAGCGGTTCAAAAAGTTGGCTCACCACCACCTTCTGAAGGTCAGAATAGATATTGGCCTTGCCAGCGAAGCCACAACTCATAAACAAATATAAAAAACTTCTGTCATGTAGAGTAAACAAAGATGGATGCCCTTCCATTTGCCTCCCTGGATCATTCTCCTGCCCAATTCCTTTCCAAAAATGCCACCTCAACACTGACTCATTACTGACACGGGAGGGATTCAACCTGTAAATATTCTCTCGCTAACACTCAGTGCCAATAAAGTACAAGCCTTGGTGATGCTTGAATTTAAATTTAAATACAGAGACCATCTCTGTTCCTTTACTGTGCCAGTGTTAGTGGGTGAGCAGCAGTCAGTGTCTGGGACAATGACATTTGGTCAGGGGCCTCGCGGTGTCCCATGTACTGGTTACACAAACACTCACCAGTACGCCATAATCTGGAGTACTGTGATCAATTCTATGAAAAGCACCTCAGGAAAGATATATTGGCCTGGGAGGGAGTGCAGCGCAGATTCACCAGAATGATACCGGGGCTAAAAGGGTTAAATTATGAAGACAGGTTGCATAAACTAGGCTTGTATACCCTTGAGTATAGAAGGTTAAGGAGTGAATTCATTGTACTGTTTAAGATGATTAAAGGAGTTGATAGGCTAGATAGAGAGAGTCCATTTCATCTGGTGGGGGGAGTTCAGAACAAGGGGCTTAATTTTAAAATTGGAGCTAGGCCGTTCAGTGATGATGTCAGGAAGCACTTCTTCACTCAAAGGGTAGTGGAAATCTGGAACAGTATATCCCCCATAAAGCTGTTGAGGCTGGGGATAAATTAAAAGTTTGAAAATTGAGAGTGATCGAATTTTTTTGGGTAAGGGTGTCAAATTTACATAACCAAGGTTAGCAGATGGAGTTATGGTACATATCAACACTGATCTGATTGAATGCTGGAGCAGGCTCGAGGGGCTGTATTGGCTCCTCCTGTTCCTATGTTCCTATGTATTTATAACCCTAAAACCTATCCCTCTGTCTCTCCTCACTGTAGTTTGCATTAGCTGTGAAATGAGCAGTTGTGAGATTCAGCAGATCTTATCCATGCTTCTGACTTGGACACTTCATTCTCCTGTCTCTGAGCAGCCTTTGACAAACAACACGCTCCCCCCACCTTTTGAAGGCTGACGTTGTCTTGCCTGTGACACACAGCATACAACATTCAAATCTGTGAACCACAGTGGAAGCAAAGAGCATGCAGAGTCAGAAGTGACAATGGGTCCAGTGTGGCTGCGAGTAACTTCCTTGTCTGCTGGAATTAACCCACGGGGATTCACTGATTTGGCAATATGGGGAGAAGGGAGGTTGATGGAACTATCGGGGACCAGGCCTTGAACATGAGCTGGTTGGGAGTGAGATGGGAAGTAGCTCAGCCCTTTATCACACTGTAACACAGAGCAATCAGGTTCTATATAAAGATTAGGAACACTGAGGGTACGGTATCACAGTGGTTATGTCACTGGACTATTGATCCAGAGAACGAGAATTCAAATCCCACCCCCGGAAGTTTCAAAATTTGAGTTCCAAGTTTAAAAATCTTGGAATGAAAAGCCTGATATCAGTGAAAGTAGCTGACACATGAAGTGGATTTATCCTGTGAATATTCTCTCGTGAACACTCAGTGTCCAATCATGTTCAAAAATACATGGGTGTGATGCGTCACTGATATGGGAAGAATTTTTCTCTGATATGGGAGGAGTTTGTCTCTGATATGGGTGCGATTTGTCTCTGATATATGTGGGATGTGTCTCTGATATGGGAAGGATTTGTGTACCTGAATTTCGTGGCTCCTCCACAATTACTAGCTTCTCACCATTTAGAAAATACTCTGCTCTGTCTTTCTCAGGTCTGAACTGGATTAACTCACAAGTTCATGGTCAATGTTTGTTGGAGAGAGAATACTCACAGGGAAACATCCTCCCATATCAGTAATGGGCAATGGGCAATCAATATCGGCATTCAGTGTGCAGACTTCACCATTGCTTCGACATACACACGCTTGCTGATTATTGACATTCAATTTAAATACAGAGTCATTTTACTGTCCCAGTGTGAGTGGGTGAACAGCAGTCAGGGGCTGGGACACTGATATCTGGTCAGGGGCCTCATAGTGTCGCGTTTCCTGGTAACACAATCACTCGCCCAGCTCCCTCTCTCTCCTCACTCTAGTTTGCATATGTCCCTAAATGTACTACTGTGCTCTTTAAAAGAACTTATCGGTGCTCCTGATGTGAACAAACTATTGTTGTCACAGTGTCAGCAACATCTGACAAACATTACATCATAGAATCATAGAATGATACGGCACAGAAGACCATTCGAGCCATTGTGCCTGTGCCGGCTCTTTGAAAGGGCTGTCCAATTATCCCCATTCCCCTGCTCTTTCCGCATAGGACTGTAAATCATATCCCTTCAAAAGTAACCCGATTCCGTTTTGAAGGTTACTATTGAACCTGCTTCCAGTGCCTTTTCAGGCAATGCATTCCAGGTCACAACAGCTCGCTGTGTAAAGAAAACCTTTCTCCTGGTTCTTTTGTCAATCACCTTAAATCTGTGTCCTCTGGTCACGGGCCCTTCTGCCACTGGAAACAGCTGATCCTGATTCACTCTGTGAAAAGGATTCATAATTTTGAACACAACAATCACATTTCTTTTTAATCTTTTCGGCTCTAATGAGAACAACTCCAGCTTCTCCAGTCTCTCCACAGAACTGATGTCCCTCATTCCTGATACTATTCCATTACACCTCCTCTGCACCTTCTCCTTGATATCCTTCCTCAAATGTGTTGCCCAGAATTGAACACAATATTCCAGCTGAAGCAGAACCAGTGATTTTTAAAGGTTTATCACAACTGAATACCGAATGCTGATATTTCTGTGATGGGTTTCGATGGGCGAGGTTAATCCAGTCAGTTGGATGTGTGAATGATACTGTGAGCTGAAAGAAGTGCACTTGGAGCGGAGAGCCTTGGACACGCAGTGTAACTGAGCACAAACACTCCTGCACAGCCCAGACTTCACTTGTTTCACACTTGGAGCGGAGAGTCAGGGACACGCAGTGTAACAGAGCACAAACACTCCTGCACAGCCCAGACTTCACTTGTTTCACACTTGGAGCGGAGAGTCAGGGACACGCAGTGTAACTGAACACAAACACTCCTGCACAGCCCAGACTTCACTTGTTTCACACTTGGAGCGGTGAGCCTTGGACACGCAGTGTAACTGAGCACAAACACTCCTGCACAGCCCAGACTTCACTTGTTTCACACTTGGAGCGGAGAGTCAGGGACACGCAGTGTAACTGAGCACAAACACTCCTGCACAGCCCAGACTTCACTTGTTTCACACTTGGAGCGGAGAGCCTGGGACACGCAGTGTAACTGAACACAAACACTCCTGCACAGCCCAGACATCACTTGTTTCCCATTTGGCACAAAAGGAAAATATTAATTGCAACAATTCATTTGAATTGATTTGAAATAGTTTAGTTTATTATTTGAATCATGTTTCTCTAATTGTATTTCCCAACTCAGATTCAAGGCCCCATTTCCTTTCTTTCCTCTGAGCCACTGAACCTGATGTTGGCGTAATGTTGGCGAGTGGTGATCGATTGCCCTAGAAAACGAACAGGAAGAGAACTCAGAGGCCGGAGGGCCAAGGGAGCAGCGCGTTCTTCAACCAATCACAGTGCTTGAGTCGGCCAGTCAGATGAATCAATGTGAACCCGTGTCAAACTATTTATCTTTTAAAAATTGAAATCGAGTTTTCTTTGGTCAAGGATATACTTCAACTTTTGACATTATTGGGTTTTCCTGGATTTCCTATTATGAGTTTCAGACACATCGGTGGTAAGTGAACCAAATGATATAAGGCCCTTATTTCTCTCTTTCAAGTAGGTTATTCCCACGTGTTGCTTCTCTCACCACCTCCCTCCGCTGTGAATGTTTCTGACGTTTTAATGGCGGTCTCCTTGTCCCAGTATGCCCTGGGATTTTGGGTTTAGATTTATTTTATTTATTTCAGCAGCGCCCTCTGCTGATACAAAACCGCTTTCCTTCCACAGCAGGTGGGCACCAGAGAAACGGGAGCGCATTGTAGAGAAAGAGCAACATCAAGTTTTAATTCAATAAGTTTCCTTTGGTTTTCATTATAATTTGGAGTTTATTGTTCGTGAAGGGGCACATTTGTTAAATTGATTCCGATTGATGACCCAGTCATTCCAATTGACAGTTAAAACATTTAAAAGCTCTTTTCCCCGCTGCCAAGTCAGAAAGCCCAACTTCGCACAAAGGGGAGTTGAAATCTGGAACGCTCTTCCCCAAAAAGCTGTTGAGGCTCGGGTTCAATTGAAAATTTCAAGTTTGATGTTGATACGTTTTTTAGGCAAGGGTATTAAGAGGTGCGAAGTCAAGGTGGTTAGCTGGAGTTAAGATACAGATCATCCCTGATCAAATTGAATGAAGGAGCAGTCATGAGGAGCTGAATGGCCTCCTCCTGTTCCTATCATCCTAATCTCAATCCAATCAGAGTAACTAACTTTCTGATGGGAGCTCCACTGGCGGCTGACCATACCCACAATGCAGGGCGCGGCTGATTGTCCCCTATTGTTATGAGAGAGGCCCACTGCGCCTGCGCCGGCGCGGCTGATTGTTGGGCAGCGAGCGCTGAGCATGTGTGGAGGTGAAAGAGCGCTGGAGGAAGCGAGTTAATAGGAGCATAAGAATTAGGAGCAGGAGTAGGCCATACGGCCATGATCGTGCACTTCAAGCACCACAGCAGCAGCAGGTGGATTTAAATTCAGTTAATTATTTAAATCTGGGTTAAAAAGCGAGTTACAGTAATGGCGACCATGAAATTAAGAATTGTCATAGAAACATAGAAGGTAGGAGCAGGAGTAGGCCATTCGGTCCCTCGAGCCTGCTCCACCATTCAATGAGATCATGGCTGATCAGCCAAATTATATACCCTGTCCCTGCTTTCTCCCCATATCCCTTGATCCCTTTAGCCTTAAGAAATATATCTCCCAAGACAGTGACAGGCAGTGAGAGAGAAAGACGGAGATTGGACATAGAGAGAAAGAGAGGCTAAGACAGAGAGATACAGAGACAGAGACTGGGACAGAGTGAGAGTGACAGTGAGAGACACCGAGACAGAAAGAGAGGGAGAGTCAGAGGAAAAGTGAGAGCAAGGGATAGGGTAAGAAGGAAAGAGAGCGAGAGACAGGAGCCGAGGGAGATTGAGCAAGAGACAGGGTCAGAGGGAGATAGAGACAGAGAAACAGGAAGAGAGAGAGACATAGACAGAGGGGGAGAGAGAGACAGAGAGAGAGCAACAGAGACACAGAGAGTCGGAAGGAGAGAGAGCGAGAGACAGGGTCGGAGGGAGAGAGTGCGAAACACAGGGTCAGAGGAAGAGAGAGCGAGCGACAGGGTCAGAAGGAGAGAGAACGAGAGACAGTCAGAGGGAGAGAGTGCGAAAGACAGGATCAGAGGGAGTGCGAGATACAGTGTCAGACAGAGAGAGAGTGAAATACGGGATATATATATATATATATATATATGGAGGGAGGGCGATAGAGAGAGAGAGGGGGACAGAGGGTGCTGGAAAAAGAGACAGGGACAGAGAGCGTTAGAAAGAGAGAGAGACAGGAACAGAGGGAGATGGAGAGAGAGATGGGGCAGAGGGCGATAGAGAGAGAAACAGATGGAGAGAGGGACGTTTCGTGGAGTATGAATAGAAACTCTTTCTATGTCATGATGTATAAAAATTGCAGAAAGCTACTTTAGAAGAAGCCATTATTTGTTTATTGAAAAAGACAGAGAAAATACATTGAATGTGATAATGTCCATTTTATATTTGGTATAAATGTTTGAATTAGGAGATAATAAATTGAGAGTACGAGGAAGTTTGATTCCCACTCTTTGATTGGTAAATACCAAAAATAGTTAAACACTTTTCAACACTAAGAGCAGGGAATAATTTTGTGGAGAATGTTTGAGAGAAAAAACATTAGAAGCGAAATTTGTAAATTAACATCTTTACATCAACAAAGTCAGTCTGATTGGTTCTCCTGTCCAGGAAGAAAGATGAATGTTTATTTCTTTTAAATCATAGCTTTTCCTGCTATTTGAGTTTAATTATGTGACGCAAATTGTGTATGTGTTTGTCTGCACTTGTGAATAAGTGCTGCGTTTCTTACATGTTACATGGGGGGCGCTGATTCAAGAAGACCACGTTTATTAATGGAAGTGATTGATGTTGGAAATACGGACACCCGTTTTGTTCAATTCTTTTTAATACTGTGAACTAAAGAACTGTAGCACTTTATATGCTTTGGTTGTCTGGTTGCATTGTGATTATCATTCTAATTTCATATCTGGATAGAGAGCACATCAGCAGCATAGGAATGCCATTGCTCCTGCTGCTTGCGCAGCCATTGCTATCGTGACATGCGGGATGGGCTATAACTTTAATTGATAACTTTAAAATTAATACAAATTGCATCAATAGATGCGCCTCTTGCAGCTCACATTGGGCTTTTGGATGGTGTCTCCATGAACAACCGTGTAATTGAGTGCTGTTTCTGAAGTGTTAATGCATTATTATGCAGTTCTTTTATATCCCAGTCATTTCTGACATATATATTTTTAATAGATAGTGTATATGACGAACTAATAGATTTTAATAAATTCTACCGTAAACCAACTTGCAGTATGGTCATATGAATGATAAATTAATTTTTATATATGTAAGTGTGAGGTGGTGCATTTTGGTAGGAGGAATAAGGAGCCTACCTACTCCTTGCAGAATAATTCTAAATGGGTTAGAGGCGCAAAGGCATCTCATGAGAAGGAGCAACACAGTTCAGAAAGTCATACAAGAGCGAAAAGAGCTCTGGGGTTCATATCTGGAGGAATAGATTTCAAATGAAGAGCTATGTTATGTTAAAATTACAGAAAATTATCTGATTGACCCATGATTTGAGACGGTGGGGGAAAATACCATTACTGTATAAATGTTGTTAAGTGGTTGTTGTAAAAGTCGTTGTTGAAAAAGATTTTGTAAGTTTTGCTCCCGTAAAATTTGCCTCTGGATGAAAAGGGCGCTCAAAGGGGTTTTGGCCGTTCCTTAGATGGAACATTGGCAGAGAGGAGCTGAGGGTAGGGGATTGGGTGGGGAGGGGCTGAGTATATCAGGTGGGGTGGGGAGGAGCTGAGGATATTAGGTGGAGTGGGGAGGAGCTGAGGATATTAGGTGGGGTGGGGAGGAGCTGAGGATATTTGGTGGGGTGGGGAGGAGCTGAGGATTTTAGGTGAGGTGGGGAGGGGTTGAGGATATTAGATGGGGTGGAGAGGAGCTGAGGATATTAGGTGGGGTGGGGAGAAGCTGAGGATATTAGGTCGGGTGGGAGGGAGCCGAGGATATTAGGTGGGGTGGGGAGGGGCTGAGGATATTAGGTGGGGTGGGGAGGAGCTGAGGATATTAGGTGGGGTGGGGAGGAGCTGAGGATATTAGGTGGGGTGGGGAGGAGCTGAGGATATTAGGTTGGGTGAGGAGGGGCTGAGGATATGAGATTGAGTGGGGAGGAGCTGAGGATATTAGGTGGGGTGGGGAGGAGCTGAGGATATTATGTGGGGTGGGGAGGAGCTGAGGATATTAGGTGGGGTGGGGAGGAGCTGAGGATATTAGGTGGGGTGGGGAGGAGCTGAGGATATTAGGTGGGGTGGGGAGGAGCTGAGGATATTAGGTGGGGTGGGGAGGAGCTGAGGATATTAGGTGGGGTGGGGAGGAGCTGAGGATATTAGGTGGGGTGGGGAGGAGCTGAGGATATTAGGTTGGGTGGGGAGGGGATGAGGATATGAGATTGGGTGGGGAGGGGCTGAGGATATTAGGTGGGGTGGGGAGGAGCTGAGGATATTAGGTGGGTTGGGGAGGAGCTGAGGATATTAGATGGGATGGGGAGGACGTGAGGATATTAGGTGGGATTAGGTAGAGCTGAGGATATTAGTTGGGGTGGGGAGGAGCTGAGGATATTAGATGGGATGGGGAGGACGTGAGGATATTAGGTGGGATTAGGTAGAGCTGAGGATATTAGGTGGGGTGGGGAGGAGCTGAGGATGTTAGTTGGTGTGGGGAGGAGCTGAGGATATTAGGTGGGGTGGGAAGGAGCTGAGGATAATAGGTGGGGAGGAGCTGAGGATATGAGGTGGGGTGGGGAGGAGCTGAGGATATTAGGTGGGGAGGGGAGGAGCTGAGGATATTAGGTGGGGTGGGGAGGGGCTGAGGATATTAGGTGGGGTGGGGAGGAGCTGAGGATGTTAGGTGGGGAGGAGGTGAGGATATTACGTGGGGAGGAGGAGCTGAGGATATTAGGTGGGGTTGAGAGGAGCTGTGGATATGAGATTGGGTGGGGAGGGGCTGAGGATATTAGGTGGGGTGTGGAGGAGTTGAGGATATTTGGTGGGGTGGGGAGGAGCTGACGATATTAGGTCGGGTGGGGAGGAGCTGAGTATATTAGGTGGGGTGGGGAGGGGCTGAGGATATTAGGTGGGGTGGGAAGGAGCTGAGGATATTAGCTGGTGTGGGGAGGGGCTGAGGATATTAGGTGGGGAGCAGCTGAGGATATTAGGTGGGGTGGGGAGGAGCTGAGGATATTAGATGGGATGGGGAGGAGCTGAGGATATTAGGTGGGGTGGGGGAGCTGAGGATATTAGGTGGGGTTGGGAGGGGCTGAGGATATGAGATTGGGTGGGGAGGGTCAAAGGATATTAGGTGGGGTGGGGAGGAGCTGAGGATATGAGATTGGGTGTGGAGGGGCTGAGGATATTGGGTGGGGTGGGGCGCAGCTGACGATATTAGGTGGGGTGGGGAGGAGCTAATGATATTAGGTGGGGTGGGGAGGAGCTGAGGTTATGAGATTGGGTGGGGAGGAGCTGAGGATATTAGTTGGGGTGGGGAGGAGCTGAGGATATTAGGTGGGGTGGGGAGGAGCTGAGGATATGAGATTGGGTGGGGAGGAGCTGAGGATATGAGATTGGGTGGGGAGGAGCTGAGGATATTAGGTGGGGTGGGGAGGAGCTGAGGATATGAGATTGGGTGGGGAGGAGCTGAGGATATTAGTTGGGGTGGGGAGGAGCTGAGGATATTAGGTGGGGTGGGGAGGGGCTGAGGATATGAGATTGGGTGGGGAGGGGCTGAGGATTTTAGGTGGCGGGGAGGAGCTCATAATATTAGGTGGGGTGGGGAGGAGCTGAGGATATTAGGTGGGTGGGGAGGAGCTGAGGATATTACGTGGGGTGGGGAGGAGCTGAGGATATTAGGTGGGCTGGGGAGCAGCTGAGGATATTAGGTGGGGTGGGGAGGAGCTGAGGATATGAGGTTCGGTGGGGAGGGGCTGAGTATATTAGTTGGGGTGGGGAGGAGCTGAGGATATTAGATGGGATGGGGAGGAGCTGAGGATATTAGGTGGGATGGGGTAGAGCTGAGGATATTAGGAGGGGTGGGGAGGAGCTGAGGATATTAGGTGTGGTGGGGAGGTGCTGAGGATATTAGGTGGGGTGGGGAGGAGCTGAGGATATTAGGTGGGGTTGGGAGGAGCTGAGGATATTAGGTGTGGTGGGGAGGTGCTGAGGATATTAGATGGGATGGGGAGGGGCTGAGGATATTAGGTGGGGTGGGGAGGAGCTGAGGATATTAGGTGGGGTGGGGAGGAGCTGAGGATATTAGGTGAGGTTGGGGGGACCTGAGGATATTAGTTGGGGTGGGGAGGAGCTGAGGATATTAGGTCGGGTGGGGAGGAGCTGAGGGTATTAGGTGGAGTGGGGAGGAGCTGAGGATATTAGGTGGGGTGGGAAGGAGCTGAGGATATTGGTGGAGTGGGGAGGGGCTGGGGATATTAGGTGGGGTGGGGAGGAGCTGAGGATATTAGGTGGGGTGGGGAGGAGCTGAGGATATTAAATGGGATGGGGAGGAGCTGAGGATATTAGGTGGGGTGGGGAGGAGCTGAGGATATTAAATGGGATGGGGAGGAGCTGAGGATACTAGGTGGGGTGGGTTAGAGCTGAGGATATTAGGTGGGGTTGGGAGGAGCTGAGGATATGAGATTGGGTGGGGAGGGGCTGAGGATATTAGGTGGGGTGGGGTGGAGCTGAGGATATTAGGTGGGGTGGGGAGGAGCTGAGGATATTAGGTGGGGTGGGGAGGAGCTGAGGATATTAGGTGGGGTGGGGAGGAGCTGAGGATATTAGGTGGGGTGGGGAGGAGCTGAGGATATTAAATGGGATGGGGAGGAGCTGAGGATACTAGGTGGGGTGGGTTAGAGCTGAGGATATTAGGTGGGGTTGGGAGGAGCTGAGGATATGAGATTGGGTGGGGAGGGGCTGAGGATATTAGGTGGGGTGGGGTGGAGCTGAGGATATTAGGTGAGGTTGGGGGGACCTGAGGATATTAGTTGGGGTGGGGAGGAGCTGAGGATATTATGTGGGGTGGGGAGGAGCTGAGGATATTAGGTCGGGTGGGGAGGAGCTGAGGATATTAGGTGGAGTGGGGAGGAGCTGAGGATATTAGGTGGGGTGGGAAGGAGCTGAGGATATTAGGTGGGGTGGGGAGGAGCTGAGGATATTAGGTGGAGTGGGGAGGAGCTGAGGATATTAGGTGGGGTGGGGAGGAGCTGAGGATATTAGGTGGGTGGGTGGGAGCTGAGGATATTAGGTGGGGTGGGGAGGAGCTGAGGGTATTAGGTTGGGTGGGGAGGGGCTGATGATATGAGATTGGGTGGGGAGGAGCTGAGGATATTAGGTGGGGTGGGGAGGAGCTGAGGATATTAGGTGGGCTGGGGAGGAGCTGAGGATATTAGGTTGGGTGGGTAGGGGCTGAGGATATGAGATTAGGTGGAGAGGGGCTGAGGATATTTGGTGGGCGGGGAGGAGCTGATGATATTAGGTGGGGTGGGGAGGAGCTGAGGATATTAGGTGGGGTGGGGAGGAGCTGAGGATATTAGGTGGGTGGGGGGGAGCTGAGGATATTAGGTGGGGTGGGGAGGAGCTGAGGATATTGGCTATGGTGGGGAGGAGCTGAGGATATTAGGTGGGCTGGGGAGCAGCTGAGGATATGAAATGGTGTGGGGAGGAGCTGAGGATCTGAGATTGGGTGGGGAGGGGCTGAGGATAATAGTTTGGGTGGTGAGGGGCTGAGGATATTAGGTGGGGTGGGGAGGAGCTGAGGATATTAGTTTGGGTGGGGAGGAGCTGAGGATATTAGGTGGGGTGGGGAGGAGCTGAGGATATTAGGTGGGGTGGAGAGGAGCTGAGGATATTAGGTGTGGTGGGGAGGAGCTGAGGATATTAGGTGGGCTGGGGAGGAGCTGAGGATATTAGATGTGGTGGGGAGGATCTGAGGATATTAGGTGGAGTGGGGAGGAGCTGAGGATATTAGGTGGGGTGGGGAGGAGCTGATGATCTTAGGTGGGGTGGGGAGGAGCTGAGGATATTAGGTGGGGTGGGGAGGAGCTGAGGATATTAGGTGGGGTGGGGAGAAGGTGAGGATATTAGTTGGGGTGGGGAGGAGCTGAGGATATTAGATGGGATGGGGAGGAGCTGAGGATATTAGATGGGGTGGGTTGGAGCTGAGGATATGAGGTGGGGTGGGGAGGAGCTGAGGATATTAGGTGGGGAGGAGCTGAGGATATTAGGTGAAGTGCGGGGAGCTGAGGATATTAGGTGGGGTTGGGAGGAGCTGAGGATATGAGATTGGGTGGGGAGGGGCTGAGGATATTAGGTGGGGTGGGGAGGAGCCGAGGATATGAGGTGGGGTGGGGAGGAGCTGAGGATATTAGATGAGGTTGGTGGGACCTGAGGATATTAGTTGGGGTGGGGAGGAGCTGAGGATATTAGGTCGGGTGGGGAGGAGCTGAGGATATTAGGTGGAGTGGGGAGGAGCTGAGGATATTAGGTGGGGTGGGAAGGGGCTGAGGATATGAGATTGGGTGGGGAGGGGCTGAGGATATTAGGTGGGTGGGGAGGAGCTGATGATATTAGGTGGGGTGGGGAGGAGCTGAGGATATTGGCTACGGTGGGGAGGAGCTGAGGATATTAGTTGGGCTGGGGAGCAGCTGAGGATATTAAATGGTGTGGGGAGGAGCTGAGGTTATGAGATTGGGTGGGGAGGGGCTGAGGATATTAGGTTGGGTGGTGAGGGGCTGAGGATATGAGATTGGGTGGGGAGGAGCTGAGGATATTAGGTGGGGGGGAGGAACTGAGGATATTAGGTGGGGAGGGGAGGAGCTGAGGATGTTAGGTGGGGTGGGGAGGAGCTGAGGATATTAGGTGGGGTGGGGAGGAGCTGAGGATATTAGTTGGGGTGGGGAGGAGCTGAGGATATTAGGTGCGGTGGGGAGGAGCTAAGGATATTAGGTGGGCTGGGGAGGAGCTGAGGATATTAGGTGGGGTGGAGAGGAGCTGAGGATATTAGGTGGGCTGGGGAGGAGCTGAGGATATTAGATGTGGTGGGGAGGAGCTGAGGATATTAGGTGGGGTGCGGAGGAGCTGAGGATATTAGGTGGGGTGGAGAGGAGCTGAGGATATTAGGTGGGGTGCGGAGGAGCTGAGGATATTAGGTGGGGTGGGGAGGAGCTGAGGATATTAGGTGGGGTGTGGAGGAGCTGAGGATATTAGGTAGGGTGGGGAGGACCTGAGGATATTAGATGGGGTGGGGAGGAGCTGAGGACATTAGATGGGGAGGGAAAGAGCTGAGAATATTAGGTGGGGTGGGGAGGAGCTGAGGCTATTAGGTGGGCTGGGGGGCGGAGCTGTGAATATTAGGTGGGGTGGGGTGGAGCTGAGGATATTCGGTGGGGTGGGGAGGAGCTGAGGATATTAGGTGGGTTGGGGAGGAGCTGAGGATATTAGGTGGGGAGGGAAGGAGCTGAGGATATTAGGTGGGGTGGGGAGGAGCTGAGGATATTAGGTGGGGTGTGGAGGAGCTGAGGATATTAGGTAGGGTGGGGAGGACCTGAGGATATTAGATGGGGTGGGGAGGAGCTGAGGACATTAGATGGGGAGGGAAAGAGCTGAGAATATTAGGTGGGGTGGGGAGGAGCTGAGGCTATTAGGTGGGCTGGGGGGCGGAGCTGTGAATATTAGGTGGGGTGGGGTGGAGCTGAGGATATTCGGTGGGGTGGGGAGGAGCTGAGGATATTAGGTGGGTTGGGGAGGAGCTGAGGATATTAGGTGGGGAGGGGAGGAGCTGAGGATATTAGGTGGAATGGGGAGGGGCTGAGGATATTAGGTCGGGTGGGGAGGAGCTAAGGACATTAGTTCGGGTGGGGCAGACCGGAGGACATTAGGTGTGGTGGGGAGGAGCTGAGGATATTAGGTGAGGTGGGGTGGGGAGGAGCTGAGGATATTAGGTGGGGTGGGGAGGAGCTGAGGATATTAGCTGGGGTGGGGAGGAGCTGAGGATATTAGCTGGGGTGGGGATGGGCTAAATGGCACCGAATCTCAGAAATGTCGTACATAATGAGGAGGATGGTAACAGATTTCAGCAAGTGATATACTGACTAGTCAAAGGGAGAGCTTAAGAAATAGGAGCAGCATTAGGCCATTCCGCCCTTCCATCCAACTCCATCATTCAATATCATCATGGCTGACCTTCGGTTAAAAGGACATTCATGTAACTCCTTCTAACTGAACCTCATTCCTGCATGTAATGTTATCTCCTTACTCAGTTCACTGATATATTTTGCATTAACAGAATAAATTATCATTGGAGCCGAATGATGAGGAGAAATTTCTTCACTCGCTGGGTGGTGAATCTTTGGAATTCTCTTCCCCAGAGGGCTGTGGAGGTTCAGTCGTTGATTTATTTAAAGACAGATATCGATAGATTTTTGAATATTAAGGGAATCAACGGATCTTGGGATAGTTCAGGAAAGTGGCGATGAGGTACAAGGTCAGCCATGATCTTATTGAATGGCGGAGCATGTTCGAAGGGACAAATGGCCTACTCCTGCTCCTATATCTTATGTTCTTATGAAAGTAAGACACTAAATGCCAATCACATTTGGCTGGGTCTTGAGCCATCAAACTGTTCCTCATGTTGGAGGGTCCGAGAGCTTAACAAAAGAACATAAGAAATAGGAGCAGGTTTAGGCCATTTGGCCCCTCGAGCCTGCTCCGCCATTCAATAAGATCATGGCTGTTGTGATCTTGGCCTCAACTCCACTTTCCCGCCCACTCCCGTTGATTCCGCTATAGCTCAAATATCTGTCTATTACAGCCATGAACACTTTCAAGGATTCCGCCTCCACAGCTCTCTGGGGTAGAGAATTCCAAAGATTCATGACCTCTGAGAGATGAAGTTCCTCCTCATCTCCGTTTTATATAGGCGACCCCTTATTCTAAAACTATGCCCCCAGTTCTAGATTCCCCCACGAGGGGAAACATACTGCCTGCATCTACCCTGACAAGCCCTCTCAGAAACTTATATGTTTCAATAAGATCACCTCTCATTCTTCTAAAGTCCAATGAGTATAGACCAAACCTGCTCAACCTTTCTTCATAAGACAAAGCGTTCCTCTCAGGAATCAACCTAGTGAACCTTCTCTGAACTGACTCCGATGCAAGTATATCCTTCCTTAAATAAGAAGACCAAAACTGCACACAGTACTCCAGGTGTTGTCTCACCTGTGCCTTCCACAGTTGTAGCAAGACTTTCCTACTTTTATACTACAACCCCATTTCAATAAGGGTAACATTCCATTTGCCTTTCTAATTAACTCCTGTACCTGCATGCTAAATGTTTGTGTTTCATGCACGAGGAACATTAGATCCCTCTGTACCGCATCATTTTGCAGTCTATCTCGATTTAAAGAATATATTGTGTTTTTATTCTTCCACCCAAAGTGGATAACCTCACATTTTCCCAAATTATACTCCATCTGCCAATTGTTTGCCCACTCACTCAACCTGACTATATTGCTTTGCAGACACTTTTTGTCCTCCTCACAACTTGCTTTCCCACCAATCTTTGTATTGTAAGGGTTGGGGCTTCTTTAAACTGGTTTAAAGTAATTTTCCTGCTCCTGCAGCCTTTGCCTGCACCCAGGCCAATTCCAATAAACCCAATTTTGAAACAGCGGTTTCGAATCGCTACCCCACCTTCCAGTTCTGACTGCAGGGCTTATAATTATTGATATTAAAACAGACACGTAGTTTGGATGAGAGAAAAAAATCAAGTTTTATTAATTAAAGAAACTATAATCAAAATATCAAACTATACCACACGAACACAGTAATTACAGTAAAACTATATAACAGGGGGTTGCAGAAGGCGAAAACGAGGGATGCAATGGCTACAATGTTATTTAAACAATCTTAGCAATACCCTTAAATCACCACCCCTTAACTCCTGCTAGGTTGCCTTGTTGAGGAGTCAGAAACTCTGCTCGCCTGTGATCCAGCGAAGTAAGAGAGAGAGCTCGCTTCTCAGCATGTATCTTTATACCTGGTGAGGGCCCTGCCGTTCTGCCTTGCAAGGGCTGTGTGCAAAATTCCCCACCCAAAGGGTCCAATACACAAGAGAAAGCTGTGATTGGCTAACTTAAAGTGGTTAGACTGGGTTAATGTGTCTTCCGGAGCTCCCTGGGCTGAAACAAAAGAATGCAACAGCCCTATTGTCCAGTGTTGGGTGATTTAAAACCCATTCAATTGTTAAACGTTTCCCTTTCAAGGTACAAATGTCTCTTCTGCAGTTTAGATGTATCCACTCGATATACAAACAAATGCTAATAGCATTCAATTCCTTTGTAAACAAAGCATTGTCCTTTGTCTTCGGCCATGTGGTGACAGCCATTTTTATCCCTGGAAATTTAAAAGCACAATGCCCAGGGATTCTTAAATCAAAAAAATGATCTTCAGAACTGTAAATTATTGCGAATTCTTACAGTCCGCCCTTGGATACTTCCAGCTTGCTTGTAGTATCCTCTTGAAGAAATGAGCAATAATTTCTGACCCCTCACAAACAACCATCCCCTGTATTTACCTAATAGCTATCTGCCACTGATTCCCATCCCGTCTATTCCCCTTAAATTCAAAAAAAAAAACCATGGTACAGTAGGCATCTTACAGATACTTCAGTTTTCAATAAGGGGTCTCATACCCCTACACGCTTGTAAAATTATACAAGGTAAACCAAATTTACAATCACCTTTTACATCATAACTTATTACAAAATGTTGCAATCTTAGTTACACAATGTACTCAAAATGATCCCAAGCACGGAGAGGGTCCTATTCCTCTGCTCAACTTGGAGTTGTCACAAACTGGTCCCAAGCACGGAGAGGATCCGACGCCTCTGCTCAACTTGGGGCTGCAACACAAAATACAAAAAATCATTAAGTAACATGTTTAAATGAACCCCGATCATGTGCTGATGATGGGTCGCGAAATTCGAGTGGGTATTGCTCCTCCCACTCGGGCAGTAAAAGTACCTTCCACCCCCCTTTGATCATCTTAAACTTTAAAACAGGCAGAATGGATTTACAGACCAGCCTGCTCTGCCAGCCCCGAGCCATTCCCTTGTCCTTTCATGGAGGCGGGGTACCCCTCATGTTTAAAATTACCTTGGCACAGACCGAGACCAGGGAGTATGGGATCTCATGACTCCCAGTCCCTCCCCCTCCCGTCTTCCCTCGACTGGCTGCAGAAAATGATGGGTGCCTGTGTGGCGGCTCTCCCTGGCCCTACACTGATCCAGCCACCCACTCATCCTTCCCAGCCTCACTTATTCTCTTTGCCCATGGGCCCCCGGGTGAGTTCCTCTCTCCCCCGACCACACCCACGCGACTCTTGGGTCTCCCCCTCCTCTATACGATCTTTCCCGGGCCATCACCACCCACCCCCGAGGAACGCGTCCCTATGACCAGGCGCCCGCGCTTCCCCATCATGACTCCTCAACAGCGAGGTCTCCCGCAAGTGAACTTCGGTCAGGCTAGTGCTGGGTTGGGGGTCGTGCCCCATCCAGCTGGGGCCATCTCCTCCCTGTAGGAGGAGTAGGCAAATTCCTCCGGACTCTGTCCGGTTTTTCCCGAAGATCGCTGCGGGGTCTCCTGGATTCGTCCAGTGGCGAGGTGATCCCCAACATTCTGTATCTTCATTCGATGTCCAGCTCGGGCTGGGTGAACATGGCTGCTTCATTTTCCCATCTCCTGCAAAAACGTAAAAGGGACATGGAGCCAGGTCTCACTGACATGCTGCCTTAGGTGGAGACATGGTCGGGTCCCTCGACCTCGGACCAAAAATACAAACATGTGGCACACATGTAAACTTAAACTCTTTGCACTTTAACTTAAAACTAGTTAAATCAACAAACTTAAAATACACCTTAAAGCAAGCTATATACATACACATAGCTATAATTCAAATGCCGCCCGTCTCCGGACGGCCAGCCTAATCCCTGGCACTGTCGCAGATTGCTGCTGGCTGCAGTGAAGCTGGACTGCCTCCTGGTCTGGTGCCTCGCAGCTTATGGCTGTTGAGTGGGGGCCTCTGTTCTCTGGTTTCTCCCTGGCTCGGGAGACCGCCCTACTCCACTGTAAAGTGGGTGACCATTCTTTCTTAGGCTGGGGCACCTGCTGAGACATTCTGAGGGGTGTCTCTCTGGGGGAAACTTTGGCTGGCGGACCCTGAGCTTGGGTCACAGCCGCAGCTGGCTGGGAACCTTCTCCCCCATATCCAAATAGCCCACTCTGTATAATGTACCTGGCAGCCTGCCGGTGCAAATCTCTCTCTGGGTTTGTCTGCTTTTCCCTGGAAACAAGTCACAGTTCCTGTTTTTGTCGGCTGTGAACTTGAACTTGCATGGACAGCAAACTCATGTTCCCTCAACCAGGTGGCTTTAAATGGGGAATTTTGGACCTGCCTTTGGTCTGGGGCCAAAACTATCCCCTGTGTGCCTCTCTTGTCCTGGATTTCTGCTGCTGGACCTGCTCTACAGGGGTCCCAGAACTCTCCTTTCCTTTTCCCTGGCTTAAACAGCTTACTCTGAATATGAATGGCTCCTCCCCCCACACAAGCCACAGTGCTTGCCTGTGAACTCGAACTTGCTGTGGGCTGAGGATTCCTATTCTCAGGCTCACTCCTCACGGGCGGGCCGTACCTCCGTTGTTGGAGGGCTACACTGGTCCTGTTCGCCGCCTGCATAGCGGGACCTGCTGGTGATCTCCTACCACTCCATTGTCCACCCCTCCTCGCTGCCAGAGCTCCTCAAGACTCGGAGCTGTGGGCTGCGGTCTTGGGGTCTCTAATTCCCAATCCAGCACTGTTCTGGGTGCTGCCTGTGGGATGGTTCTACTTGGGCTGCCAGTAAAATCCGGCTGACCTGCCTTCGGGCTGATCATGCAAATCATTCCCTTTGATGCCTTTAAAGCCATGTTACTGCTTTCTATCTCTGCCCTACAGGGGCCATGATCTGCTCCCTCAAACCTTTCCTCCTGCTCTTTTACTTCTGAGATGAGGCGGACATTCTCTTCCTGCAGTCTCATCTCACTATCTCTGGCCACAGTGACTTCCTGCACAAGGTGCTCTATAACCTCCTCCTGCTCTCTCTACACACCCTTCCTAACCCAACCACCTATACCCCGATAGGCCAGCTTACACACTGCCACTACCTTCCGCAGGGCTGCCCACAGACTGAAAGCAAGAAAGACAATAACTGATGCTTTCTCTAGATCCAGACCACTTATCATATCAAAAACGGCCTGCAGTCCTACCGCAGTCGACATTGTAAGGGTTGGGGCTTCTTTAAACTGGTTTAAAGTAATTTTCCTGGTCTTGCAGCCTTTGCCTGCACTCATACCAATTCCAATAAAACCAATTTTAAAACAGCGGTTTCGATTCGCTACCCCACCTTCCAGTTCTGACTGCAGGGCTTATAATTATAGATATTAAAACAGACACGTAGTTTGGATGAGAGAAAAAAATCCAGTTTTATTAACTAAAAGAAACTAAAGTCAAAATATCAAACTATACCACACGAACACAGTAATTACAGTAAAACTATATAACAGGGGGTTGCAGATGGCGAAAACGAGGGATACAATGGCTACAATGTTATTTAAACAATCTTAGCAATACCCTTAAATCACCACCCCTTAACTCCTGCTAGGTTGCCTTGTTGAGTCAGAAACTCTGCTCTCCTGTGATCCAGCGAAGTAAGAGAGAGAGCTAGCTTCTCAGCATCTATCTTTATACCTGGTGAGGCCCCTGCCGTTCTGCCTTGCAAGGGCTGTGTGCAAATTTCCCCACCCAAAGGGTCCAATACACAAGAGAAAGCTGTGATTGGCTAACTCAAAGTGGTTAGACTGGGTTAATGTGTCTTCCGGAGCTCCCTGGGCTGAAACAAAAGAATGCAACAGCCCTATTGTCCAGTGCTGGGTGATTTAAAACCCTTTCAATTGTTAAACGTTCCCCATTCAAGGTACAAAAGTCTCTTCTGCAGTTTAGATGTATCCACTCGATATACAAACAAATGCTAATAGCATTCAATTGCTTTGTAAAGAAAGCATTGTCCTTTGTCTTCGGCCATGTGGTGACAGCCATTTTTATCCATGGAAATTTAAAAGCACAACGACCAGGGATTCTTTAATCAAAAAAATTGATCTGCAGAACTGTAAATTATTGCAAATTCTTACAGTATCATCAGCAAATTTGGCAGAACTAAACGTGACAGAGAAGCAAATGGCTCTGGGGATACAGGGGGACAAAAAATTAAAAGCAGTTTCACAGGTCAGAAAAGCAAATATAATGCTGACAATGAACTGGGATTTATTTCTACGGCAATAGAATTCAAAAGTTGTGAAGTTGGCACAAGGTGGGAAGTGGTGCTCCACAAGGTTTGGTGCTGCGACCACTTTCGTTCACCATTTACTTTAGCAATTTGGACTCATTAATCAGAAGTGTAATTTCAAACATTGTGTAATGCCACCTAAATGGGGGGTTTATAATTAATACAGAGGATGAATGCAACAAAGTCTAGGAAGACGTTAATAAATTGTCAGAATTTGTGTGTAATTGGCAACTGAAGCTCATTATGGAGAAATGTGAGGTAATGCATTTTAATAGGAAGAATACGGAGGTCACATACTCCTTGGGAAATAAATCCTAAACGGGGTTGAGGAACAGGGGGATGTGATGGGACAGTTTCATAAATCACGAAAAGTTGCAATGCAGTTTGATATGACCATAGACAAAACAAAGAAAGCACTTGGGTTAATTTCAAGAGGGGTAGAATTGTAAAGCACAGACGTTATGTTAAACTTGTATGGAAGCGTGGTTCGACCACAGTTGGAGTACTGCGAACATTTCTGGTCTCCATCTTGTGAAAACGGCATAGAGGGACAGGCGAAGGTGCAGAAAGTATTTCCTAGAATGATATCAGAACTGAGTAGTTATACCTGTCAGGAAAGACTGAAAAGGCTAGGGGATTTTTCGTTAGGCAAGCGGAGACTGACGGTTGATCAGATAGAGTTATTTAAGATTTTGAAAGCAATTTGTTAGGGTAGATTAGAGGAGATGTTTCCATTTGCAGGAGAGACCAGAATTCGGGGCCATAGATTTAAGATAGTCATTAATAAATCCCTTTGGGAATTCCAGAAAAATCTTTTGACCAAAGGAGTGGAGAGAATTTGGAACTCGCTACCACAAGAAGTAGTTGATGCGATTAGCATAGTCACATTGAAGGGGGAGCGAGTTAACGACTTGAGGGGGAAAGGGATAGAGAGATATTTTGACTGGGTAAGATAAATGAGGGTGGATGGAGTGTCCTGTGGAGAATGGACACCAACATGGACATTTTGGGTCGAATGGCCTCTCTCTGTGCTGTAAATACTTTATAAATTGTATTAAACTTGTATAGGACGCTGGTCACGGCACACTTAGAGAACTATGCATCGTTATGGTCTCCACACTATAAAAATGACATAGAAGGACATGAGAAAGAGCCAAAACTACTTACAACAGCAACAACTTGCATTTATATGGCGCCTTTAACATGGTTAAATGGCTGAAAATGCTTCACAGGAGCGGGATTGAACAAAACATGTCACCGAGCCACATATGGAGATATTAGGAATGATGAGCAAACGCTTAGTCACAGATAAGTTTTAAGAAGCATCTTAAAGGAGGTGGGAGATCTAAAGAAGCAGAGAGGTTGAGGGAGGGGCTTCCTGAGTTTAGGCCCCAGGCAGCTGAAATCACAGCCGCTGATGGTGGTGCAGTTAAAATGGGGGATGTGCAAGAGGCCAGAATTAGAGGAGCACAGAGATCTCGGGATTGTTAGTGGGGCTGGAGGAGCTTGCAGAGATTGGGAGGGCGAGGCCATATAGGGATTTTATAGGAAGGATGATAATTTTAAAATTAAGGCATTGCTGGAACAGGAGTCAACCTTGATCTGCGAGCACAGGCGTTGTGGTTTACTGGGATTTGATGTGCTTTAGATTATGGGCAGCAGTTTTGGATGAGTTCTAGTTATGGAGGGTGTGAGATGGGAAGCCAGGCAGGATGGATTTGGTGTTATTAAGTCTAGCGCCAGCGAAGGCATTGATGACGGAGTCAAGATGGCGGCCGTGATGGTCCGGTGCTGAGAGCAGTCTCCCTGTTTCGGGCAGCCAGCTCATGCCGCTCGCTCCCACAACCGGAGAGAGGTGCTCCGCGAGTCGGGCAGAGGCAGCACAGCGTGGTGAGCAGCAGCAGCAGCCACGTCGATCTGCTGGAGCGCGTCGGCTGGCAGCTCCTCGGCAGGAAGGATTTCTGACTGGGAGGAGGGGAGCCGAGCATGGCGGCCAGAGGCCGAACCGTGAGAGAGAGAAGCAGGCCCCAGGCCATCGGACCATGGAGCGTGGAGCCGGTGACGGTGAGGAGGAGGCCACAGCGACTGGAGCATTCACATCCCGACGATGTGTTCGGCGAGTTGGGCAGAGGCAGCGCAGCGCAATGAGCAGCAGCAGCAGTCATGGCGACCCGCTGCAGCACGTCGGCCGGCAGCACCATGGCGGGAAACTCACAGTCCGACTGGATGGAGGGGAGCCGGGAATGGTGGCCAGAGGTTGGATTGTGAGTGGGAGAAGCAGGCCACCACACGTGGTGCTGACAACAGAGAGGAGGAGGCCGTGGGGATGAGGAGGACGGAGCAGCTGAGGGACATTGTGCTCCCACTGCCACGGGACGCCATTGTATTGACTCTCTGAATGCGGCACTGTATGTATAGCTGACGCATCCCTACGGGGAGTAGGCATTCCATTGTAATTGTACTTGTACTGGTTACATATGGCAAATAAAAAATTGAACTGAGCAGCAAATGAGCTGAGGCAGGGGCGAAGTTCGGCGAAGTTACTGCGGTGGAAATAAGCCGTACTGGTGATGGAGTGGATATGTGGTCTGAAGATCATCCTGTGATCAATTATGGCACAAAGCTTCCAAGCAGACTGATTCAACATTAGACAGGCGCTAAGGAGAGGGCTGGAGTCGTTCACTAGTCAACGGTGTTGGTGGCAGGCGGTCAATAGCTTTGGACTTACTAATATTTTGTTGGATGGCACCAGAGCTGAAAGAATAAAGCTAATGGAAAAGACTGAAAATGTTGGGTCGTGGTGCTGTAGAAAATAGAGGACTTACATGAGGCCTGATAGAGATCTTTAAAATTATGAATGGTTTGGTCATGGTGGATGTCGAGAGAATGTTTCCACTTGTCGGAGAATGCAACACTTCTAGCAATAATTTCCAGATAGTTCCTAATAAATCCAATAGGGAAATAAGGAGCATTCTTTTACTCAGAGAGTGGTTAGAATGTGGACCTCACAGCCATAGGAAGTGGTTGAGGCAAATAGCTTAGATTCTCTCAAAAGGAAACTTGATGAGAAAATGAGAGCAAATGGAATAGAAAGAAATGCTGAGATGAGTTAGATGCAATGGGAGGAGACCCGTGTGGAGCATGAACAGCAGCACAGCCTATTTGGGCCGAATGGCCTTTTTATGTGTTGTATATTCCATGTAATATAATCCTCTGAACAGCAGCTCAGATCTGTCCGTCTATCTATTGAAGAGGCTCTAACTCTGGAAGCTGCGAATGAATTGCTGCACTATTAGCTGGAGGGACTCTTTACAGAAGAGCTCAGATAGAATGCAGCACACTGGTGGTCCTATCCCGAAAGGCAATGTGGGAATTGTCAATCAGAAATCGTGCCGAGTCCCAAGCACAGTGCTCGCCCCGCCGCTGGGTGTATTTTCAGATCAGCAGTGATTCCTGGTGTAATTTAGTGGATGGCAGCCTGGGGCTGAATATTATATTCCTGGACTGGAAACACTGTGACCCGCCTCTGGGCTGGGCTCAGTTTTTCTGATTATTAATGAATTGAATAATTGAGGTAACTGGATATTTCACTGCACTCTTCACCTGCTCCCTAAACTTGGACTGGGTCACCCCATAAATAAATGTGTTTGTGCAGCAACTTAAATTACGCAGCATAAATCCGACTTGATCAAAGATAATTAAATAAACTTTGTAATAATTTGGATTTGTTCCTGTAATGGTATAATATAAGACATCTGTAACAGTTACCAACCACAGCTGCCGGATATGGTGAAGAGTAAAATCACAGCCTTCCTTCTGCTCTCCACCTCTGGGTCACTGCCAATCTCTCCCTTGCTCTCACCCCTCAGTCTCTTACGGATTCGACTGGCCACCAGAATGTGTCTGACTGTCAGAGCGTTGAGCAACAGAATTAAAGCGAATGGGAGCAATGGGGTTAAAACCGTATTAAACCACTCAAATCCGACCCAGCCAGGCTCAGTGAAATAGCTTGGGATTTCGGAACAGAGCCAAGGCACATTGTCAATTATCACCCAGGGTTGAATTGTAAAGTAGAAGGGAACGTTTTTTAAACAGAGCAGAATGCAGGTTGTTCCCAGAACCGCAGCTGCAGTTTTCTCAGTGCAATATTTAGTTTTCAGCTTTTGGCAACAAATGGTCACAAATCGATCAAAGGTGAAAGTGACAGTGAACCAGACAGAACAGTCTGTGGCTGCACGGAGCAGGACAGCGATAACAGTACACACAGGGGTGATGGACAGGAAACACCATGGGAAATAATGCCTTTTGATCCGGTTCAGTATGACCTCAGTGACAATGACCAGTAGATCCGCCACTGCCATGGCCATACAGGTAGCGAGTGGTGCAGGTGGAGAGCCCGCACTTTGCCCGGGACAGGATCAGAATCGCCACTAAATTCACTGTAAAAAGAGAAGGGAAAAGAGACTGGAAATTACTGATCAAACATTCTCCGTGTCTGAGCCCAGACAGTAAGGGATGGATTTTAACACTCGAAAAACGGGCGGGTTGGGGTCGGGTCAGAGTTTCAAATTTAAACTTTCATCCTGACCCTGAACCACCTCCAACCCGCACGTTCTGTGTTTAATGGAGTCGGGACAGGGGGCTGGCAGCAAAACGCTCTCAGGAGGCGGGTTACCAATTTAAATATTTTAATGAGGCGGGCGGCCTCTGATTTAACCTGTGTTACAGTTTTAAGTAAGGCTGCCCAGGTTTCCTGGGCCAATGGAATGCTTTCACCTGGACGCCCCTCCCAATTTCTACCCAATGCCACCCCCACACCCCATGGATAAAACCCCGGGGTCTGACCACCCGAAAACTGGGGATTGGACTCACTTCTAGGACCGGCTAAAACACAGGGCCCATGATCGGCATACTGCGTGATCGGACGCGCCAATCCCTTCCCCCCATTTTTGTGCATCGGACCTACTTAGTCCAGCTCCAGAGTCCTTGCAACCCTGTCCGACTGTCAAACAGGCTGACTTCCGGGGTGGGGAACCAGTCAAGGACATTGGACGGACGCTGTGTGTAGTGTATTTGCGTTTAAGAGCCCCATGTGTACTGTAATGCCGGTAATGGCCACTCGGGCTATATAAGCCTGTATATTGTGTTGTATCAGTTAGTTCCCCTCCAGACTTTGTTTAGTAAACACCTGTGAAAGCAACTCCTGCCTTCAGTGTCTCTATCAACACACGGACACAACAGTGGTGACGAATTGGAAATGGACTTACCTGCAATTCGGCAGCACCTGAAGGACATCGATTCCTCTGGCGTCCAAAGTTGAAGGAAAATCAAGAAAAAGAAAAAGCTGTGGTTTCACCAGCTAGCCAAGCTGGTGGCAGGTACTGCAATAATCCTTCCTGGGCGTCGAGCTGGGGCTCCAGCAGCTGGCTCTGCAGCTAGGCCAAGCAGCGAAAGCGGAGGCAAGCAGTAACAAACGGGGAGGGAGCACTCGGGAGACGGCCGGCGCTGCAAGCAGGTCGGCGTGCAGACCTAGAGTGTCCGGCGGGAATGAGTCTCCAACTGTAAATAAATAACTAAACAGAACGGAAACCGCGGGAAACAGCATTGTCATCAGCAGCAGCGGTGGGGAATCGCGGGAAGCGCCATATCTGTTCTGCAGAAAAGAAAGAAAAGCGCGGGAAGCGCCATTTTTTTTCTAGGTTGCCAAAGTCTGGCAATATTGATGCTTTTGATAATGAGATAGAGGATTGGACCCCATATGTGGAAAGAGTGGAGGTATATTGCACCGCAAATGAAATAGAAGATGAAAAAAAAGCTTCAGTACTGCTAAATTTAATGGGCGCAAAGACATACGGGCTGTTACAAAATTTAATCACTCCAGCCAAACCAAAGGACAAGAATTTTAAAGAAATTGTTGATACCCTACAGGAGCACTTAAACCCAACACCGCTGTTGATAGCAGAACGATTCAAATTCTTCAAGAGAAATCAACACAAGAATGAAAGTAACGCTGATTAACTCACCGAATTAAGAAAGCTATCAAAACACTGCCAATTCGGGGCAGGACTAGCAGATTATCTTCGAGACAAATTCGTCTGCGGTCTCCTAAGTGAAGGAACACAGAAAAGGCTGCTTTCTGAAAAAGATGTAACACTGGACAAGGCTTTCAGTATGGCTGTATCATAAGAAGCAGCCGCAAGAGGAGCTGCAGAGATACAACAAAAGACACAGGACTTCGGCACCCATGAAATGACACAGGGTTTCGAGAGATGTTATCGCTGCGGCAGATCCACCCATGACCAGGGGGACTGCTGGTTCAAGGACAAAGCATGCAGGCCATGCGGAAAGATTGGACACATTGCACGGGTATGCCGATCTGGACAAAAAAAATAAACGGACAGGAAATTTTTTTTTAATAAAGATAAGTACAGATAGGTACAAATGATGACGGACAGTAGCTCCGAAGACCAGAAGAGCGATAGCAACTCCTAAAATAAGAGACTAAGCTGTTTCAAATTACATAGTGTAATTGCCAAAGATGACTACCAGACCATTTGGGTTACCCTCACGATAGAAGGGTCCCCAGTTAAAATGGAGCTAGATACAGGATCAGCTCTGACCATGATTAATCGACGGGATTACGAGCGGCTATTTCCGCATATACCTTTAAAAGACACATCCATTATCTTGAAAACATATACGGGGCAGAAAGTATACCCCAAAGGAAAAGTAAGGGTGCCTGTTGTATACAACGGCAAGAAAATACAAAAGTTGTATTTATCCATTCTACAAGATGGTGGTCCACCGCTGTTGGGACGTGAATGAATCAGGAAAATACGTTTAGTCTGGCACTCCATTCAGGCACCGACGGTGACCAGTAAGAAAAAAAATGATGATGACGTCATACCTGACCGATTAAAACACATCTTGGCCAAAGCCAAAGAAGTGTTTCACTGGAAACTAGGAACCTTGAACGGCATCACCGCCTCAATAAAAGTGGAAGGTGCAGCAATTCCCAAGTTTTTTAAGGCAAGACTGGTGCCATACACAATTCGTCCAGCAGTCGAGGCAGAGCTGGAGAATTTGGAAAAGGCAGGCGTATTATCCAAAATAGATTGGAGCGAGTGGGCAACACCCATCGTCCCAGTCATGAAGAAAGCATTGAATAATGATAAACCTGAAGAACAGAGAAAAATTCGCATCTGTGGAGACTTCAAGGTGACTGTGAACCCGGTCCTTCACACAGTACAGTATCCTCTTCCGAGGATAGAAGATATTTTCGCCTCACTATCCGGAGGGAAACGTTTCACCAAAATTGACTTGGCACAGGCATATCTACAGATGGAGGTTGAAGAGGCCTCTAAAAAATATATCACGACAAATACACACAAAGGTCTGTACCAGTACAATCGACTGGTTTTCGGAGTAGCATCCGCTCCAGCTATCTGGCAAAGGGCTATGGAGCAAGTCCTCCAAGGGATTCTGGGGACTCAATGCTACCTAGACGACATCCTTGTAACAGGAGAAAACGACAACAAGCACCTTGCCAATTTGGAGCAGGTGCTCACTAGGCTGAGAGAATGGGGCGTACGAGCAATTCGCCCCAAGTGCGAATTTTTCCAAAATCAAATATCATATTGTGGCCACATAATTAATAAGGAAGGGTTGCATAAGTCACCTGAAAAAAATGAAGCGGTCATAAAAGCCCCAGCACCTGAAAATGTTTCACAATTAAGGTCGTTCCTGGGATTAATAAATTACTATCATAAATTTTTACCGAACTTATCAACTCTTCCACACCCTCTTAATTAACTGCTACAAACAGGAGTAATTTGGAAATGGAGCGAAGACTGTAAACGTGCCTTCCATAAATGCAAAGACTTAATCACGTCCAAAGAAGTTTTGGCTCATTACCACCCATCACTGCCAATCATACTGGCGTTCGATGCATCCCCTTATGGCATAGGAGCAGTATTATCGCATAAATTCTCTGATGGCTCGGAACGGCCGATAGCTTTTGCGTCACGCTCATTGAACTCAGCTGAGCGTAACTATGCCCAAATCGACAGGGAAGCACTCAGCCTGGTATGAGGAGTGAAGAAATTCAACCATTACCTACACGGACCAAAACTTACCTTGTTGACTGACCATCAACCCCTCATCTCCATATTCAACCCTAAAAAGGGTGTTCCCATTATGACAGCGCAAAGGCTACAGAGGTGGTCCCTTTTTCTAGGGGCACACCAATACAACATAGAATACAAAGGATCAAAACAGCATGGGAATGCTGATGGGTTATCGTGCCTACCGTTGCCAATGTTAGAAGAAGCACCTACCGTAGACCCAGTAGAGATTTTCCACTCTACCATAGTCAAATGTCTACCAGTAACAAATTCTGCCATTGAAAGGGAAACTAGAAATGACCCGACTCTTTCACGAGTCTATGATTTAACAGTGAAGGGATGGCCAGCACATGGCGAACCACTGTTGCCAGCATTCTCGCAAAGAAGAGAACAGCTGTCAGTGTGCCGAGGAACCTTGATGTGTGGATCCAGAGTGGTGATTCCAACCAAACTCCAGGATAAAGTTCTAAAGGAGCTTCACGAGGGGCATCTGGGTGGAGTGAAAATGAGGAACCTAGCCAGGGCGTTTGTATGGTGGCCAGGTATCGATGGAGACATCGAAGAAATGACCAAGAGCTGCCTAGGATGCCTGAAGGTCCAAAACGCTCCACGACAAGCCCCTCTACATCCATGGGAGTGGCCCTCGTCTCCCTGGCAAAGGTACACATCGACTTTGCTGGTCCATTTATGGACTCAATGTTCTTAATCGTGGTTGATGCACACTCCAAGTGGCCAGAGGTAATAAAGATGTCCTCCACCACCACGGAAAAAACCATCACAGTATTAAGGACCATATTTGCCAGGAATGGGCTGCTGGAACAGATCTGTTCTGATAATGGACCGCAATTTGTGTCCGAAGAATTCAGGAAGTTCTTAAAAAACAATGGGGCTAAGCACTACATTTCCGCCCCATACCATCCCGCCACCAATGGATTGGCTGAAAGCTTTGTCCAGACCTTCCAGAAGGCCATAAAGGCCATGAGTAAGGAAGACATAAAACTTCAGCACAAGGTGGACAACTTCTTGTTCGCATACAGGAATGCAACACATATGGTTACAAACCAAACTCCCGCCATGATGTTCTTCAATAGAAGCCTAAGGTGCCGGCTGCATTTGATCAAGCCAAACATCAGAAGGGACGTGGAGAACCGGCAATTTCAAGGCATGAATGAATGGCCAACTTGACCCTTCCAGATAGGTCAACAAGTTCTGGCCCGGGACTACCGTACCGAGAAATGGCAGCCTGGAACTATCTGCACACGACTGGGACCGCTGATGTATACCGTGGACATCGGAGAATGCATAATAAGGCGCCATGCTGACCAAATCATAGAGTCATCCGAAAAGGGACAACCTACACCACAACTCTATATGCCTAATGATGAAGTAGAGATACCCATATCTACCTCCGATCCGGCGATACTGGAACCCGATGAACCCAACACTGGCATTCAAGCCGAATCAGCCTTGCCAAAAGAACCTTCTACACCACCAGAAACTACTACACCACCGAGGCATTATCCGGACCGAGTCAGGAATCCTCCAGAGAGACTGACTTATAATTAATTAACTAAAGCAATGAGTAGATTATTTTTCTTGTAACATGTAATTAATGATTACTTAAAATATTATGTAATGGTTGGCTAAAAGGGGAGGAATTGTAGGGTATGTGCCTTTAAGAGCCCCATGTGTACTGTAATGCCGGTAATGGCCAGTCGGGCTATATAAGCCTGTAAATTGTGTTGTATCAGTTAGTTCCCCTCCAGACTTTGTTTAATAAACACCTGTGAAAGCAACTCCTGTCTTCAGTGTCTCTATCAACACACGGACACAACAATGTGGAGTTAAGAAAACACAACCGCCGGAATACCCGGACTTCTGGGCATCCTGTCTGATATTCTGCATCCAGCCCCCACACCCCGTGCCATCGCCTATGTAACCCAAACCTGTTAATATCCAGGACTAAGTATTTGAGCAAAAGGAAAATACTGAGACTGCTGTAAATCTGATTTAATGAAAGACATTGGTGAAAACACTCAGCAGGTCAGGCAACATCTGTGGAGAGTGAAACTGAGTTAACATTTCGTGTCATAGAATCATAGAATGGTTACAGCAGAGTAGGAGGCCATTCGGCCCGTCGAGGCCGTGCCAGCTCTCTGCAAGAGCACTTCAGCTACTCCCACTTCCCCGCCCTTTCCCCGTAGCCCAGCAATTGTTTTCCTTCAGGTACTTATCCAACTCCCTTTTGAAAGCTACGATTGAGTCTGCCTCCACCACCCTCTCAAGGCAGTGAATTCCAGATCCTAACCACTCGCTGTGTAAAAAAGTTGTTTTCTTGCACTGCCTTTGGATCTTCTGCCAATCACTTTAAATCTGTGTCCTCTGCTTCTCGACCCTTCCGCCAACGGGAACAGTTTCTCTCTATCTATGCTGTCCAGACCCCTCATGATTTTGAACACCTCTGTCAAATCTCCTCTCAATCTTTGCTCTAAGGAGAACAACCCCAGCTTCTCCAGTCTATCCATGTAACTGAAGTCCCTCATCCCTGGAACCATTCTTTAAACTTTTTCTGCACCCTCTCTAAGGCCTTCACATCCTTCCTAAAGTGTGATGTCCAGAATTGGACACAATACTCCAGTTGTGGCCGAACCAGTGTTTTATAAAGGTTCATCATAACTTCCTTGCTTTTATGCACATATAACCCCCGGTCACGATGACCTTTCATCCAAACTGGAAAATATCAGCTATTAACAGTATTAAAATAATGATAGAGTCGGAGAAAAGTGTGGTAGCATAAGGAAGGAACAAAGCTTTGTGCATTGAGTGGTGCTGGAGTTTTGCTAAGTGGGAGAAAAATCATTTAAGTGTATTTTGTGAATTTTAGTGTGTTAAGAAGTCAATTATTTGAAGTAAGTTTAATTTTTTAAGGGTTTTTTAAACTCTTGGGCAGTTTAAACCGGAAGTAGAATCCGGGTTTAAAAGGGGAGGGGCTAGTGCTGTGCACGGAGTACTTTGTGCATTGAGTGGTGCTGGAGTTTTGCTAAGTGGGAGAGTTCGGATAAGTGGGAGGTGAGGGTGTGTTTTTTGCACTGTTTTGTTCCCCACTCCCAGGCTTAAACAGCACTGCGGAGGTGGAGCAGTGAGACGAGTCAACCAAACAGGCCCCACAGACAGTATTCAAGGAGGAGGTTGGTGATCAGCTGGTTGGTTGGTTTTCTTCCTTCTCTTCTCTTTTATACCTTTAAGTTGGTAAGTCCTTTGATTAGTGGTGTGACATTATCATCTATATCGGGGCAGGGTCTTCATAACTAATAATAAGAAATTTAATTAATTATATAGAATGGAGCAGGTGATGTGTTACTGTTGCGAGATGTGGGAGCCGGTGGTCCCCATTGAGGCTCATGGCGATTACATCTGCGACAAGTGTTTGCTGCTAGAGGAACTCATTTCCATGTTATGGAGCTTGCGACCGAGCTTCAGACACTGCGACACATCAGGGAGGGGGAGAAGTTCCTGGACTCTATGTTTCAGGAGATGGTCACACCTATGAAGTGAATTACTGCAGATGTAGTCCGTGGTCAGGGACAGGACGGTGTGACTACGAGTGAGGAAGGTACAGGGATCCAGGATGTAGTGTTTAAGGCGACGCAGCCCTTGTTCATGTCCAGCAGGATCGAGGTTCTTATTCCCTGTGAGGGCGGGAGCGGGGACTGCAGGGAGGATGAGCAACCTGGCCACAGCACCGTGGTACAGGGGGCCATTCAAGTGGAGGGAGTAAAAAGAAATGTTGTAGTGGTAGGGGATAGTATCATTAGGGGGATAGATAGGGTTCTCTGCAGTCAAGAGCGGGAGTCCCGAAGGCTGTGTTGCCTGCCCGGTGCCAGGGTTAAGGACATCTCTTCTGGGCTGGAAAGAAACTTGGAGTGGGAGGGGGAGGATCCAGTTGTCGTGGTCCATGTTGGTACAAACGACGTAGATAGGACAAGGAAGACGGTTCTGCTAAAGGTGTATGAGCAGCTAGGGGTCAAATTAAAAAACAGAACCTCAAGGTTAATAATCACTGGGTTATTACCTGAGCCACGAGCGAATATGGCTAGGATAAATAGAATTAAAGAGTTAAATGCGTGGCTCAAAGACTGGTGTTGGAGAAATGGGTTTTGCTTCTTGCCACACTGGCACCAATACTGGGACAGGAGGGAGCTGTTCCATTGGGACGGACTCCACTTGGCCAGTGCTGGGACTAGAGTCCTGGCGAATCATACAACTAGGGCTGTAGGGAGGGCTTTAAACTAATTAGTGGGGGGAGGTTTCTAGAGAGCAAATAATAGAAATGACAATAGAGAAGGCCATAGATTTAGGTAGCAGTGGGGGAATTAAAAAACAGAATATGTTAGGAAGGGACAGAAGGTATGGAGTAAAAAGTAAAGTACTTAAAAGGGAAAAAACAGGAACTAAGTGTTACAAATCATATTTGAAAGTTCTTTATCTGAATGCACATAGCATTCGTAACAAAATGAATGAGTTAACGGCACAAATAACGACATATGGGTATGATCTTGGGGCCATTACAGAAACATGGCTGCAGGGTGATCATGACTGGGAATTAAACAGACCAGGTTATTTAACAATCAGGAAGGACAGGCAGGAAGGGAGAGGAAGTGGGGTGGCTATGTTAATAAAGGAAGGAATCACTATAATACAGAGAAATGATATTGGGTCAAAGGAGCAGGATAGTGAAACAGTTTGGGTGGAGATAAGGAATAATAAGGGGAAAATAACACTAGTGGGTGTAGTCTATAGGCCTCTGAACAGTTGCAACTCAGTTGGACGGAGTATTAATCAGGAAATAGTTGAGGCTTGTAATAAGGGAACAGCTATAATTATGGGGGATTTTAATTATCATATTAACTGGACAAATCAAATTGGGCAGAGCAGCCTTGAGGATGAGTTCATTGAGTGTATTAGGGATGGGTTTCTTGAGCAGTATGTAACTGAACCGACCAGGGGGCAAGCAACCTTAGATCTGGTCATGTGTAATGAGGCAGGATTAATTAAAAATGCCCTAGTAAAGGGTCCCCTTGGAATGAGTGACCATAACATGGTTGAGTTCCATATTCAATTAGAGGGTGAGAAGGTTGGATCTCAAACAAGCGTGCTGAGCTTGAATAAAGGTGACTATGAAGGTATGAGAGCGGAATTGATTAGAGTGGACTGGGAAAATAGATTAAAGGGTAAGACGGTACATGATCAGTGGTGTATATTTAAGGAGTTATTTTACAACTTCCAAAAAAAATATATTCCACTGAGGAAAAAAGGGTGTAAAAGAAAATATAGCCATCCGTGGCTAAGTAAAGTAATTAAGGATAGTATCCGACTAAAAACAAGGGCGTATAAGGTAGCCAAATCTAGTGGGAGGATGGAAGATTGGGAAGTCTTTAAAAGACATCAAAAAATAACTAAAAGATTGATTAAGAAAGGGAAGATAGATTATGAAAGTAAATTAGCAAAAAATATAAAAACAGACAGTAAAAGTTTCTATAGTTATATAAAAAGAAAAAGGTTGGCTAAAGTAAATGTTGGTCCCTTAGAGGATGAGACTGGGAAATTAATGGTGGGAAACATGGACATGGCATAAACACTGAACAATTATTTGTATCAGTCTTTACAGTAGAGGAGGCTAAGAATATCCCAACACTGGGCAAACAGGGGGCTCTAAGGGGGGAGGAACTAAATACGATTAAAATCACTGAGGAAGTGGTACTTGGTAAAATAATGGGACTCAAGGCGGATAAATCCCCTGGACCTGATGGCTTGCATCCTAGGGTCTTGAGGAAAGTAACGGTAGGGATTGTGATGCATTGGTAATAATTATCCAAAACTCACTGGACTCAGCAAAGGTCCTGGCAGATTGGAAAACTGCTAATGTAACACCCTTATTTAAAAAGGGTAGTAGGCAGAAGGCTGGAAAATATAGACCTGTTTGCCTAACATCTGTGGTTGGTAAAATGTTAGAGTCCATTATTAAGGAGACAGTAACGGGACATTTGGATAAACATAATTTAATAGGACAAACTCAGCATGGTTTCATGAAGGGGAAGTCATGTTTGACAAATTTGCTGGAGTTTTTTGAGGAAGTAACATACAGGGTGGATAAAGGGGAACCAGTGGATGTAGTGTATTTAGACTTCCAAAAGGCATTTGACAAGGCGCCACACCAAAGATTATTGCTCAAGATAAAAAATCACGGGACTGGGGGTAATATTCTGGCGTGGGTGGAGGATTGGCTCTCAAACAGAAAGCAGAGAGTTGGGATAAATGGTTCGTTCTCAAGTTGGCAACCAGTAACTAGTGGTGTCCTGCAGGGGTCAGTGCTGGGTCCCCAACTCTTTACAATCTATATTAACGATTTGGAGGAGGGGACCGAGTGTAACATATCAAAGTTTGCAGATGATAGAAAGATGGGACGGAAAGTAGTGAGTGAGGAGGACATAAAAAACCTGCAAAGGGACATAGACAGGCTAAGTAAGTGGGCAGAGATTTGGCAGATGGAATACAATACTGGAAAGTGTGAGGTTATGCACTTTGGCAGGAAAAATCATGGAGCAAGTTATTATCTTAATGGCAAGAAACTGGAAAGTATTGTAGTACAAAGGGATCTGGGGGTCCTGGTGCACGAAACTCAAAAATTAGTATGCAGGTGCAGCAAGTGATCAAGAAGGCCAATGGAATGTTGGCTTTTATTGCTAGGGGGATGGAATATAAAAACAGGGAGGTATTGCTGCAGTTGTACAAGGTATTGGTGAGACCGCACCTGGAATACTGCATACAGTTTTGGTGTCCATACTTAAGAAAAGACATACTTGCTCTCGAGTCAGTACAAAGAAGGTTCACTCGGTTAATCCCGGGGATGAGGGGGTGGTCATATGAGGAGAGGTTGAGTAGATTGGGTCTCGACTCATTGGAGTTCAGAAGAATGAGAGGCGATCTTATTGAAACATATAAGATTGTGAAGGGGCTTGATCGGGTGGATGCGGTGAGGATGTTCCCAATGATGGGTGAAACTAGAACTAGGGGGCATAATCTTAAAATAAGGGGCTGCTCTTTCAAAACTGAGATGAGGAGAAACTTCTTCACACAGAGGGTGGTAGGTTTGTGGAATTTGCTGCCCCAGAAAGCTGTGGAAGCTACATCATTAAATAAATTTAAAACAGAATTAGATAGTTTCCTAGAAGTAAAGGGAATTAAGGGTTACGGGGAGTGGGCAGGAAATTGGACATGAGTCTAGGTTCGGAATGGTCATGGCCCTGTGTGTAGTGGAGTGGGCCCAGGGGCCGTGTAGCCTGGTTCTGCTCCTACTGTGTTCTAATTCTGTGTTAGATTTCAGGAGATGGTTTTATTCCTGTTCCTGGCTGGGGTGGAGATCGCCTTTACAGAAGGTAAGTGCTGTAGAAAATATAGGGACAGAGTGATCTCCTGGAAGAATTTCGATTGCCCAGATGGGTCGGAGAGGAATTTCCCAGATTTTTTTCTCCCAAATTGGCCATTGGGTCTTTATCTGGTTTTTCACCTCTCCCGGGAGATCACATGGGTTCGGGTGGATGCAGAGTGATAGAAGATTTGAGGTTAGGATCAGATCAGCCATGATATTATTGAATGGTGGAGCAGGCTCGAGGGGCCGATTGCCCTACTCCTGCTCCTATTTCTTATGTTCTTATGTTCTTATGAATGTCTGTGTTCGGCTGGAGGGCAGGAGTGATTCAATGAGAAAAGGGATGATGGTGCAAGGTGAATGGAACAATTAAAGAAACGGACGATGGGTCCAGAGAAGGTGTAAATGGTTACAGAAGAATAACAGAGGGGGAGGGCCAGGGGAAGAATGGGAAATGTGGCAGAACATGTTGATTGGACCCCAGGAGCCTTGTCTAATGTCCTTGACTGGTTCCCCAACCCGGAAGTCAGCCTGCTTGAGAGTCGCACGGGGGTGGGAGGATACTGGAGCTGGACCAAATAGGTCCGATGCACAAAAATGGGGGGAGGGGGTTGGCGCATCCGATCCCGCGGTATGTCCGAACCTTTTAACTGGGTCACCAGCCGAAGCTCCAACCTGTACCCCCTCCCCTCCCCTCCCAGCGGCTCTGGTGAAGCCACCCTCCATTACTAGTGCATTGTGTCCGAGAAAACGGGAGCGGAGGTTATGATGTGAAGGTTTCGAGTCAGTGTTGAGGCCGGCAGTCATTAAAATATCTGTTTGAGTTTAAAAGGGGAAAAGAGTGGGAGGCGGGGAGCTGAGAGGCTAGAGTGGAAGTGGGGTGTCGCATTAAACTGGCAAATGAGCTGAAGCTCAGGGTTACTCTTATGGACTGAAGGGAGGCGTTCAGCAAAGTAATCTCTCAATTTGCGTTTAGTCCACCCAATCTACAGGAGACTGGATTTTGGGCAGCGAATACAGTCTACTAAATTGGAAGAAGTACAAGTGAATTACCACTTCACGTGGACGGATTGTTGGCGGGCCTGCCTAGAGGGATGGAAAGAGGGGAAAGGGCAGCTGTTACATCTCCTGCACTTGCATAGGATGGTGCCGGGGAAGGGGAGCAGATGATAGGTGTGATGGAAGATTGGACCAGGGTGTTGTGTGGACCAGGTGAACGAGAGGGCAGGGGAAGATATGTTTGGTGGTGGCCTTAGCTGGACTTGGTGGAAATGGCAGAGGATGGACCGTTGAATGTGGAGGCTTTTGCAGTGGAAGCTGAGTGCAAGGGGTACCCTATCTGCAGTCTGGCACAGAGGGCAAGGGAAGATGGCATCAACGCAGGATTGACATGGTCGAGGGCCCGGTTAACAATAATGGCGGTGAATAAACATGAAGACTGAGGAAATATGAAGACATGAAGCACTGGTGTGGAACGTGTTATCGTCAGATCATATGCACCGTTGGTGGAGAAAATTTGAGAATTGATTAGAGCCCTTCCAGGAAGCCGGGTGGGAGGAAGTATACTCAAGATTCCTGCAGGAGTTCGTGGGCTTTTAGTAGATACTGGTGGATGGCCTAGCCCCTGAAAGGGAGATAGAGAAGACGAGGAAGGGAAGGGAAGACCACTGCGGTTCACCATTTACATGTTATTCCTGTATTTAAAATTGAAGACAGAACAAGTCCAAGGAACTACAGGCTAATTCGCATAATGTTGGTGGTATGAAAAGTAATGGACTCTCTACTCAAAGACTTAATAGAAAAACATCTAGTAACTTAAAATATCATAAAGAGTAGTCAGATCGTGTTCCAACAGGAATGGTCATGCTTGTCTCACCTTACTGAAATCTTTTAACACGTATCAGAAAGAGCCAATAAGGGTAATGCACTAGATGTAATATAATTTGGTTTTCAAATACCCTTCGATAAGTTACCACAAAGATGACTGAATCACATAGCAAGTTGAGTTAATGGACAAGCAGCAGAATGGATAACAAGCTGGCTCCAAAAAACAGAAAACAGGGAGCAAGGGCTAAAGGTATTTACTAACGCTGGTGGAAGGTGAGATGTGGTGCTCCACAACGATCTGTGCTGGGACCACTGTTGCTCAACAATTACATAAACGATACTGACTTGGGAAGCAGAAGCACAGATTCCAACTTTGCAGACAGATCCAAATTGGGAATAGAGTTAATACAGAGGAATAATTCAACACACTATCGGAGGACATTAATAAACATGAAGGGTGGGAGAATACATGGCAAATTCATTGAAACACAGCTGAATTTCAGGTGCTGCATTTTGGTAGGTAGAATAAGGTTCCCAAATACTCCTTGTAAAGTAAGAGGCTGACTGGGGTAGAGGGGCAAATTATTTCAGTGGTACAGATTCACAAATTATTTAAATAGCAACGCAGGTTAACAAGGCAATAAAAATGCAAACGAAGCCCTGGGGATCACTTCTAGAGGAATAGAATCGAAAAGTAAAGAGGTAATCTTAAACTTATAAAGAACCTTGGTTATAACACATTTAGCGAATGGTGTACCGTTCTGGTCTTTATATTACAAACAGGTTATCGAGGCACAGGAGAAGGTTCAATTTTATTATAAGGCTGATACTAGAACTGAGAGATTATAACCATCAGGAAGGAATGCCCAGGCTGGTGCTCTTTACTTTACAAATGAGAAGGTTGAGGGGTGGCCTAATAGAGCCCTTTAAATTATGAAGGGTTAACATAGTGTAGATGTTTGCACTTTTGAGGTGAGTCCAAAACTGAAGATTATCGATAAAAGATGGTCACTAATAAAAACAGTAAGGAATTAAGGAGAACTTACTTACTCAGAGAGTGGTTAGAATGTGGGTCTCACTACAACCTGGGGTACTTGATGCGAATAGCAGAGATGCTTTTAAGGGGATGCTAGATAAGTACACGAGGAGAAAGCAGTAGAAGTTTATGCTGATAGGGTTAGATGAAGAGGGGTGGGAGGAGGCTCTAACGGCAGCATAAAATAGAAGGGCCGAATGGCCTGTTTTGTGCTGTAGATTCTATGGAGTTCTTTGTAACTTGAGTACACATTAATCACATCATCAGTTTGTTCACAACATTGCAGATATTGAAGTGCCTTATTTATTGTTGCATTGCAGTATTTATTCATTATTCAGAGATTAATAATGTTATTATTTACTTCCCCCGGAATGATCACCGTATTATGAAAACCCAGTATGCATGTTCTTCAGTTATCCATGTCTCTCCTCGCAGCGACACGCGACACTGAGCTAAGGGTAGATATCGGTGCAGGTTACCTGTGTAGAGAAACTGAATCACAGTAAAGAACTTGCTCATCAAACCTTAATCAGTTACAGAAGTGGAATAATCAAAAAACCACAGCCCAATATTCATCGTGTCAAATAGCAAGATAATAAAATTCAGCATTCATGACCCACAGATTCTCATTGCATTGATAGGGGAAGTGGATTAATCGACATCAAAACAGCTCAAATGATAACAGTAACTATAATTAGCATAAGAATAAGTCATTATAGAGTGGATTTTAAGACAGTCACACTGCTGTCCTGCTGTTTACATGTAACTAAATCATTAACATCTGTTTCAGTTGGTGCAGTTCAATAGGAAACCGAGCTTTATCCATGCATTTCACTTTATATACGTATTCCCAAACATGTTCAACCAACAGCAGAAATATTCCCGTACGCCATTGATTACATTCGTAAGACATGAATGCCACTCCATGGAGGGTAGAGGTCAGTCACCTAAAACAATTAATTCAACGTAGAACCGATTTGTTCCACACTGGTTAGTGAGTCACACTCAGTACAATTCTACAATGACAGATACTCCCAGTAATACATGGACACAGGGGTCAGATGGTCCACTCCTGTTAGTGACCCACACTCAGAAATATTCTACGTTGAAATATACTCCCAGTAATACAGGGCCACAATGTTCAGCTGTTCCACTCTGGCTAGCGACCAACACTCAGTACAGCTCTACAGTGATTGATATACCCAATAATACATGGACACTGGGGTCAGGTGGTACGCTCTGGTTAGTGATCCACACTCAGTACAGCCCTAGTGATTGATATACCCAGTAATACATGGACATTGTGGTCAGGTGGTCCGCTCTGACTAGTGATTCACACTCAGTACAGCTCTACAGTGATTGATATACCCAATAATACATGGCCGATGGGGTCGGGCGTTCCATTTCGGTTAGTGACCTACACTCAGTAATATTCTACATTGACAGATACTCCCAGTAATTCATGGGCATTGGGGTCAGGCGTTCCAGTCCATTTAGTGACCCACACGGAGCACAATTCTACCTTAAAAGATACTCATAGTAATACATGGCCACTGGGTCAGCTGTTCCACTCTGATTGGTGACCTACACTCAGTACAATTGTACATTGGCAGATTCTCTCAGTAATTCATGGACATTGGGGTCAGGCCTTCAACTTCGGTTAGTGACCCACACTTAATCCGGTTCTACAGTGACAGTCCCTTCCACTAATATATTCTCTGAGAGAATTGCTTACACTGAGGTCTGATTCAACAGTACACGATATTCCACTAAATGCAATAACTTGATAGTTCTGCCAGCCCGTGAGTTACAGAGGTTTACTTTCAGTTGAGGCAATGGAATAAAACCGCAGAGGCAATTCAGGACATTTGACTAAACAAAATGATATTACTGATTGGGTGGCCGTATAAGGGTGACCACTGGACCAGGATGTAACATGATCAATCACAGAGCAAAACCAGAGACCAGCTCACACACAGATTTAAGCAACTTCAATGGTTATAGTCACTTACCAGGAACTCCAATGACTGCAGTGATCATGTAGTATATTTTCGCCACTCTTAAGTATATTTCCATCATTTTCTGTGTGAAGCGATGTGTCCCTTCGTGCTGCAGATAATCTCTCTGAAGTAAACACTAAGGCGCTACTTTCCTAGAGACTTTAATTTATAACCTGCGGGATCTCTACGGGGACATTGAGGTTGCAACATCACTCAAAATACTTTTTTGAAAATTTTGAACAAACAAATTACGACAGCCAATTAAGTCCCTGTTGTGATGGAATATACTTAGTGCTGAGATTGAAATTGAAAACCCCAAGAATTGGAGAATTCTGATCCATTAATGAACTAATGAAAATTGCCAGTTGTATTCTCCCAACAATCAGCTTGGTCCTTCAATCGCTGGATCTCATATTGTTTCAGTGATGTCCATCACTCTGCTGTGGCCATTCAGTTATTAAATTCGGAATGTTCCAGCTCTCTCTCAGGAGTGTTCTGCTGCACTCTGGGATGGGGTTGCCCTCTTTAACTGTGGCCACACAGCTAAAGAAATAAAGTGGGGAATTTGTGTCGATGGATGCTCCAACTAATATAACCCCTCAATGTAATGAAACTATTAAATCAAATACAAATAACCAATCTAATAAAATCCCTCAAACGAATTAAGGACCTCAACATGATATATTGCCTGACAATGATACAGCAGCTCAAACTAATACATGATCTCCAACTCATACAGTCCCTCAAACTAATACAACCTCAAACTAATACTGCAACTCAAAATCATACATCCCTTCAACCTAATACAAAACGTCAAACACATATGGCACCTCAAATACCACAACCAGAACTAATACAGCACAATAAATTCATACAGCAATTCAAACTAGTACAGCACTTCATATAGTACAGCCTCTAAAACTAATAGAGAACCTCAAACTTATAGAGAACCTCAACTAATAGAAAACCTCAAACCAATAGAGAACCTCAAACTTATAGAGAACCTCAACTAATAGGGAACCTCAAACTAATAGAGAACCTCAAACTAATAGGGAACCTCAAACTAATAGAGAACCTCAAACTAATAGAGAACCTCAAACTAATAGAGAACCTCAAACTAATAGAGAACCTCAAACTAATAGAGAACCTCAAACTAATAGGGAACCTCAAACTAATAGGGAACCTCAAACTAATAGAGAACCTCAAACTAATAGAGAACCTCAAACTAATAGAGAACCTCAAACTAATAGGGAACCTCAAACTAATAGGGAACCTCAAACTAATAGGGAACCTCAAACTAATAGAGAACCTCAAACTAATAGAGAACCTCAAACTATTAGGGAACCTCAAACTAATAGAGAACCTCAAACTAATAGGGAACCTCAAGCTAATAGAGAACCTCAAACTAATAGGGAACCTCAAACTAATAGAGAACCTGAAACTAATAGAGAACCTCAAACTAATAGAGAACCTCAAACAAATAGAAAACTCAGACTAATAGAGAACCTCAAACTAATAGAGAACCTCAAACTAATAGAGAACCTCAAACTAATGGGGAACCTCAAACTAATAGAGAACCTCAAACTAATAGAGAACCTCAAGCTAATAGAGAACCTCAAACTAATAGGGAACCTCAAACTAATGGAGAACCTCAAACTAATAGAGAACCTCAAACTAATGGAGAACCTCAAACTAATGGAGAACCTCAAACTAATAGAGAACCTCAAACTAATAGAGAACCTCAAACTAATAGAGTACCTCAAACAAATAGAAAACTCAAACTAATAGAAAACCTCAAACTAATAGAAAACCTCAAACTAATAGAGAACCTCAAACTAATAGAGAACCTCAAACAAATAGAAAACTCAAACTAATAGAGAACCTCAAACTAATAGAGAACCTCAAACTAATAGAGAACCTCAAACTAATGGGGAACCTCAAACTAATAGAGAACCTCAAACTAATAGAGAACCTCAAACTAATAGAGAACCTCAAACTAATAGGGAACCTCAAACTAATAGAGAACCTCAAACTAATAGAGAACCTCAAACAAATAGAAAACTCAAACTAATAGAAAACTCAAACTAATAGAGAACCTCTAACCAATAGAGAACCTCAAACTAATAGAGAACCTCAAACCAATAGAGAACCTCAAACTAACAGAGAATCTCAAACCAATAGAGAACCACAAACTAATGGAGAAGCTCAAACTAATAAAGATCACACTAATACCGCCTATCAAACCAATACAGCCCATCAAACCAATACTGTTGAACATCATCCAATACATAGCAGCCCGCTTGATTGGCACCACTCCACCTCCTTAAACATTCAATCGCTCCACCACTGGCGCACATTGACTGCAATGTAGCTGCTGGTTATGGTAGCACAGTGGTTGAATTACTAGATTAATATTCCAGAGACCCTAGATTAATGATCCAGAGATCTGAATTCAGGTTCCACCATGGTTGCCGAGGTGTTTAAATTCAGTTATTTAAATAAATCAGGAATTTGAAGAACTAGTTGTCCACAAAACTGTTGTAAAAAGCCATCTGGTTCACTGATGCCCTTTGGCGAAGGAAAACTGCCCCTTTTACTCGGTCTTGTGATTCCAGCCCATAAAGCAATGTGGTTGGCTCTTAACTGCCCTCTGAATGGGCCAGAAATTAGTGATGAACAATAACTGCTGGCCTTGCCAGCCACGCCCACATCCCGTAATCTATTTTTAATAAATGTGTACCAGCCACAAAATGCACTGCAGCAAATCACCAACACTTCTTCCGCAGCAACTTACATGCCCGGGAACGGTACCATCTGATGGACCCGATTCCTTGGACCCATTCCAGTTCGCATATAGGGTGAACAGGTCTGTAGACGATGCCATCTCCCTAACACTACACACTGCCCTGGAACACCTAGGCAGGAGGGACACTTACGTCAGACTGTTGTTCATTGACTACAGCTCTGCATTTAATACTATTATTCCCTCCAAGCTGGTCCTGAAACTGAGGGACCTAGGCCTGGGCACCCCCATCTGCAATTGGATTCTGGATTTCCTGACTGGTAGGCCTCAAGTGGTGAAAATAGGGAACAACACCTCATCCACTCTGGTCCTCAACACCGGAGCGCCACAAGGCTGCTGCCTCAGTCCTTGGCTGTACTCTCTGTTTACACATGACTGTACAGCCATACACAGCAATAACCGGATTATCAAGTTTGCCGGCGATACCACAGTAATTGGCCTGATAAGCAACGATGATGAGACAGAGTACAGAGATGAGATAGTCCAGCTGATGAGATGGTGCAATGACAACAACCTTGCCCTGAACATTGGCAAGACTAAGGAGCTCATCGTGGACTTCAGAAACCACCGAGGGAACCATCGCCCCATCAGCATAGACGGGACACCAGTGGAAGTCGTCAGTTGCTTCCGATTCCTGTGATTGCAGATCTCTGATGACCTGGCCTGGAACCAAAATACTGAGGCTATGCTGAAGAAGGCACACCAGCGCCTTTACCCTCTATGGTGCCTGAGGAAATGCGGCATAAGCACACAGTGGCTTGTGAACTTTTACCGCGGCACCATAGAGAGTGCCCTGACGAGTGGTATCAATGTGTGGTATGGTAACACCACTGCACAGAACAAGAAAGCCATCCAGAGAGTTGTGAATACGGCAGAAAAGATCATCGGGTGTGCACTTCCGTCCATCGAGGAGATCTTCCAGACTAGGTGTAGGAACAAGGCCCACTCCATCATCCAGGTCCCCAATCACCCTGTGCACAAACTGTTCTCCCTCCTGTGGTCCGGACGTCGGTACCGCAGCATCCGAACCAGGACCAGCAGGTTCAAGAACAATTTCTATCCACAGGCAGTGCGCCTACTGAACTGCTAATCGCACTGCCCCATATATTATAGTTATATGTTTATGTAAATATATATATTATACTTATATTACCATATATTTATCATATTACATTACTATTATTTCCAGTGGTAATTGAGGCTTTTTTGCACTATTCATCATATCCTGCAACTTGGACTGTTATTGCTATACTTTTGGCTTATTTGCTTATTGTTTTTATTTATACTTGTTTCTATTTTTTTGCTTTTATATTTATATGCTTGTATTGTGGGAATGAGTGGGGAGTAAGCATTCCATTGTACTAGTTACATATGGCAATAAAATGATCTTGAATCTTGACAAGGGCAGCAGGCACATTGGACCACCACCGCCACATTCCCATCCGAGTCACACAACATTCTTACTTGGAAATATTTCACCAATGTTTCATCGTCACTGTTTCAAAGTCCTGCTACTTCATGACAAACAGCACATTGTGAGTACCTTCACCACACGGACTGCAGTGATTCAAGAAGGCGGCTCACCACCACCTTCGCAAGAGCAATCATGGATGGGCAATAGAGTCTGGCTTTGCCAGCGATGCCCCCATCCTGTGAATGAATAAATTAAATAAAACTGATCAGTTCATATCAACGAAACTGATCACCCAGAAACTGGCCAACTGACTAGAATATAACCAAGCACCAGATAAATGGCCAATTGCCAAGACCAGGCTGATCACTATGAAATTAATCAACTGACCACAAGCTGTCCGTGCACCAAGAAACTGGCCGATTGTCCAATATCTAACTGAGTACCAAATAAGTGGCAAACTGATCGCTAACTGATGGAGAATCAAGAAACTAGCCAAATGATAACAACTTGACCAAGTACCCAGAAACTGTCCAAATGGCCACAATCTGACAGAAAACCCGGGAACTGACCAACTGACCACAAACTTAACGAAAACCCAGGAGCTAACCAACTGAACACTAACTGACTGAATGACCAGATCCTGACTGAATACCGAGAAACTAACAAACTGACCACAACTTGAACAAGCACCAAGAACCCGACCAACTGACTACATACTAAGCGAGTCCACAGAAACCGAACAACTGACCACAACGTGATCGAGCACACAGAAACTGAACAACTGGCCACAACTTGACCAAGTACCCAGAAACCGACCAATTGACGACATAGTGACTGAGCACACAGAAACTGACCAACTGACCACAAACTTAATGAAAACCCAGAAGCTAATCAACTGAACACTGACTGACTGAACGAACAGAACCTGACTGAATACCAAGAAACTGACCAACTGACTACATACTGAGCGAGCACACAGAACCTGACCAACTGACTACATATTAACCGAGCACACAGATCCTGACCAAATTAACATAACCTGACAAATTAACAGAAACTGACCACATTCTGATTGAAGAACCTACAACTGACCACCTGGCAATTGGAACAAACACTCAGAAACTGACCAACTGGCCACAACCTGACGAACACACATAAACTGACCAACTGACCACGATCCGGTCGATCAACCAGAAAGTGGCCATCTGCCCACAACTTGACTGAGCATGCAGAAAGTGACCAGCTGACCACAAACTGATTGTACGTACAGAAATTGGTAGAAACTAGGGGTGCATATACATGTATATGCCTACACGAATTATAATGTGTTGAAACGATTGTATGTTTCGTCTCGAGACAAGTAAGGGGATTGATTCCTTTTCGCTTTACTGAAAGACTTGCATTAGATTTTGAGACCATCTTTTTAATCTGTTAGATTAGGTGAGCCATAAACATTCCACACCGAGGCCCATCGATTGGCCCTGTCATGCTAGCTGGCTGTTGTTTGTAAGTTAGGGTTTTGACTGTGTGAATGTATCTTTAATTTCGCCATTGCATGCACAACCTATATTAGTTCCATGATTAAAAATAACCATATTATAATCTCTACCGATAGAATTTGGAGTTTGTTTAGCCGAACTGCTTGTGAAGATAATTAAAAAGTAAATTAGGAAAAAACATAGAATGAATAGAATTTGAGGAGGCTCATGTATCCATCTTAGAATGGGCCATTGGCTAGATTAAGGTGAGCTGGCAACTGCCTAAAGTGCGACAGCTCTGCCTGGGATATTGATTAAGAGGGACATGGTCGGGCCTTGTACTTGCTGTGTGATGGAGAATAGAGACAAGAGAGATAAGACACAAGTTTCAAATGAAGAACATTCAGAAAGATAACACAATAACCCAAATTTGATGAAGTAATGAGACCCCCTTTTGGGGAGGGCTTTCATCCAATGTAAGAATTCGCAATAATTTACAGTTCTGAAGATCAATTTTTTTGATTATAGAATCCCTGGGCGTAGTGCTTTTAAATTTCCAGGGATAAAAATGACTGTCGCACCACATGGCCGAAGACAAAAGAGGCTTGGAATGCAGCTTTCTGTGTCTGGAAGTAAGGTTCAATGAAGACAAAGGACAATGCTTTGTTTACAAAGCAACTGAATGCTATTAGCATTTGTTTGTATATCGAATGGATACATCTAAACTGCAGAAGAGACTTTTGTATATTGAATGGGAAATGTTTAAGATTTGAATGGGTTTTAAATCACCCAGCACTGGACAATAGGGCTGTTGCATTCTCTTTGTTTCAGCCCAGGGAGCTCCGGAAGACACATTAACCCAGTCTAACCACTTTGAGTTAGCCAATCACAGCTTTCTCTGGTGTATTGGACTCTTTTGGGTAGGGATTTTGCACACAGCCCTTGCAGGACAGAACAGCAGGGGGGAGGGGGGGCTCACCATATATAAGATAAGCTGCTGAGAAGCTAGCTCTCTCTTGACTTCCTGGGACCATAGGTGAGTCTCTCTCTCTCTCTCTCTCTCACTTCGCTGGACCACATGTGAGCAGAGTTTCTGACTCCTCAGCAAAGCAACCTAGTTAAGGAGTTTGGGGGATGGTAATTTAAGGGGATATCACTAAGATTGTTTAACCAACATTGTAGTCACTTACCCCTCGTTTTTGCCATCTGCCTTGCCTCATTTGAAGCAATTTTATTGTAATTACTGTGTGCGTGTGGGATAGTTTGATATTTTTATTATAGTTTCTTTTAGTTAATAAAACTTGACTTTTTTCTCTCATCCAAACTTCGTGTCTGTTTTAATATCAGTAATTATAAGCCCTGCAGTCAGAACTGGAAGGTGGGGTAGCGATTCGAATCCGCTGTTTTAAAATTGGTTTTGTTTGTAAATTGGTCTGAGTGCAGGCAAAGGCTGCAAGACCAGGAAAATTACTTTAAACCAGTTTAAAGAAGCTCCCAAACCCTTACAATGGCGACCGCGGGCAGGACTGTAGGCCGTTTTTGAAATGATATGTGGTCTGGATCTAGAGAAAGCATCAGTTATTGTCTCTCTTGCTTTCAGTCTGTGGGCAGCCCTGCGGAAGGTAGTGGCAGTGTGTAAGCTGACCTATCGGGGTATAGGTGGCTGGGCTAGGAAGGGTGAGTTGGGAGAGCAGGAAGAGTTTAAAGAGGCCAAGAATCGGGAGTCCAGCTTGAAAAATGCCAGGCGGAGGTAGAACGCCTCAGAGAGGTGTATGAGGCCAGAGCTAGTGGTATGAGGGTGTGGGAAGAGAATGCACACCTCACACTAGAGGTCACAAAATGCCAGGCATTTATAGAGCGCCTTGTGCAGGAAGTCACAGAGGTGAGGGACAGAGAGATGAGGCTATAAGAGGAGAATGCACACCTCACCCAAGAAGCTAGCGAGGGAGAGAGCCATGCAAGAAACGAAATAGAATTCCTAAAGTACCAAATCACTGAGGCCAGGGAAAATGAGATGAGACTGCGTGAAAAGAATGCCAGGTTTGGTGAAGCAGATCATGGCCCCTGTAGGGCAGAGATAGGAAGCCTTAACATGGCTTTAAAGATAGCAAGGGGAATGATTTGCGTGATCAGCCTGAAGGCATGTCAGCTGGAATTTACTGGCAGCCCAAGTAGAACCATCCCACAGGCAGCACCCAGAACAGTGCTGGTTTGGGAATTAGAGACCCCAAGACCGCAGCCCACAGCTCCGAGGCTTGAGGAGCTCTGGCAGCGAGGAGGGGTGGACAATGGGGTGGTAGAAGAACACCAGCAGGTCCCGCTAGGCAGGCGGGGACCAGGACCAGTGTACCCCCTCTAACAACGGAGGTACAGTCCGCCCGTGAAGAGTGAGCCTGAGAATAGGAATCCTCAGCCCACAGCAAGTTCGACTTCACAGGCAAGCACTGCGGCTTGTGTGGGGGGATGAGCCATTCATGTTCAGAGTAAGCTGTCTAAGCCAGGGAACAGGGAAGGAGAGTTCTGGGACCCCTGTAGAGCAGGTCCAGTAGCAGAAATCCGGGACAAGGGAGGCACACAGGGGATAGTTTTGGCCCCAGAAAAAAGGCAGGTCCAATATTCCCCAGTTAAAGCCACCTGGGTGAGGGAACATGAGTTTGCTGTCCATGCAAGTTCAAGTCCACCGCCTGTAAAGACAGGCACTGTGGCCTGTTTAAAGGGACCAGCTTCTCAGCCAGCTTCTAGATTGGTCCCCGCCATGATGTGGGACCCTCGGGGGGGGGGGCCGGGATAGCAATCCCTTTTGCAGGAGACATAAGGAGGGAGCTGACACCAGGTTTTAAACATGGGGAGGAAAATTTCCAGCCACCAGCAGCGGGTGGTGAGAGTATACCTGCCCCCTGCACAGAAGTGGGCAGGGAAGAGCAGACAAACCCAGAGAGACATTTGCACCGGCAGGCTGCCAGGGACATTATACAGTGCGGGCTATTTGGACATGGGGGAGAATGTTCCCAACCAGCTAGGGCTGTGACCCAAACTCAGGGTCCGCCAGCCAAAGTTTCCCCCATAGAGACACCCCTCAGAAGGTCTCAGCGGGTGCCCCACCCTAAGAAAGCATGGTCACCCACTTTACAGTGGAGTAGCGCGGTCTCCCGAGCCAGGGAGAAGCCAGAGAACAGAGGCCCCCACTCAACAGCCATAGGCTGCAGGGGACCAGAGACAGGAGGCAGTCCAGCTTCGCTGCAGCCAGCAGCAATCTGTGACAGTGCCAGAAATTAGACTGGCCGTCTGGAGACGGGCTGGATTTTTATTATAGCTATGTGAGTGTATATAGCTTGCTTTAAGGTGTATTATAAATTTTGTTGATATAACTAGTTTTAAGTTTAAGTTTGAAGAGTTTAAGTTTACATGTGTGCCGAATGTTTGTATTTTGGTCCGAGGTCGAGGGACCCGACCATGTCTCCACCGAAGGCAGAAGGTCAGTGAGACCTGGCTGCATGTCCTTTTAAGTTTTGCAGGAGATTGGAAAATGAAGCAGCCATGTTCGCCCAGCCCGAGCTGGGCATCGAATGAAGATACGGATATGGAATATTGGGGATCACCTCGCCACTGGACGAATCCAGGAGACCCCGCAGCGATCTTTGGGAAAAACCGAACCGTTTCCGGAGGAACTTGCCTACTCCTCCTACGGGGAGGAGATGGCCCCAGCTGGGTGGGGCACGGCCACCAACCCAGCACCACCCTGACTGAAGTTCACTTGCGGGAGACCTCGCTGCTGAGGAGTCGCGATGGGGAAGCGCGGGCGCCTGGTCATAGGGACGCGTTCCTCGGGGGTGGGTGGTGATAGCCCGGGAAAGATCGTATAGAGGAGGAGGAGACCCAAGAGTTGCGTGCGTGTGGTCGGGGGAGGGAGGAACTCACCCGGGGGCCCACGGGCAAAGAGGATAAGTGTGGCTGGGAAGGATGAGTGGGTGGCCGGATCAGTGTGGGGCCAGGGAGAGCCGCCACACAGGCACCCATCATTTTCTGCAGCCAGTCGAGGGAAGACGGGAGGGGGAGGGACTGGGAGTCATGAGATCCCATGCTCCCCGGTCTCTGTCTGTGCTAAGGTATATTTTAAACGTGAGTGGTACCCCACCTCCACAAAGGGACAAGGGAACGGTTCGGGGCTGGCGGAGGAGGCTGGTCGGTAAATCCATTCTGCCTGTTTTAAAGTTTAAGACAATCAAAGGGGGGTGGAAGGTACTTTTACTGCCCGAGTGGGAGGAGCAATACCCACTCGAATTTCGCAACCCATCATCAGCACGTGATGATCGGGGTTCATTTAAGCATGTTGTTTAATGATTTTTTTTGTATTTTGTGTTGCAGCCCCAATTTGAGCGTTGGCGTAGGACCCTCTCCTTGCTTGGGACCAGTTTGTGACAACTCCAAGTTGAGCAGAGGCGTAGGACCCTCTCCGTGCTTGGGATCAATTTGATTACATTGTGTAACTAAGATTGCAACATTTTGTAATAACTTATGATGTGAAAAGGTGATTGTAAATTTGGTTTACACTGTATAATTTTACAAGCGTGGAGGAATATGAGGCCCCTTATTGAAAACTGAAGTACCTGTAAGATGCCTATCATATCATGGTTTTTTTTTTCTTGAATTTAAGGTGAATAGACGGGACGGGGATCAGTGGCAGATAGCTATTAGGTAAATACAGGGGATGGTTGTTTGTGAGGGGTCAGAAATTATTGCTCATTTCTTCAAGAGGATACTACAAGCAAGCTGGAAGTATTCAAGGGCGGACTGTAAGAATTCGCAATAATTTACAGTTCTGAAGATCAATTTTTTTGATTAAAGCATCCCTGGGCGTGGTGCTGTTAAATTTCCAGGGATAAAAATGACTGTCGCACCACATGGCCGAAGACGAAAGAGGCTTGGAATGCAGCTTTCTGTGTCTGGAAGTAAGGTTCAATGAAGACAAAAGACAATGCTTTGTTTACAAAGCAACTGAATGCTATTAGCATTTGCTTGTATATCGAATGGATACATCTAAACAGCAGAAGATACTTTTGTATCTTGAATGGGAAACGTTTAAGATTTGAATGGATTTTAAATCACCCAGCACTGGACAATAGGGCTGTTGCATTCTCTTTGTTTCAGCCCAGGGAGCTCCGAAAGACACATTAACCCAGTCTAACCACTTTGAGTTAGCCAATCACAGCTTTCTCTGGTGTATTGGATCCTTTTGGGTGGGGATTTTGCATACAGCCCTTGCAGGACAGAACAGCAGGGGGGAGGGGGGGCTCACCATATATTAGATAAGCTGCTGAGAAGCTAGCTCTCTCTTGACTTCCTGGGACCATAGGTGAGTCTCTCTCTCTCTCTCTCTCTCTCACTTCGCTGGACCACATGTGAGCAGAGTTTCTGACTCCTCAGCAAAGCAACCTAGTTAAGGAGTTTGGGGGATGGTAATTTAAGGGGATATTACTAAGATTGTTTAACCAACATTGTAGTCACTTACCCCTCGTTTTTGCCACCTGCCTTACCCCATTTTAAGCAATTTTATTGTAATTACTGTGTGCGTGTGGGATTGTTTGATATTTTGATTATAGTTTCTTTTAGTTAAAAAGACTTGATTTTTTTCTCTCATCCAAACTACGTGTCTGTTTTAATATCAATAATTATAAGCCCTGCAGTCAGAACTGGAAGGTGGGGTAGCGATTCGAAACCGCTGTTTAAAATTGGTTTATTTGTAAATTGGTCTGAGTGCAGGCAAATGCTGCAAGACCAGGAAAATTACTTTAAATCAGTTTAAAGAAGTCCCAAACCCTTACACCAACAACCAAGCCAAAGAACCTGAGGTGTCATTGGGTGAGGAAGTTTTAGAGGAACCTCTATAGGTTAAATGGTCTTGTCAATAACTGGGCCTCAGGCCCACCCACAAAAATAGAATAAAACTGAGACCCCGAGTGCTTGCCCACACAGACGGTGGAGCGCAGAGCCGAGCAGAGGGTGGGCTGGTCCAACGCCATTTTGAGAGTGATCCCATGTTCACCGAATCGAAGGCTCTAGAGAGAGAGAGAAAGAGATAGAGGCCAGAAGCCAGAGATCTGTTCACACACGCCAGGAGTCTGTCTAATCGAGACCTGTACCAGCTGCTTGTCATGTTTTTGCTGTATAACTAGCATATTATGTTCTGTAGTAAGCGCTGATTAAACACATATGGGTTTGAAGTCGATCCTGAGTATTAGAAAAACTAGAGATAATCTACCAATTAGCCAATTCCCTAAAAGTCTGACCACATTCTGATCGAGTAACCAGAAAGTGACCATCTGGCAAACTTGATCAAATATCCAGAAGCTTGGCAATTGTCCACAACCTGACCGAGATCCCAGAAACTGAACATTCGACCACAACCTGCCAGAGCCACTAGAAACTGAGCAATTGACCACAACCTGACCGAGCCCCTAGAAACTGAACAATTGATCACAACCTGGCCGAGCCCCAAGAAACTGAGCAATTGTCCACAACCTGACCGAGCCACTAGAAACTGAACATTCGACCACAACCTGCCCGAGCCACTAGAAACTGAGTAATTGACCACAACCTGACCAAGCCCCTAGAAACTTAGCAATTGACCAGAACCTGTCTGAGCCCCTAGAAACTTAGCAATTGACCAGAACCTGTCTGAGCCCCGAGAAACTGAGCAATTGACCACAACCTGACCAAGCCCCTAGAAACTGAGCAATTGGCCACAACCTGACCGAGCCCCTAGAAACTGAGTAATTGACCAGAACCTGACCGAGCCCTTAGAAACTGAGTAATTGACCGCAACCTGAACAAACTTCCAGAAAGTGAACAAATAACCAAAAACTGACCGAGCACCAGAAACTGACCAACTGAACACATCCTGACTTAACACACATAAACTGACCAATTGAGCAACAACGGAATGAGCAGCCAGAAACTGACCAACTGAACATATCCTGCCTGAGCAGTCAGAAACTGACCAATGGAGCAACATCTGAACGAGCCAGAAACTGACCAACTGACCACAACCATGCGAACAACCCAGTAACTGACCTACTGACCAGAACCTGACCGAGCAACACAAAACTGACCAACTGACCTCAACATGAACGATCACCAAGAAACTGACTAACTGACACAACCAATGCAAACACCCGGAAACTGATCACTAACTGAAACATCTCACAGAAACTGACCAACTGACCAGATTCTGATCAAGCACAAAATCAACAACCAAATGACCACAACCATACTGAAACTCCAGAAACTGGCAAACTGACCACAACCTGACAGATCATCTGGAAAATGGCCCACTGAACATTCACTGAAAAAGCGCACTGAGGCTGACCAATTGTCGAGAATTTAACCAAGCACAAAGTAACTGACCAATTGATTAGTATTTGACCGAACTCAAAGAACTGACGAACTGACCACAACCTGACCGAACACCAAGAACCTTAACAAATCACCACTAACTGACCAAACACCAAGAACCTCAACAAATCACCACTACCTGACCAAACACCAAGAACCTCAACAAATCACCACTACCTGACCAAACACCAAGAACCTCAACAAATCACCACTACCTGACCAAACACCAAGAACCTCAACAAATCACCACTACCTGACCAAACACCAAGAACCTCAACAAATCACCACTACCTGACCAAACACCAAGAACCTCAAAAATTCACCACTACCTGAGCAAACACCAAAAACCTCAACAAATCACCACTACCTGACCAAACACCAAGAACCTCAACAAATCACCACTACCTGATCAAACACCAAGAAAATCAACAAATGACCACAACCTGACTGAACACCAAGAACCTCAACAAATCACCCCTACCTGGCCAAACACCAAGAACATCAACAAATGACCACAACCTGACCGAACACCAAGAACCTCAACAATTCACCACAACCTACCCGAACACCACGAAGCTCAACAAATCACGACTACCTGAACGTGTACACAGAAACTGACCAATTGACAGGAACTTGACCAGCAAGAAGAAAGTGATCAACTGACCACAACCTGACTGAACAAGCAGAAACTGACCAACTGAAACCTACCTGACCAAGCACCCAAAAACTGACCAACTGACGACTACTTGGCGGACCCCCAGAAACTGAGCAGTGGAAAACAACCTGACTGAACGCCCGGAAACTGACCAGCTGAGCAATAACTGAAAAATGCCCAAAGAAGCTGTACAACTGAACAGAAACTAACTCAGCAACAAGTAACTGACCAATTGATCACAAACTAGCTGAGCATCTAGAAGCTGGCCAACTGACCACAGACTGTCCAAGTCCCCCTAAACTCACCAACTGACCACAGACTGTCCGAATCCACCTAAACTCACCAACTGACCACAGCCTGACTGAGCAAACAGAAACTGACCAACTGACCACAACCTGACTGTGCACCCAGAAAATGATCAAATGACCACTAACTATAAAAGAACAAAGAATCTGACCAACTGACCAAAATCTAACCAAGCACCAAGTAACTCTTCAATTGACCACAAACTGGTCGAGCACCTATAATCAGAACAATATTTCACAGCTGACCGAGCACCCAGAAACTGACCATTTGACCAGAACAGAACCGAACACCAATAACCTGAGCAACTAACAACGAAATCGACCCACTTGGAAGATGTCCAGCTGACCATAAACTGAACAGGCCCACATGAGCTGAACAATGAATCGCTATCTGGCATAGCTGACAGGAACTGACCACTGACCACAATCTGATTGCACAACCAGAAAATGACCATCCAGCCACCATTTGACCGAATAGTCAGAAACTGAGCAACTGTCCACAATCTGAACAAACATCCAGAAAGTGTCTAATTGAACACAACCTGAGCGAGCACCCAGAAACTCAGCTATTGACCACAACCTGACCAAGCACCCAGAGACAGAGCTATTGACCAAAACCTGACCGAGTCCCCAGAAAATGACCTAATGACCGCAACCTGACTGAGCATCCAGAAAATGACTTACTGACCACAACCTGATGGATAACTCAGAAACTTAACTATTTACCACTGCCTGACCGATCCCAGAGAACTGACCAACTGACCAGCTATAAACCAAGTGCACGGAAAAGGACCAACTGACCTCTAACTAAAAAAGTGCACGTAATTTGTCGAACTAACCAGAATCTAACAAAGCACCAAGTGACTGCCAATTTACCACAAACTGGCAAAGCACCAAAAATGTGACCAACATTCAACATCCTGGCAGATCACCTAGAAACTGACCAATTGAGGGCAAAATGACTAGCACCCAGAAACTGAACTATACTTGTACCCAGAAACTGACAAACTAAAGAGAACATGACCGAGCACAAAGAAACTGACCAGTTGGCCACAACCTGACAAAGCTTCTTCCTTTACTTAGGCAGTCCCTCGGAACCGAGGATGACTTGCTTCCACATTAAAAATTAGTTCTCAGCTGATGGATGAGTCCAATGCGGGAGCTACAGTCTCTGTCACAGATGCGGTAGGCGGTGGTTGAAGGGGCGGGTGGGTGGGGTGCTTGGGTTGACGTGCACTCCTTGCGCTGCCTGCGCTTGGCTTCTGATTGCTCCTGGCGAAGAGACTCGAGGTGTTCGGCGCCCTCCCGGATGCTTCTCCACCAATTTATGCGGTCTTGGGCCAGGGATTCCCAGCTGTCAATGGGGATGTTACACTTTTTCAAGGAGATTTCGAAGGTGTCCTTGAAGCATTTCCTCTGCCCACCTGGGGCTCTCTTGCCGTGCCAGAGCTCCGAGTAGAGTGCATGTTTTGGGAGTCTCGTATCGGGCATGCGGGCGATGTGAACCGTTCATCGGAGCTGATTGAGCGTGGTGAAAGCTTCGATGCTGGGGATGTTGGCCTGAGCAAAAGCACTGACATTGGTGCACCTATCCTGCCAATGGATTTGCAGGATCTTGTGGAGGCAGTATTGGTGGTACCTCTCCATTGCTTTGAGGTGACAGCTGTATATGATCCATGTCTCTGAGGCATACAGCAGGGCGGATATCACTGCCATGAGCATAGTGCCGGGTTTATGGTCCTGGTCTTCAAGCACTCTCATCCTCAGGCGACCGAAGGCTGCACTGGCACACTGAAGGCGTTGTTGGACTTCGTCGTCGACGTCTGCCCTTGTTGACAGTAGGATCCCGAGGTATGGAAAGTGGTCCAATTTGTCCAAGGCCTTGTCCAGGATTTTGATAATTGGGGGGCAGTGCTGTGTGGCGGGGGTAGGTTGTTAGAGGACCTTTGTCTTACGGATGTTTAGTGTAAGGCCCATGCTCTTGTTTGCTTCAGCGCAGGTGTTGATGATGGTTTGGAGATCGATCTCTGAGTAAGCGCAGATGCAAGTGACATCTGCATACTGTAATTCGATGACAGAGGATGGGACGGACTTGGATCTGGACTGGAGGCGACGGTGTTTGAACTGTTTCCCTTTGTTCTTTAAATTAGCTCCACTCCAGTGGGGAGCTTACTGAGGGTGAGATGGAACATTGCAGCATAGAAGATCGAGAACAGCGCTGGTGCGATGTCACAGCCTTGTTTGACCTCGGTTCGTACGTGGATTGGGTCTGCGGTGGAAACGTTTGTCAGGATCACGGCTTGCGTCGTCATGAAGCATGTGGAGGATGTTGACAAACTTTTGAGGGCAGCCGAATTTGTGGAGGACAATCCATAATCACTCACGTTTGACAGTGTCAAAGGCATTTGTCAGATCAACGAAGGCCATGTACAGCGGCTGGTGCTGTTCCCTGCTTTTCTCTTGTAATATATGTGTGGTGAAGATCATGTCCATTGTGCCCCTTAGCGAGCAGAATCCGCATTGCCACTCTGGGAGGAGCTCCTCAGCCACTGGGAGAAGGTGATTGAGGAGGATTCTTGTGATGACCTGACCAAGCACACAGAAACTGGCCAGTTGACATGAGGCTGATTGAGCACCAGAAACTGACCAACTGACCACAACCTGATGGAAGATATAGAAAGTGCCTAACTGACCACTACATGACGGAGCACCCACTAACTGACCAACTAACCACAACCCACCGAGCACCCAGAGATTGACCAATTGACCATAACATAACTGTAATGAATAGCCAGAAACTGATCAATTTACCATAACCTGACCGAGCACCAAGAAACTGACAAGTTGGCCACAACATGATCGAACATCCAGAAACTGACCAACAGACCATAAACTTACAGAGCAATCACAAAATGACCAACTGACCAGAAACTTACTGAGCAATCAGAAAATGACCAACTGTACACTACCTGACCCAAAAGCCAGAAACTGACCTACTGACCACTACATTAAAGTATACCCAGAAACTGACCAGCTGACAACATCTTGATTGAGCACTCAGAAACTTCTCATTTGACCACATCAAGACCGAGCACCCAAAGCTCACCAGCTGACAAAACCTGACCAACCACGCAGAAACTGGCCAACTGACCCCAATCAGATAGAGCAACCAGAAACTGACCGCTTGGCCATAATTTGACCGAATTCATGGAAACTGACCAACTGACCATAACCTGCCTTAACATCCAGAAACTTGCTATCTGACCACAGCGTGACTGAGTCCCCAGAAACTGGCCAATTCACCATTACCAGAACAAGACTCCAGAAACTGACCTATTGACCACAACTTCATCACGTCACCAGAAACTGACCTATTGACCACGACCTGACTGAGCGCCCTGAAATTGAACCTTGTCCTTGATTTTTCATGTCCTCTCCAAGTGGAGACTAATTCAGTCCCTCAGAAATTTTTCCAATAATTTCGCTACCACAGATGTTAGGTTCACAGGGCTGTTATGACCTGGTTTATCCCTACTATCCTTCTTGAATAATGGTACTACGTCAGCTGTCCTCCAGTCCCCTGGCACCACCCCTGTGGCCAGAGAGGTTCTGCAAATTTGTGTCAGAGCCCCTGCAATCTCTTCCCTTGCCTCACACAGCAGCCTGGGATACATCTCATTTGGGCCTGGTGATTTACCCACTTTTAAGCCCAGTAAAACCGCTAGTGCCTCCTCCCTCTCGATGCTAATTCGTTCAAATTTCTCGCTTCTGTACAGTGTTTGATGGGGCAGTGGAGAGAGAGCTTTACTCGGTATCTAACCGTGCCTTACCTGCCCCGGGTGTGTTAGTTGGGTCAGTGTAGAGGGAGCTTTACGTGGTATCTAAGCAGTTCTGCAACTGCCGTGGAGCGGTTTAAACTAAGATGGTTGCCTTTCCCCATGCAACACATGCCTGAGCATTAAACTCAGACAGTGTTGGTGTTGGTCAATCTTGATGTTACAAAACTCCTTCTGATAATCCTTGAAGGTTCTGTCTCTCACTGGGGTCTGAGTTCCTCAGGCAGTTCCTTCACGGCACATTGCTGAGTGTTGCTATTGAACCACGGAAGGCATCATGGTCAGTCTCCAACGTGCTTTCTGCTTCCATAATATCGCCCTTCTCTGCCCCTGCCTGATCTCATCTGCTGCTGAAACCCTCATCCATGCCTTTGTTATCTCTAGACACGATATTCTGAAAACAAATCGATATAAATAATGTAATATGAATAACATCAAGGATTTTTAATTCTCTGTTAAATCCCCTGTGATCAGAGCGGGATGTCATGCTCCGCTAAACAAATTACATAGAATATACAGCACAGAAACAGACCATTCAGCCAAACTGCTGCAATCCCACTTTCATGCTCCTCACGAACCTCCTCCCACTCCTCTTTATCTCACCCTATCAGCATATACTTCTATCCCTTTCGCCCTCATGTGTTGGCCTCGCTTCCCCTTAAATGGATCAATGCTATTCACCTCAACTACTCCCTTTGGTAGCGAGTTCTACATTCTCACCACTGGGTGCAGAAGTTTCTCATGAATTCCTTGTTTGGTTTTATTGGCAACTATCTCATATTCATGACCCCTACCTTTGGTCTCATAATTATTTCATGATTTCAGTTTTTGTAAACATTTTTAATACAATTGTCAGCACAACTTGTCTCACCAGCACATTGAGTTTGCTTTTCCGCTGACCCCTTTATCCGAGCACAAGTAACGATTAGAATCTGGCTCAAAAACTGCAGAGCGTCGATTCTACACATGTGACAAGGACTCGACGGTTTCTTTTATCACCGAATCATAGAATCATAGAGCACAGAAGGAGGCCATTCAGTCCATCGAGCCTGTGCCGCCTCTTTGAAATAGTTACTCAATTTGTCCCACTCCGCTGTTCTTTTCCCATAGCTCTGTAAACCCCGCCCTTTCAGTATTGATCCCGTTCCCTTTTGAAAGTTATTATTGAATCTGCTTCCTTCACCTTTTCAGGGAGTGAATTCCAGATCGTAACAACTCGTTGCATACAACAAATCCTCCTCATCTTCTGCTCTGTTGCCAATTATCTTCAATCTGTATATTCTGGTTACCAAACCTTCCGCCTCTGGAAACAATTTCTCATTATTTACTCCATCCAAATCCTTGAGCAAATCTATTAAATTCTCCAATTATCTTCTCTGCTCGAAGGGGAAAAACCTCAGCTTCTCCAGACTCTCCTTATAACTGAACATCTCATCTCTGGTTACATTCTGGTAAATCTCCTCTGCTTCTTCTCCAAGACCTTTACGTCCTTCATAAAGTGTGATGCCAAGAATTGGACAAAATACTGCAGCTCAGGCCTAACCGGTCATTTATAAAGGTTTAACATAACTTCCTTGTTTTGTACTCTATGCCTCTATTTATAAAGCCATCGGTCTTGCATGCTTTTTTAACTGTCTTATCAATTTGTCCTGCAAACCTTCAACGATTTGTGCACATAAACTGTTAGTTCTCTCTGTAAATGAACTCCATTTAAAATTATACCATTTAGTTTATATTGTACCTCCTCATTTCTCCTCTCAAAGTGTAACACTTCACATTTCTGTGTTAAAATTTATCAGCCATCTTTCTGTCCATTTCACCAGGTTGTCTATGTGCTTCTGAATTCTGCTACTAATGCTGGAGTCCATTATTAAGGAAGTAATAGCGGGACATTTAGAAAATCATGATACAGTCATTTAGAGTCAGCATGGTTAAAGAAAGGGAAATCATGTTTGACAAATGTGCTAGATTACTTTGAGGATGTAACGAGCAGGGTGGGTGAAGGGGAAAGTAGATGTAGTGCATTTGGATTTCCAGAAGCATTTGATAAGTTGCCGTGTTAAAGGTTACTGCAGAAGGCAAGAGTTCATGAGGTTGGGGGTAATATACTCGCCGGGATAGCGGATTGGCTAACTAAAAGGAAACAGAGAGTTGGAATGAAAGGGTCATTTTCAGGTTAGCAAACTGTAGCTAATGGGATGCCACATGGATCAGTTCTGGGGCCTCAGACATTTACAATCTATATTAATGACTTGGATTAACGAGCGTAACGTAGCCAAATTAGCTGATGATACAAAGAAAGTTGGAAGAGGACATGAAGAGGACACGAAGAATCTCCAAAGGGATATAGATAGGTTAAGTGAGTGGGGAAAAATTTGGCAGATGTGGTATAATGTTGGAAAATTGATGTTAGCCACATTGGTAGGAAGAATAAAATGCCAATTATTATTTCAGTGGAGAGAGGCTACAAAATGCTGTGGTACAGAGGACTCTGGGGGTTCTTGTACATGAAAACCTAAAAGTTAGCATGCAAGTACTGCAATAATTAGGAAGGTACATCGAATGTTGATCTTTATTGCAAAGTGGCCGCCAAGCTCATAGTTCCCCAACCCCGCACTGCCCACTCCTACCTGTTGTGTATGCACCTTTAATGGAATAACTGGTCTTAGACTGCAGTACCGGCAGTGACCACCCCTGTATAAAAGGCCCCAGCAGGCTTCTGTAGTTTCAGTTTCAAGCTGCCTCTTGTTCAGTAAAGTACCTGTTAAACTGTTCTCCCGAAGTCCGTGCATTATTCAGGCGCGGACTTTACAGTGGCGATGAGTAAGTTCGAACTCACCTGCAGTGTGGCATCATCTCACGGGGATCTTGCCTGAAAGGAAGGTCTTGGAAGGTCGTAGTGTGAGCAACGGGCGTTGACCGAGGGCAACCGCCCAAAGAATCCATCGGTGTTTGGAGAATGGCGGGAGAGACTGTGGTTCCAGCGAATCATGCTGGTAGTAGGTAACGCGCTGACCCTTACGGACTGCGGCGGGCTCAAGCTCGATTGAGCAGCTCTACAAATCGGGCCGCGCAGTGTCGCCGGGAAAAGAAACAAGAGAGAGAGGGTGGAGAGCACAGGGCGCATTCGGTGCTCGAGAACAGGACAGCGGAGAGAAACTAAATGGGGGGGGGAAGGAAAGCGAGGTGCGCCGAAGCTGCGGGTCGCCGCCATTACCCCGTAGAATGCTAGGAGCAGTGTGGCAGTAAGGGGAAGAAGTAAAAGTGCCGGAGGCGCCATTTTATTCCATTGGGGAAGAAGCAAAAGCGCGGGATGCGCCATTTTAAATCGCCCAAGATGCCGAAAAGTGGCAGTATCACTGCTTTCGACAACATAAGAACAAAAGAACATAAGAAATAGGAGCAGGAGTAGGCCAATCAGCCCCTCGAGCCTGCTCCACCATTCAATAAGATCATGGCTGATCTGATCCTAACCACCAATCTACTATCACAGAACCATCTCCTGAATCTAACAGAATTAGACACAGGAAATAGGAGCAGGATCAAGCTACACAGCCCCTGGGCCCGCTCCGCTACCCACAGGGCGATGTCCGATCCGAACCTAGACTCATGTCCAAATTTCTGCCCGCTCCCCATAACCATTTATTCCCTTTACTTCTAGGAAACTGTCTATTTCTATTTTAAATTTATGTAATGATGTAGCTTCAATATTTTTTGGGGGCAGCATATTCCATGGACCTACCAACCTCTGAGTGAAGTAGTTCCTCCTCATCTCAGTTTTGAAAGAGCAGCCCCTTATTCTAAGACTATGCCCCCTAGTTCTAGTTTCACCCATCATTGGGAACATCCTCCCCGCATCCACCCGATCCAACCCCTTCACAATCTTATATGTTTCAGTAAGATCGCCTCTCATTCTTCTGAACTCCAATGAGTAGAGTCCCAATCTACTCAACCTCTCCTCATAAGTCCATCCCCTCATCCCCGGGATTAACCGAGTGAACCTTCTTTGTACTGACTCGAGAGCAAGTTTGTCTTTTCTTAAGTATGGACACCAAAACTGTATGCAGTATTCCAGGTGCGGTCTCACCAATACCTTGTACAACTGAAGCAATAACTCCCTATTTTTATATTCTATCCCCCTAGCAATGAAAGCCAACATTCCATTGGCCTTCTTAATCACTTGCTGCACCTGCATACTAATCTTTTGAGTTTCGTGCACCAGGACCCCCAGATCCCTTTGTACTTCAGTATTTTCCAGTTTCTTGTCATTAAGATAATAACCTGATCTATGATTTTTCCTGGCAAAGTGCATAACCTCACACTTTCCAGTATTGTATTCCATCTGCCTAATCTCTGCCCACTTACTTAGCCTGTCTATGTCCCCTTGCAGGTTTTTTATGTCCTCCTCACTCACTACTTTCCCTCCCACCTTAGTATCATCTGCAAACTTTGATATGTTACACTCGGTCCCCTCCTCCACATCGTTAATATAGATTGTAAAGAGTTGGGGACCCAGCACTGACCCCTGCGGAACACCACTAGTTACTGATTGCCAGTCTGAGAATGAACCATTTATCCCAACTCTCTGCCTTCTGTTAGATAGCCAATCCTCTATCCATGCCAGAATATTAACCCCAATCCCGTGATTTTTTATCTGACGCAATAATCTTTTGTGTGGCACCTTGTCAAATGCCTTTTGGAAGTCTAAATACACTATGTCCACTGGTACCCCTTTATCCACCCTATATGTTACTTCCTCAAAGAACTCCAGCAAATTTGTCAAACATGACTTCCCCTTCATAAAACCATGCTGACTTTGTCCTATTAAATTATAATTATCCAAATGTCCTGTTACTGTCTCCTTAATAATGGACTCCAAACTTTTACCTACCACAGATGTTAGGCTAACCGGTTTATAGTTTCCAGCCTTCTGTCTACTGCTCTTTTTAAATAAGGGTGTTACATTAGCAGTTTTCCAGTCTGCCGGGACCTTTGCTGAGTCCAGGGAGTTTTGCAAAAATATTACCAATGCATCCACAATACCTACCGCCACTTCCCTCAAGACCCTAGGATGTAAGCCATCAGGTCCAGGTGATTTATCCGCCTTGAGTCCCATTATTTTACCGAGTACCACTTCCTTAGTGATTTTGATCGTGTTTAGCTCCTCCCCCCCTATAGCCCCCTGTTTGTCCAGTGTTGGGATATTCTTAGTGTCCTCTACTGTAAAGACTGATACAAAATATTCATTCAGTGTTTTTGCCATCTCCATATTTCCCACCATTAATTTCCCGGTCTCATCCTCTAAGGGACCAACATTTACTTTAGCCACCCTTTTTCTTTTTATATAACTATAAAAACTCTTACTCTCTGTTTTTATATTTTTTGCTAATTTACTTTCATAATCTATCTTCCCTTTCTTAATCAATCTTTTTGTTATTTTTTGCTGTCTTTTAAAGTTTTCCCAATCCTCTATCCTCCCACTAGATTTGGCTACCTTATATGCCCTTGTTTTTAGTCGAATACTATCCTTAATTTCTTTACTTAGCCACGGATGGCTGTCTTTTCTTTTACACCCTTTTCTTCTCAGTGGAATATATTTTTTTGGAAGTTGTAAAATAACTCCTTAAATGTACACCACTGATCATGTATCGTCTTACCCTTTAATCTATTTTCCCAATCCACTCTACTCAATTCCGCTCTCATACCTCCTTTATTCAAGCTTAGCACGCTTGTTTGAGATCCAACCTTCTCACCCTCTAATTGAATATGGAATTCAACCATGTTATGGTCACTCATTCCAAGGGGATCCTTTACTAGGACATTTTTAATTAATCCTGTCTCGTTACACATGACCAGATCTAAGGTTGCTTGCCCCCTGGTTGGTTCAGTTACATACTGCTCAAGAAACCCATCCCTAATACACTCAATGAACTCATCCTCAAGGCAGACCTGCCCAATTTGATTTGTCCAATTAATATTATAGTTAAAATCCCCCATAATTATAGATGTTCCCTTATTACAAGCCTCAACTATTTCCTGATTGATACTCCGTCCAACAGATTTGCAACTGTTCGGAGGCCTATAGACTATGCCCACTAGTGTTTTTTTCCCCTTATTATTCCTTACCTCCACCCAAACTGTTTCATTATCCTGATCTTTTGACCCAATATCATTTCTCTGTGTTACAGTGATTCCTTCCTTTATTAACATAACCACCCCACCCCACATCCCCTTTCTTCCTGCCTGTCCTTCCTGATCGTTAAATAACCTGGTATGTTTAATTCCCAGGCATTGTCACCCTGCAGCCATGTTTCTGTAATGGCCACAAAATCATACCCATATGTAATTATTTGTGCCATTAAATCATCTATTTTTTTACGAATGCTACATGCATTCAGATAGAGAACTTTCAAATATGTTTTGTGACACTTAGTTCCTGCTGTTGCCCTTTTTATTACTTTACCTTTTACTCCATACCTTCTGCCCCTTCCTGACACGCTCTGGTTTTTAATTTCCCCACTTCTACCTAAGTCTATGACCTTTTCTGTTTTCATTTTTATTATTTGCTCTCTAGGAACCTCCCCCCCACTAGTTAGTTTAAAGCCCTCTCTACAGCCCTAGTTATATGATCCGCCAGGACTCTAGTCCCAGCACTGGCCAAGTGAAGCCCATCCCAACGGAACAGCTCCCCAGAACAATTCCTGCCCCAGTACTGGTGCCAGTATCCCAGGAAGCAAAACCCATTTCTCCCACACCAGTCTTTCAGCCACGCATTTAACTCTCTAATTTTATTTGTCCTCGCCAAATTCGCTCGTGGCTCAGGTAATAATCCAGAGATTATTACCCTTGAGGTTCTGTTTTTTTAATTTGACCCCTAGCTGCTCATACTCCTTTAACAGAAGAGGTAGAAGACTGGACCACGTATGTAGAAAGAATCGAAGTGTACTGCAAGGCAAATGAGGTGGCCGATGGAAAGAGGGTGTCGGTATTATTAAATCTGATGGTTGCGAATACGTATGGCCTATTGTGGAATTTAATTACACCAGCTAAACCAATGGAGAAAAGGTTTGAGGAGATTGTTCATATCTTACAGGAACACCCAAGCCCTACACCACTGCGGATTGCAGAAAGATTCAAGTTTCATAAAAGAAACCAGCACAAAGATGAGAGCAATGCTGACTATCTTACGGAACTACACAAGTTATCGAAGCACTGCCAGTTCGGAGCTTATGGGATAAGTTTGTCTGCGGGCTCCAGAGTGAAGGAACCCAGAAGCGACTACTTTGAAAAAAGGACCTGACGCTAGAACAGGCTTTCAGTGTGGCAGTGTCCTACGAAGCAGCAGCACGGGGAGCTGCGGAAATACAACAGAAACTGTCTGTGTGGAGTTTGCACATTCTCCCCGTGTTTGCGTGGGTTTCCTCCGGGTGCTCCGGTTTCCTCCCACAGTCCAAAGATGTGCGGGTTAGGTTGATTGGCCATGATAAAAATTGACCCTTAGTGTTAGGGAGGATTAAATACGTGGGGTTACAGGGTTACGGGGATAGGGCTTGGGTGGGATGGCTGTCGGTGTAGGGACGGGGTGCTAGGGTTTCGATGATCAGCCATGATCTCGTTGAATGGCGGAGCAGGCTCGAAGGGCCGAATGGCCTACTCCTGCTCCTATCTTCTATGTTTCTATGTTTCTATGTAAACCACAGGAATACAGCGCGAACGAAATGGCGTATGGAGCCAAAAAGCGCTATCGCTGCGGCAGAACAACCCATGAGCAGAAGGACTGCTGGTTTAAAGACAAAATATCCAGGCAATGCGGGAAAATGGGACATATAGCAAGAGTCTGCAGGTCGGGAAAGAAGACCAACATGACAAGAACTATTAAGGAACAGTACAGGAATGTAAAGAAACTGACAGATAGTAGTTCAGAAGATCAGGAGAGTGATAAGGACTCCGGGAGCAGGCGACTAAGTTGTTTAAAGTTACACAACGTGATCGCAAAAGAAGATCACCGAACCATTTGGGTGACCCTCATGATAGCAGGGTCCCCAGTGAAGATGGAATTGGACACAGGATCAGCCCTAACTCTCATGAATCGACGAGACTATGAGCGGCTATTCTCACACATACACTTAAAGGACACGTCCATTGTATTGAAGACATACACGGGGCAAAAGGTCTACCCCAGAGGAAAAGTAAGGGTGCCAGTTGAATATAACGGAAAGGAAACACCGAAACTATACATGGTTATACTACGAGATGGAGGACCACCATTATTGGGACGTGAATGGATCCGAAGATTACAATTGGATTGGCATTCCATTCTGGCACTAACTGTGACTGACAAAAAAGATGATGACGTCGCACCTGGATGTCTGTCACAAATTCTATCTGACGCCGAAGAGGTGTTCCAACAAGGACTTGGGACTCTAAAAGGTGTAAAGGCAACCATAAAGATTGAGGATAACGCAACCCCAAAATTTTTCAAGGCCAGACCGGTGCCATACACGATACGCCCGGCTGTGGAAGCTGAACTGGAGGGTCTGGAGCGTTCGGGGGTGCTGTCTAAGGTGGACTGGAGCGAGTGGGCCACACCCTTCGTTCCTGTAATGATGAAAGCATTGAGCAGCATGCCTGGGAAGCCAAGGATGGTTCGCATCTGTGGGGACTTCAAGGTGACTGTGAACCCAATCCTGCAGACAGTACAGTATCCGCTTCCACGGATAGAAGGTATTTTCGCCTCACTATCTGGAGGGAAACGTTTTACAAAGATTGACCTGGCTCAAGCGTATCTACAAATGGAGGTGGAAGAAGCATCTAGGAAATACCTCACGATAAACACTCACAAAGGCCTTTACCAGTACAATCGACTGGTATTTGGAGTAGCATCGGCCCCGGCTATGTGGCAGAGGGCAATGGAACAAGTCCTGCAAGGGATCCCGGGGACCCAGTGTTATTTGGACGACATCTTGGTTACGGGCGAAAATGACAATGAACACCTTGCCAACCTGGAACAGGTGCTCACAAGATTGCAGGAATATGGGCTACGAGCCAACCGTCCCACATGCGAGTTCTTCAGGAGACAAATCTCATATTGTGGCCACATGATTGATGAGGAAGGGTTGCATAAGTCGCCGGACAAGATTGAGGCTGTAGTCAAGGCTCCAGCACCAGAAAATGTTTCGCAACTGAGTTTGTTCCTCGGGTTGGTGAACTACTACCATAAGTCCTTGCCGAATTTATCTACAATTCTGCACCCACTGAATGCCCTCCTTCAAATTGGTGTAACATGGAAATGGAGTGATGAGTGTAAGCATGCCTTTCAGGAATGTAAATGCCAAATCACTTCAAAAGAAGTATTGGTCCACTACAACCCAACACTACCAATTCGGTTGGCATGTGATGCATCACCTTATGGCATTGGAGCGGTGCAGTCGCACAAATTCCGTGATGGTTCAGAGAGGCCAATAGCCTTTGCATCGCGCTCGCTAACCTCAGCCGAGCATAACTACGCCCAGATTGACAGGGATGCCCTCAGCCTGGTGTGGGGGGTGAAGAAGTTCAATCACTATCTGAACGGGCAGAAATTCACCCAACCCCTGGTCTCAATCTTTAACCCAAAGAAGGGCGTTCCGGTGATGACGGCGTAACGGCTGCAAAGATGGTCATTTTTTCTGGGGGCACATCAGTATGACATGGAGTACAATGGTACGAAACAACATGGAAACGCTGATGGGCTATCATGCCTACCGTTGCCTATGGTGGAAGAAGCACCTGCAGTGGACACTGTGGAAATATTCCATGCAACCATAGTCGAATGTTTGCCTGTTACAAACGCAAGTATTGAGAAGGAAACCCGAAATGACCCAACACTCTCTCGGGTCTATGATTTGACGGTGAAGGGATGGCCAGCATATGGCGACTCACCGTTTCCAGCATTCTCGCCAAGGAGGGAACAGCTGTCAGTGTGCCGGGGAACCTTGATGTGTGGATCCCGAGTGGTAATTCCACCCAAGTTGAGAGATAGAATACACAATGAGCTTCACGAGGGTCATCTGGGAGGTGTAAAAATGAAGAGCCTAGCCAGGGCGTTTGTGTGGTGGCCGGGAATCGATAAAAAAAATTGAGGATATGACCAAGAGATGCACAGGATGTCAGAAGGTCCAAAACGCTACATCCATGGGAGTGGCCCTCATCTCCATGGCAACGGGTACACATTGATTTCGCAGGTCCATTTATGGACTCAATGGCCTAGAAATTCAGTATAGCCACTTTTGGGACGGTAAAGTTGGGCGGCCGCTAAAGTTTGCGCTTGGCGCAAAGTCGAGCCCCCTTCGCCGATATTCAGTTGCATCACCCTAAGAGGTTGCTGCTGCGCTAAAACAGGCGATGCACAACTATCATTAGGCACTAAGCCGGCAGCCCGGGGCGCTAACACCGGAAGTTGGGCGCAGGGTAGGTGTGGCGAGCTGCTGATTGCCGGCAGACACTCTGGCTCCGGTGAGCTCTTAAAGGGGGAGGGTGGATTTATTTTTTTGAAAGGCCGAGACTAGTGCATTTGTGTTTTTGGGGAGGGCTTCTCTCCATCAGTTTGTTATGTGGTACCGGTCTACTTCTTCTTCTTCTTCTTCTCCTCCTCCTCCTCCTCCTCCTCCTCCTCCTCCTCCTCCTCCCAAAGAAGGAGTGTTGCAAAACGGTGCCTTTTCTACTGCAGGCGTGCCCTTTAATTTGCGCTCCCCGCAGCCCGCATCAGCTGAGCACCGTTTGACTCAACAGTCGCTAGGGCCGCCAGGCACACAATGGGGCGGCGTGAGTGAAGTTCCGGTACCCGGCACACAAAGGGGGTTGCATGATGAAATGACGTCATGATCTGCGCGCGCAGATGAGCGCGCGCAATGACTTTGCACCGGCGCTAAATGTCTACTGAAGTTGGGGCGAGGCGCAGATCGCGCTGCGCTTGGGCGCTAAGCGCCTAGCACTCGAGGGCCTAGAAATTGAGTGGGGTTAGTGCCCAATTAGAGGCGCTAGAGGGCCTTGCGCTGGAATTATAGCCGCTTCGGAAATTGATTTGGGCCCTACCATCGGCGTTAGCCAGTAGCGCTGCGCCGGCACCGATGATGTCATCGGTGTGCGCAGCGTCCCGGTTGCCATGGTAACGCGGCCGGACGCCGAAATTCTGTTGCGGCCGCCTCGCCCGTGGCAGCCGCAACCAACGATTTTTCAAAAGTTTCTTGCTGGACTTAGCGCCGGCGCATTAAGGTGGCGCGGCGGCCGGCCGCTTTCCCGGCGGCCGCCTGCCCGCACCTCCCTCCCCGGACTCCTCCACCACCACCCCGCGGCACAGATGTGTGTGGGCCTCGAGCCCGGCACTTCTCCGAGGTGCCGGGCTCATTTTTCATGCGATTCCACCGGCCAGCGGTCGGCTGCAGGCAGCTCCTCCTTAACAGCAGGAGGAGGCCTGTAGTACCCCAGCCTGCCGCACCGCATCGGGTGCCGCAGTGGGGGATTAGCGCCGCAATCCTGCATTCAGCGCCCATTGCGAGGTGCTGACACCCTCCATTAGCGCCCGCAGCCATCTGGGCGCGGCGCAGCTGAATTTTTGGCGGGCGCAGCGGCAATTAACGCTGGCGCTAAATTTCGGGCGCTACAGCCCTGGCGGAGGCAAACTCAATTTCTAGGCCGAGATCTACTCCTCCTAAGGCGCTAACGGCTGGCGCAGCCAACTGAATTTCTAGGCCAATGTTTCTAATCGCTGTGGATGCCCATTCGAAATGGCCAGAGGTCATTAAAATGTCCTCCACCATCACGGAGAAAACTATTGCAGTCCTAAGGACCATCTTTGCCAGGAATGGGTTGCCAGAACAGATCTGTTCCGACAATGGCCCACAGTTTGTGTCTGAGGATTTCCGGAGTTTCCTGAAGAATAATGGGGTGTAACATTACAGATCTGCCACATATCATCCAGCCACAAATGGATTGGCTGAGAGGTTTGTTCAGACCTTTCAAAAGGCCATAAAGGAAATGTATAATGACGACATACCACTTCAACACAAGGTGGATAATGTCCTGTTTGCTTACCGGAATGCGACACATGCAGTAACCAACCAAACTCCAGCCGTACTGTTTTTCAATCGGAGACTAAGATGTTGCTTGGATTTGCTCAAACCAAACATAAGACGAGATGTTGAGGATAAGCATTTCCAGCACATAAATGAGAAGCCAACCAGGAGCTTCAAGATAGGGCAGCCAGTCTTGGCCCGCGGCTACCGAACAGAAAAATGGCAGCCAGGTACGATATGCACACAGCAGGGACCACTAATGTACACAGTGGATGTTGGAGAGAGCATCGTGAAACGCCATGCTGATCAGATTCTAGAGTCAGAGGAACAAGCCAAACCTGTACCACAAACATGTGCACCTGGCAATGAGCCCGAAGTACAGATTGCGTCTACCTCAGAAGAAGGGGTATTGGAAGCTGACAAACCAACCAATGAAAATGAGCTAGAATTGACTCCACAGCCAGAACAGGATACTCGAGAAAGGAGCTATCCAGTCCAGATCAGGAAGCCTCCTCAAAGACTGAACTTAAAAAATGACTATTTCCATTGATGTATATATTACTGAGAGAATTGTAATTGTAATTAGTTATTATTTAGTTGTTAAATGAATGTTATGTACTGTTCATCTAAAAGGGGAGGAATTGTTGTGTATGTCCCTTTAAGGGAATAACTGGTCTTAGACTGCAGTACCGGCAGTGACCACCCATGTATAAAAGGCCCTAGCAGGCTTCTGTAGTTTCAGTTTCAAGCTGCCTCTTGTTCAGTAAAGTACCTGTTAAACTGTTCTCCCGAAGCCCGTGTATTATTGAGGCACGGGCTTTACACTACCTCCTTCACAAGATCCACAAACAGGACTGCCCTGGTAGACCCATTGTTTCAGCTTTCACTGGCCACGTATTTCTTCCTATCTGGACTCTACTTTTTCTCCCCTTGTCCAGTCTCTTCCCACCTACATCCGTGTCTCTTCCGACGCCCTCCACCGCTTTACCAGTTTCCAGTTTCCTGGCCCCAACCGCCTCCTTTTCAATATGGACATACAATCCCTCTACACATCCTTAACGAATGAAGATGGCCTGAGGGCGCTTTCTTCTTCCTTGAACAGAGACCCAATCAGTCCCCATCCATGACCACCGTCATCCACCTGGCTGATCTTGTTCTCGCATTGAACAACTTTTCCTTTGACTCCACCCATTTCCTCCAAATCAAAGGTGTTACTATGGGAACCCGCATGGGTATTAGCTATGCCTGCCTTTTCGTGGGAAATGTGGTACACTCTTTGTTCCAGTCCTACTCAGGTCCCCTCCCTCACCTCTTTTTCTGGTACATTGACGACTGTATCAGTGCCTTTTCCAGCTCTCGCCCTGAACTAAATAATTTAATTCACTTTTTTTTCAATTTCCACCCTTCCCTCACCTTCACATGGTCCATCTCCGACTCTTCCCTTCCCTTCCTCGACTTCTCCATCTCCACCTCTGGGATTAGGTTGTTGACAAACATACACTACAAGCCCACTGACTCCCACAGCTACCTGGACTACACTTCCTCCCACCCGCCTCCTGTAACGGCTCTATTCCACTCTCTCAGTTTCTCCATCTCTGCCACGCATGCTCTAACGATGCCACCTCCCATAGCAGTGCTTCTGTCATTTCTTCCTTTTTCCTCAACTGGGGATTCCCCTCTACTGTGGTTGACACGGCCCTTGACCGTGTCCATTCTATCTCCTGCAATTCTGCCCACACCCCTGCCCCTTCCTCGAGGAACCATGATGGTGTTCCCCTTGTCCTCACCTTTCATGCCAGCAGCCTCCACATTCGACGGATCATCCTCCATCATTTCCGCCACCTCCAACGTGATCCCACCACCAAATGCATCTTCCCCTCCCCTCCCCTTTCCGCATTCCATAGGGACCGTTCCCTTCGAGAAACCCGAGTCCACTCCTCTATCACCAGCAGCACCCCTTCCCCTTCACCCGGCACCATCTCGTGCAAGCGCAGGGTATGCAACTCCTGCCCTTATACCTCCCCCCTTCCCACTGTCCAGGGCCCCAAACACCCCTTCCAGGTGAAATAGCCATTTACTTGTACTTCTCGCAATCTAGTACACTGTATTCGCTGCTCACGATGTGGTCTCCTCTACATTGGGGAGACCAAACGCAGATTGAGTGACCACTTTGCAGAACAGCTCCCTTCAGAACGTAAGGGTGACCACGAGCTTCCGGTCGTCTGTCATTTCAATTCACTGTTCCATTCCCACTCAGATCTCACCGTCCGCGGCCTCTTGCATTGTTCCACGGAAGCTCTGCGTAAGCTCGAGGAACAGCACCTCATCTTTCGATTAGGCACTTTACAGCCTTCCGGACTCAATATCGAGTTCAGCAATTTCAGATCATAACCTTGGCCCATATTATATTTTTATATTTTTTATCCACACTTTTGATTTGTGCCATTTCCTTTTTTCTTTTCCTTTTCTCTCTCTCTCCCACAAGGCAGCTGTCTCTCACTCTGCCAGCACAGTTCACACTTCATCTAGAGCCATTCTTTGTTTCTTTACCTGTCCTATCACCATCTCGTCTCACCTTGAATATCTCTTAATGTCTCTTCTTCTATCCCCTCCCCCATTTCCCAGCCCCCAAACTGCCTTTTAACCTTTTTTAATTCCTGCCTTTTTTTCCTCAGTTCTGAAGAAGGGTTTCGGCCTGAAACATTGACTCTGTTTCTCTCCACGGATGTTGTCTGGCCTGCTGAGTTTTCCCAGCGTTTTCTGTTATTCCCAATTTACTGGTGCTTTCACCAATCCCACATTTACTGGTGTCTTCCCAAATCCCCCATTTACTGCTGTATTTCCCCAGTCCCCCATGAACGGGTGGATTCCGCATTCCCCCATTTACGGGTGCCCCTCCCCAATCCCCCATTTACGGGTGCCCCTCCCCAATCCCCCATTTAAGGGTGCCCCTCCCCAATCCCCCATTTATGGGTGCCCCTCCCCAATCCCACATTTACAGGTGCCCCTCCCCAATCCCCCATTTACAGGTGCCCCTCCCCAATCCCCCATTTATGGGTGCCCCTCCCCAATCCCACATTTACAGGTGCCCCTCCCCAATCCCCCATTTACGGGTGCCCCTCCCCAATCCCCCATTTACGGGTGCCCCTCCCCAATCCCCCATTTACGGGTGCCCCTCCCCAATCCCCCATTTACGGGTGCCCCTCCCCAATCCCCCATTTACGGGTGCCCCTCCCCAATCCCCCATTTACGGGTGCCCCTCCCCAATCCCCCATTTACTGTTGCCCTCCCGAATCCCCCATTTACTGGTGCCCTTCCCCATTCCCCATTTACTGGTGCCCTTCCCCATTCCCCATTTACTGGTGACCTTCCCCAATCTCCCATTTACTGGTGCCTTCCCCAATCCCCCATTTACTGGTGCCCTTCCCCAATCCCCCATTTACAGGTGCCCTTCCCCAATCCCCCATTTACTGTTGCCCTCCCGAATCCCCCATTTACTGGTGCCCTTCCCCATTCCCCATTTACTGGTGACCTTCCCCAATCTCCCATTTACTGGTGCCCTTCCCCAATCCCCCATTTACTGGTGACCTTCCCCATCCCCCATTTACTGGTGACCTTCCCCAATCCCCCATTTGCTGGTGCCCTTCCCCAATCCCCCTTTTACTGGTGCCCTTCCCCATCCCCCATTTACTGGTGACCTTCCCCATCCCCCAATTACTGGTGACCTTCCCCATCCCCCATTTAATGGTGCCCTTCCCCAATCCCCCATTTACTGGTGACCTTCCCCAATCCCACTTTTACTGGTGCCCTTCCCCAACCCCCCATTTACTGGTGACCTTCCCCATCCCCCATTTACTGGTGACCTTCCCCATCCCCCATTTAATGGTGCCCTTCCCCAATCCCCCATTTACTGGTGACCTTCCCCAATCCCACTTTTACTGGTGCCCTTCCCCAACCCCCCATTTACTGGTGACATTCCCCATCCCCCATTTAATGGTGACCTTCCCCAATCTCCCATTTACTGGTGCCCTTCCCCAATCCCCCATTTACTGGTGACCTTCCCCATCCCCCATTTACTGGTGACCTTCCCCAATCCCCCATTTGCTGGTGCCCTTCCCCAATCCCCCTTTTACTGGTGCCCTTCCCCATCCCCCATTTACTGGTGACCTTCCCCATCCCCCATTTACTGGTGACCTTCCCCATCCCCCATTTAATGGTGCCCTTCCCCAATCCCCCATTTACTGGTGACCTTCCCCAATCCCACTTTTACTGGTGCCCTTCCCCAACCCCCCATTTACTGGTGACATTCCCCATCCCCCATTTAATGGTGACCTTCCCCAATCCCCCATTTACTGACGCCTTTCCCCAATCGCCCATTTACATGTGCTTTCCACAATCCCACATTTACAGGTGACTTCCCGAATCCCCCATTTAATGGTTCTTTCCCCAATCCCCCATTTACTGGTGGCTTCCCCAATCCCCCATTTACTGGTGGCTTCCCCAATCCCCCATTTAATGGTTCTTTCCCCAATCCCCCATTTAATGGTTCTTTCCCCAATCCCCCATTTAATGGTTCTTTCCCCAATCCCCCATTTAATGGTTCTTTCCCCAATCCCCCATTTAATGGTTCTTTTCCCAATCCCCCATTTACTGGTGGCTACCCCAATCCCCCATTTAATGGTTCTTTTCCCAATCCCCCATTTACTGGTTCTTTCCCCAATCCCCCATTTACTGGTGGCTTCCCCAATCCCCCATTTAATGGTTCTTTTCCCAATCCCCCATTTACTGGTTCTTTCCCCAATCCCCCATTTACTGGTGGCTTCCCCAATCCCCCATTTACTGGTTCTTTCCCCAATCCCCCATTTAATGGTTCTTTCCCCAATCCCCCATTTACTGGTGGCTTCCCCAATCCCCCATCCCCCTTTTACTGTTGCCCTTCGCCAATCCCCCATTTACAGGTGCCATTCCCCATCTCATTTTACTGGTGCCCACCCAATTCCACATTTAATGGTGCCTTTCCCCTATCCCCCTTTTACTGATGCCCAGCCAATCCCCCATTGACAGGTGCCCTTCCCCAATCCCCCATTTACAGGTGCCCTTCCCCAATCCCCCATTTACAGGTGCCCTTCCCCAATCCCACAGATACTGGTGCCCTTCCCCAAATGCCATTTACATGTGCCCTTCCCCAATCCCAAAGATACAGGTGCCCTTCCCCAATCCCCATTTACTGGTGCCCTTCCCCAATCCCACAGATACTGGTGCCTTCCCCAATTGCCATTGACATGTGCCCTTCCCCAATCCCAAAGATACAGGTGCCCTTTCCCAATCCCCATTTACTGGTGCTCTTCCCCAATCCCCCATTTACTGGTGCCCTTCCCCAATCCCCCATTTACTGGTGCCCTTCCCCAATCCCCCATTTACAGGTGCCCTTCCCCAATCTCCCATTTACAGGTGCCCTTGCCCCATCCCCCATTTACTGGTGCCTTCCTAAATCCCCCATTTAATGGTGCTTCACCAATCCCCCATTTACTGGTGCCTTCCCCAATCCCCCATTTAATGGTGCTTCACCAATCCCCCATTTACTGGTGCCTTACCGAATCCCCCATTTACAGGTGCCCTTCCACAATCCCCCATTTACAGGTGCCTATCCCCAATCCCCCATTTACAGGTGCCTTTCCCCAATCCCCATTTACTGGTGCCCTTCCCCATTCCCCATTTACTGGTGACCTTCCCCAATCTCCCATTTACTGGTGCCTTCCCCAATCCCCCATTTACTGGTGCCCTTCCCCAATCCCCCATTTACAGGTGCCCTTCCCCAATCCCCCATTTAATGGTGCTTCACCAATCCCCCATTTACTGGTGCCTTACCGAATCCCCCATTTACAGGTGCCCTTCCACAATCCCCCATTTACAGGTGCCTATCCCCAATCCCCCATTTACTGGTGCCCTTCCCCATTCCCCATTTACTGGTGCCCTTCCCCATTCCCCATTTACTGGTGACCTTCCCCAATCTCCCATTTACTGGTGCCTTCCCCAATCCCCCATTTACTGGTGCCCTTCCCCAATCCCCCATTTACAGGTGCCCTTCCCCAATCCCCCATTTACTGTTGCCCTCCCGAATCCCCCATTTACTGATGCCCTTCCCCATTCCCCATTTACTGGTGACCTTCCCCAATCTCCCATTTACTGGTGACCTTCCCCAATCCCCCATTTGCTGGTGCCCTTCCCCAATCCCCCTTTTACTGGTGCCCTTCCCCATCCCCCATTTACTGGTGACCTTCCCCATCCCCCATTTACTGGTGACCTTCCCCATCCCCCATTTAATGGTGCCCTTCCCCAATCCCCCATTTACTGGTGACCTTCCCCAATCCCACTTTTACTGGTGCCCTTCCCCAACCCCCCATTTACTGGTGACATTCCCCATCCCCCATTTAATGGTGACCTTCCCCAATCCCCCATTTACTGGTGCCCTTCCCCAATCCCCCTTTTACTGGTGCCCTTCCCCAATCCCCCTTTTACTGGTGCCCTTCCCCAATCCCCCATTTAATGGTGCCCTTCCCCATCCTCCATTTACTGGTGACCTTCCCCAATCCCCCATTTACAGGTGCCCTTCCCCAATCCCCTATTTACAGGTGCCCTTCCCCAATCCCCCTTTTACTGGTGCCCTTCCCCAATCCCCCTTTTACTGGTGCCCTTCCCCAACCCCCCATTTACTGGTGCCCTTCCCCAATCCCCCTTTTACTGGTGCCCTTCCCCAATCCCCCTTTTACAGGTGCCCTTCCCCAATCCCCTATTTACAGGTGCCCTTCCCCAATCCCCCATTTACTGGTGACCTTCCCCATCCCCCATTTAATGGTGACCTTCCCCAATCCCCCATTTACTGGTGACCTTCCCCAATCCCCCTTTTACTGGTGCCCTTCCCCAGTCCTCCAGTTACTGGTGACATTCCCCATCCCCCATTTAATGGTGACCTTCCCCAATCCCCCATTTACAGGTGCCCTTCCCCAATCCCCTATTTACAAGTGCCCTTCCCCAATCCCCCTTTTACTGGTGCCCTTCCCCAATCCCCCATTTACAGGTGCCCTTCCCCAATCCCCCATTTACTGATGACCTTCCCCAATCCCTCATTTACTGGTGACCTTCCCCATCACCCATTTACTGCTAACCTTCCCCATCCCTCATTTACTGGTGACCTTCCCCATCACCCATTTACTGCTAACCTTCCCCATCCCCCATTTACTGGTGACCTTCCCCAATCCCCCATTTACAGGTGCCCTTCCCCAATCCCCATTAACTTGTGCCCTTCCCCAATCCCCCATTTTGCTGGATCCTTCCACAATCTCCCATTTATTGAAGGTTCCCCTATCCCACACTTACTGCTGCCTCCTCCAGTCCCCCAGTTACAGGTGCCCCTCCCCTAATGCCCCATTTACAGGTGCCCTTCCCCAGTCCCCCATTTACTGGTGCCTTTCCCCAATCCCCCATTTAATGTTGCTTCCCCAATCCCTCATTTACTGCTGCCATCCACAATCCCCCATTTACTGGTGCCTTCCCCAATCCCCCATTTACTGGTGCCCTTCCCCAATTCCCCATTTACGGGTGCATTGCCCAATCCCCCATTTACTGGTGCCCTTCCCCAATCCCCCATTTACTGGTGCCCTTCCCCAATTCCCCATTTACGGGTGCATTCCCCACTCCCCCATTTACTGGTGCCCTTCGCAAATCCCCCATATACTGGGGCCTTTATCCAATCCCCCATTTACTGATGCCTTACCCAATCTCCCACTTCCTGGTGCCTTCCCCAAATCCCCCATTTACTGGTGTCTTCAGCAATCCTCCATTTACTGGTGCCCACTCCCAATCCCCCATTTACTGGCGCCCTTCCCCAATCGCCCATTTACATGCGCTTGCCACAATCCCACATTTACAGGTGCCTTCCCGAATCCCCCATTTAACGGTGCTTCCCCAATCCCCCATTTACTGGTGACCTTCCCCAATCCCTCATTTACTGGTGACCTTCCCCAGCACCCATTTTATGGTGACCTTCCCCAATCCCCCATTTACAGGTGCCTTTCACAATCCCCCATTTACAGGTGCCCCTCCCCAATCCCACATTTTCAGATGTCCTTCCCCAATCCCCATGAACTTGTGCCCTTCCCTACTCCCCCATTTTGCTGGTGCCTTCCACAGTCCCGCATTTATTGATGCTTCCCCTATCCCACACTAACTGCTGCCTCCTCCAGTCCCCCAGTTACATGTGCCCCTCCCCTAATGCCCCATTTACAGGTGCCCTTCCCCAATCCCCCATTTACTGGTGCCTTTCCCGAATCCCCTACTTAATGTTGCTTCACCAATCCCCCATTTACTGCTGCCATCCACAATCCCTCATTTACTGCTGCCTTCCCCAATCCCCCATTTACTGCTGCCATCCACAATCCCTCATTTACTGCTGACCTTCCCCATCTCCCATTTACAGGTGCCCCTCCCCATCCCCCATTTACTGGTGCCCTTCCCCATCCCCCATTTACTGGTGCCTTCCCCAATCCCCATTTACTGGTGCTCTTCCCCAATCCCCATTTACAGTTGCCCTTCCCCAATGCCCCATTTACAGGTGCCCTCCCCCAATGCCCCATTTACAGGTGCCTTTCCCCAATGCCCCATTTACAGGTGCCCTTCTCCACTCCCCCATTTACTGGTGCCCTTCCCCAATTCCCCATTTGCAAATGCATTCCCCAATCCCCCATTTAGTGGTGCCTTCCCCAATCCCCCATTTACTGGTGCCTTCCCCAATCCCCCATTTACAGGGGCCCTTCCCCAATCTCCCATTTACAGGGGCCCTTCCCCAATCTCCCATTTACTGGTGCCCTTCCCCAAACCCCTTTTACTGGTGCCCACCCAATTCCACATTTACTGGTGCCCTTCCCCATCCCCCATTTACAGGTGCCCTGCTCCAATCCCCCTTTTACTGGTTCCAACACAATCCCACGTTTACTGTTGCCCACCATACCCACCTTTACTAGTGCTATTCCCCAATCCCGCTTTTACTGGTGCCCACGCAATCCTCCATGTATAGATGCATTTCACAATCCCCGATTAACTGGTGCCCACCCAATCCTCCATGTGTAGATGGATTCCACAATCCCCGATTAACTGGTGCCCACCCAATCCTCCATGTGTAGATGCATTCCACAATCCCCGATTAACTGGTGCCCACCCAATCCCACATTTACAGATCACCTTCCCCATCCACCATTTACTTGTGCCCTTGCCCCATCCCCCATTTACTGGTGCCTTCCTCAATCCCCCATTTAATGGTGCTTCACCAATCCCCCATTTAATGGTGCCCTTCCCCAATCCCCCATTTAATGGTGCCTTCCTCAATCCCCCATTTAATGGTGCTTCACCAATCCCCCATTTACTGGTGCCTTCCTCAATCCCCCATTTAATGTTGCTTCACCAATCCCCCATTTAATGGTGCCCTTCCCCAATCCCCCATTTATTGGTGCCGTTCCCCAGTCCGCCATTTATTGGTGCCTTCCCCAATACCCCATTTAATGTTGTTTCCCCAATCCCCCATTTACTGCTGCCATCCACAATCCCTCATTTACTGCTGCCTTTCCCAATCCCCCATTTAATGCTGCTTCCCCAATCCCCCAATTACTGGTGGCTTCCACAATCCCCCATTTACAGGTGCCCTGCTCCAATCCCCCTTTTACTGGTTCCAACACAATCCCACGTTTACTGTTGCCCACCATACCCACCTTTACTAGTGCTATTCCCCAATCCCGCTTTTACTGGTGCCCACGCAATCCTCCATGTATAGATGCATTTCACAATCCCCGATTAACTGGTGCCCACCCAATCCTCCATGTATAGATGCATTTCACAATCCCCGATTAACTGGTGCCCACCCAATCCTCCATGTGTAGATGCATTCCACAATCCCCGATTAACTGGTGCCCACCCAATCCCACATTTACAGATCACCTTCCCCATCCACCATTTACTTGTGCCCTTGCCCCATCCCCCATTTACTGGTGCCTTCCTCAATCCCCCATTTAATGGTGCTTCACCAATCCCCCATTTACTGGTGCCTTCCTCAATCCCCCATTTAATGTTGCTTCACCAATCCCCCATTTAATGGTGCCCTTCCCCAATCCCCCATTTATTGGTGCCGTTCCCCAGTCCGCCATTTATTGGTGCCTTCCCCAATACCCCATTTAATGTTGTTTCCCCAATCCCCCATTTACTGCTGCCATCCACAATCCCTCATTTACTGCTGCCTTTCCCAATCCCCCATTTAATGCTGCTTCCCCAATCCCCCAATTACTGGTGGCTTCCACAATCCCCCATTTACTGTTGCATTCCACAATCCCCCATTTACTGCTGCACTTCCCAATCCCCCATTTGCTGATGCAGTCCCCAGTCCCCCATTTACTGGTGTTCTTCGCAAATCCCCCATCTACTGGGGTCTTTCTCCAATCTCCCATTTACTGATGCCTTACCCAATCTCCCATTTACTGGTGCCTTCCCCCAATCCCCCATTTACTGGTGTCTTCAGCAATCCTCCAGTTAATGGTGCCCTCGCCCAATCCCCCATTTACTGACGCCTTTCCCCAATCGCCCATTTACATGTGCTTTCCACAATCCCACATTTACAGGTGACTTCCCGAATCCCCCATTTAATGGTTCTTTCCCCCATTTAATGGTTCTTTCCCCAATCCCCCATTTACTGGTGGCTTCCCCAATCCCCCATTTACTGGTGGCTTCCCCAATCCCCCATTTAATGGTTCTTTCCCCAATCCCCCATTTAATGGTTCTTTCCCCAATCCCCCATTTAATGGTTCTTTCCCCAATCCCCCATTTAATGGTTCTTTCCCCAATCCCCCATTTAATGGTTCTTTTCCCAATCCCCCATTTACTGGTGGCTACCCCAATCCCCCATTTAATGGTTCTTTTCCCAATCCCCCATTTACTGGTTCTTTCCCCAATCCCCCATTTACTGGTGGCTTCCCCAATCCCCCATTTAATGGTTCTTTTCCCAATCCCCCATTTACTGGTTCTTTCCCCAATCCCCCATTTACTGGTGGCTTCCCCAATCCCCCATTTACTGGTTCTTTCCCCAATCCCCCATTTAATGGTTCTTTCCCCAATCCCCCATTTACTGGTGGCTTCCCCAATCCCCCATCCCCCTTTTACTGTTGCCCTTCGCCAATCCCCCATTTACAGGTGCCATTCCCCAATCCCCCATTTACAGGTGCCCTTCCCCAATCCCCCATTTACAGGTGCCCTTCCCCAATCCCCCATTTACAGGTGCCCTTCCCCAATCCCACAGATACTGGTGCCCTTCCCCAAATGCCATTTACATGTGCCCTTCCCCAATCCCAAAGATACAGGTGCCCTTCCCCAATCCCCATTTACTGGTGCCCTTCCCCAATCCCACAGATACTGGTGCCTTCCCCAATTGCCATTGACATGTGCCCTTCCCCAATCCCAAAGATACAGGTGCCCTTTCCCAATCCCCATTTACTGGTGCTCTTCCCCAATCCCCCATTTACTGGTGCCCACCCAGTTCCTCATTTAATGGTGCCCTTCCCCAATCCCCCATTTACTGGTGCCCTTCCCCAATCCCCCATTTACTGGTGCCCTTCCCCAATCCCCCATTTACAGGTGCCCTTCCCCAATCTCCCATTTACAGGTGCCCTTGCCCCATCCCCCATTTACTGGTGCCTTCCTAAATCCCCCATTTAATGGTGCTTCACCAATCCCCCATTTACTGGTGCCTTCCCCAATCCCCCATTTAATGGTGCTTCACCAATCCCCCATTTACTGGTGCCTTACCGAATCCCCCATTTACAGGTGCCCTTCCACAATCCCCCATTTACAGGTGCCTATCCCCAATCCCCCATTTACAGGTGCCTTTCCCCAATCCCCCATTTACAGCTGCCTTCCCCAATCCCCCATTTACAGGTGCCTTTCCCCAATCCCCCATTTACAGCTGCCTTCCCCAATCCCCCATTTACAGGTGCCCTTCACCAATGCCCCATTTACAGGTGCCTTTCCCCAATGCCTCATTTACAGGTGCCTTTCCCCAAAGCCCCATTTACAGGTGCCCTTCCCCAATCCCTCATTTACTGTTGCATTCCACAATCCCCCATTTACTGCTGCACTTCCCAATCCCCCATTTGCTGATGCAGTCCCCAGTCCCCCATTTACTGGTGCACTTCGCAAATCCCCCATCTACTGGGGCCTTTCTCCAATCCCCCATTTACTGATGCCTTACCCAATCCCCCATTTACTGGTGCCTTCCTCCAATCCCCCATTTACTGGTGTCTTCAGCAATCCTCCATTTAATGGTGCCCTCGCCCAATCCCCCATTTACTGACGCCTTTCCACAATCCCACATTTACAGGTGCTTTCCCGAATCCCCCATTTAATGGTTCTTTCCCCAATCCCCCATTTACTGGTGGCTTCCCCAATCCCCCATTTACTGGTGGCGTCCCCAATCCCCCATTTACTGGTGGCTTCCCCAATCCCCCATTTAATGGTTCTTACCCCAATCCCCCATTTAATGGTTCTTTCCCCAATCCCCCATTTAATGGTTCTTTTCCCAATCCCCCATTTACTGGTGTCTTCCCCAATCCCCCATTTACTGCTGGCTTCCCGAATCCCCCATTTAATGGTTCTTTCCCCAATCCCCCATTTACTGCTGGCTTCCCGAATCCCCCATTTAATGGTTCTTTCCCCAATCCCCCATTTAATGGTTCTTTCCCCAATCCCCCATTTTCAGGTGCCATTCCCCATCTCATTTTACTGGTGCCCACCCAATTCCACATTTAATGGTGCCTTTCCCCTATCCCCCTTTTACTGATGCCCAGCCAATCCCCCATTTACAGGTGCCCTTCCCCAATCCCCCATTTACAGGTGCCCTTCCCCAATCCCCCATTTACTGGTGCCCTTCCCCAATCCCACAGATACTGGTGCCCTTCCCCAAATGCCATTTACATGTGCCCTTCCCCAATCCCAAAGATACAGGTGCCCTTCCCCAATCCCCATTTACTGGTGCCCTTCCCCATTCCCACAGATACTGGTGCCTTCCCCAAATGCCATTTACATGTGCCCTTCCCCAATCCCAAAGATACAGGTGCCCTTCCCCAATCCCCCATTTACTGGTGCCCTTCCCCAATCCACCATTTACTGGTGCTCTTCCCCAATCCCCCATTTCCTGGTGCCCACCCAGTTCCTCATTTAATGGTGCCCTTCCCCAATCCCCCATTTACTGGTGCCCTTCCCCAATCCCCCATTTACTGGTGCCCTTCCCCAATCCCCCATTTACTGGTGCCCTTCCCCAATCCACCATTTATATGTGCCTTCCCCAATCTCCCATTTACAGGTGCCCTTCCCCAATCCACCATTTACTGGTGCCTTCCCCAATTGCCATTTACATGTGCCCTTCCCCAATCCCAAAGATACAGGTGCCCTTCCCCAATCCACCATTTACTGGTGCCCTTGCCCCATCCCCCATTTACTGGTGCCTTCCTAAACCCCCCATTTAATGGTGCTTCACCAATCTCCCATTTACAGGTGCCCTTCCCCAATCCACCATTTACTGGTGCCCTTGCCCTATCCCCCATCTACTGGTGCCTTCCTAAATCCCCCATTTAATGTTGCTCTTCCCCAATCCCCCATTTACTGGTGCCCACCCAGTTCCTCATTTAATGGTGCCCATCCCCAATCCCCCATTTACTGGTGCCCTTCCCCAATCCCCCATTTACAGGTGCCTTCCCAAATCCCCCATTTATATGTGCCTTCCCCAATCTCCCATTTACAGGTGCCCTTCCCCAATCCACCATTTACTGGTGCCCTTGCCCCATCCCCCATTTACTGGTGCCTTCCTAAATCCCCCATTTAATGGTGCTTCACCAATCCCCCATTTACTGGTGCCTTCCCCAATCCCCCATTTACGGGTGCCTTTCCCCAATCCCCCATTTACTGGTGCCTTCCCCAATCCCCCATTTACAGGTGCCTTTCCCCAATCCCCCATTTACTGGTGCCTTCCCCAATCCCCCATTTAATGGTGCTTCACCAATCCCCCATTTACTGGTGCCTTACCGAATCCCCCATTTAATGTTGCTCTTCCCCAATCCCCCATTTACAGGTGCCCTTCCCCAATCCCCCATTTACAGGTGCCTATCCCCAATCCCCCATTTACAGGTGCCTTTCCCCAATCCCCCATTTACAGGTGCCTTCCCCAATCCCCCATTTACAGGTGCCCTTCCCCAATTCCCCATTTACAGGTGCCTTTCCCCAATGCCTCATTTACAGGTGCCTTTCCCCAAAGCCCCATTTACAGGTGCCCTTCCCCAATCCCCCATTTACAGGTGCCCTTCCCCAATCCCCCATTTACAGGTGCCCTTCCTCAATGCCCCATTTACAGGTGCCTTTCCCCAATGCCCCATTTACCGGTGCCCTTCCCCAATCCCCATTTACTGGTGCCCTTCCCCAATTCCCCATTTGCTAATGCATTCCCCAATCCCCCAATTACTGGTACCCACCCAGTTGCTCATTTACTGGTGCCCTTCGCCAAACCCCATTTACTGGTGCCCACCCAATTCCTCATTTACTGGTGCCCTTCCCCAATCCCCCATTTACAAGTGCCTCCCCCAAACCCCCATTTACTGGTACCTTCCCCAATCCCCCATTTACTGGTGCCCTTCCCCAATCCCCCAATTACAGGTGCCTTCCCAAATCTCCCATTTACTGGTGCCTTCTCCAATCTCCCATTTATAGGTAACCTACCCCAGACCCCATTTACAGGTGCCCTTCCCCAATCCCCCTTTTACTGGTTCCCACTCAATCCCACATTTACTGGTGCCCACCCAATCCCACGTTTCCTGTTGCCCACCATACCCGCATTTACTGGTGCTATTCACCAATCTCCCTTTTACTCGTGCCCACCCAGTCCCTCATGTACAGATGCCTTCCAGAATCCCCCATTAACTGGTGCCCACCCAATCCCTCATTTACAGATTACCTTCCCCAATCCGCCAATTACTGGTGCCCTTGCCCCATCCACCATTTACTGGTGACTTCCTCAATCCCCCATTTAATGGTGCTTCACCAATCCCCGATTTACTGGTGCCTTCCCCAATCCCCCATTTAATGGTGTTTCACCAATCCCCCATTTACTGGTGAGTTACCGAATCCCCCATTTAATGGTGCTTCACCAATCCCCCATTTAATGGTGCCCTTCACCAATCCCCCATTTACTGGTGCCCTTCCCCAATCCCCCATTTACTGGTGCCTTCCCCAATCCCCCATTTACAGGTGCCCTTCCCCAATGCCCCATTTACAGGTGCCTTTCCCCAATGCCTCATTTACAGGTGCCTTTCCCCAATGCCTCATTTACAGGTGCCCTTCCCCAATCCCCCATTTACAGGTGCCCTTCCCCAATCCCCCATTTACAGGTGCCTTTCCCCAATGCCCCATTTACAGGTGCCCTTCCCCAATGCCCCATTTACATATGCCCTTCCCCAATCCCCCATTTACTGGTGCCCTTCCCCAATTCCCCATTTGCAAATGCATTCCCCAATTCCTCATTTACAGGTGCGCTTCCCCAATCCCCCATTTACAGGTGCCCTTACCCAATCCCCCATTTACAGCTGCCCTTCCCCAATCCCCCATTAACAGGTGCCTTTCCCCAATGCCTCATTTACAGGTGCCTTTCCCCAAAGCCCCATTTACAGGTGCCCTTCCCCAATCCCTCATTTACTGTTGCATTCCACAATCCCCCATTTACTGCTGCACTTCCCAATCCCCCATTTGCTGATGCAGTCCCCAGTCCCCCATTTACTGGTGCACTTCGCAAATCCCCCATCGACTGGGGCCTTTCTCCAATCCCCCATTTATTGATGCCTTACCCAATCTCCCATTTACTGGTGCCTTCCCCCAATCCCCCATTTACTGGTGTCTTCAGCAATCCTCCATTTAATGGTGCCCTCGCCCAATCCCCCATTTACTGACGCCTTCCCCCAATCCCCCATTTACTGGTGTCTTCAGCAATCCTCCAGTTAATGGTGCCCTCGCCCAATCCCCCATTTACTGACGCCTTTCCCCAATCTCCCATTTACATGTGCTTTCCACAATCCCATATTTACAGGTGCCTTCCCGAATCCCCCATATAATGGTTCTTTCCCCAATCCCCCATTTAATGGTTCTTTCCCTAATCCCCCATTTACTGGTGGCTTCCCCAATCCCCCATTTACTGGTGGCTTCCACAATCCCCCATTTAATGGTTCTTTCCCCAATCCCCCATTTAATGGTTCTTTCCCCAATCCCCCATTTACTGGTGGCTTCCCCAATCCCCCATCCCCCTTTTACTGTTGCCCTTCCCCAGTCCCCCATTTACAGGTGCCATTCCCCATCTCATTTTACTGGTGCCCACCCAATTCCACATTTAATGGTGTCTTTCCCATATCCCCCTTTTACTGATGCCCAGCCAATCCCCCATTTACAGGTGCCCTTCCCCAATCCCCCATTTACAGGTGCCCTTCCCCAATCCCCCATTTTCAGGTGCCCTTCCCCAATCCCACAGATACTGGTGCCCTTCCCCAAATGCCATTTACATGTGCCCTTCCCCAATCCCAAAGATACAGGTGCCCTTCTCCAATCCCCATTTACTGGTGCCCTTCCCCATTCCCACAGATACTGGTGCCTTCCCCAATTGCCATTTACATGTGCCCTTCCCCAATCCCAAAGATACAGGTGCCCTCCCCCAATCCCCATTTACTGGTGCCCTTCACCAATCCCCCATTTACTGGTGCACTTCCCCAATCCCCCATTTACTGGTGCCCTTCCCCAATCCACCATTTACAGGTGCCTTCCCAAATCCCCCATTTATATGTGCCTTCCCCAATCTCCCATTTACAGGTGCCCTCCCCCAATCCCCATTTACTGGTGCCCTTCCCCAATCCCCCATTTACTGGTGCCCTTCCCCAATCCACCATTTACAGGTGCCTTCCCAAATCCCCCATTTATATGTGCCTTCCCCAATCTCCCATTTACAGGTGCCCTTCCCCAATCTCCCATTTACAGGTGCCCTTCCCCAATCCACCATTTACAGGTGCCTTCCCAAATCCCCCATTTATATGTGCCTTCCCCAATCTCCCATTTACAGGTGCCCTCCCCCAATCCCCATTTACTGGTGCCCTTCCCCAATCCCCCATTTACTGGTGCCCTTCCCCAATCCATTATTTACAGGTGCCTTCCCAAATCCCCCATTTATATGTGCCTTCCCCAATCTCCCATTTACAGGTGCCTTCCCCAATCCACCATTTACTGGTGCCTTCCCCAATTGTCATTTACATGTGCCCTTCCCCAATCCCAAAGATACAGGTGCCCTTCCCCAATCCACCATTTACTGGTGCCCTTGCCCCATCCCCCATTTACTGGTGCCTTCCTAAACCCCCCATTTAATGGTGCTTCACCAATCTCCCATTTACAGGTGCCCTTCCCCAATCCACCATTTACTGGTGCCCTTGCCCTATCCCCCATCTACTGGTGCCTTCCTAAATCCCCCATTTAATGTTGCTCTTCCCCAATCCCCCATTTGCTGGTGCCCACCCAGTTCCTCATTTAATGGTGCCCATCCCCAATCCCCCATTTACTGGTGACCTTCCCCAATCCCCCATTTACAGGTGCCTTCCCAAATCCCCCATTTATATGTGCCTTCCCCAATCTCCCATTTACAGGTGCCCTTCCCCAATCCACCATTTACTTGTGCCCTTGCCCCATCCCCCATTTACTGGTGCCTTCCTAAATCCCCCATTTAATGGTGCTTCACCAATCCCCCATTTACTGGTGCCTTACCGAATCCCCCATTTAATGTTGCTCTTCCCCAATCCCCCATTTACAGGTGCCCTTCCCCAATCCCCCATTTACAGGTGCCTATCACCAATCCCCCATTTACAGGTGCCTTTCCCCAATCCCCCATTTACAGGTGCCTTCCCCAATCCGCCATTTACAGGTGCCCTTCCCCAATTCCCCATTTACAGGTGCCTTTCCCCAATGCCTCATTTACAGGTGCCTTTCCCCAAAGCCCCATTTACAGGTGCCCTTCCCCAATCCCCCATTTACAGGTGCCCTTCCCCAATCCCCCATTTACAGGTGCCCTTCCTCAATGCCCCATTTACAGGTGCCTTTCCCCAATGCCCCATTTACCGGTGCCCTTCCCCAATCCCCATTTACTGGTGCCCTTCCCCAATTCCCCATTTGCAAATGCATTCCCCAATCCCCCAATTACTGGTACCCACCCAGTTGCTCATTTACTGGTGCCCTTCGCCAAACCCCATTTACTGGTGCCCACCCAATTCCTCATTTACTGGTGCCCTTCCCCAATCCCCCATTTACAAGTGCCTCCCCCAAACCCCCATTTACTGGTACCTTCCCCAATCCCCCATTTACTGGTGCCCTTCCCCAATCCCCCAATTACAGGTGCCTTCCCAAATCTCCCATTTACTGGTGCCTTCTCCAATCTCCCATTTACAGGTAACCTACCCCAGACCACATTTACAGGTGCCCTTCCCCAATCCCCCTTTTACTGGTTCCCACTCAATCCCACATTTACTGGTGCCCACCCAATCCCACGTTTCCTGTTGCCCACCATACCCGCATTTACTGGTGCTATTCACCAATCTCCCATTTACTCGTGCCCACCCAGTCCCTCATGTACAGATGCCTTCCAGAATCCCCCATTAACTGGTGCCCACCCAATCCCTCATTTACAGATTACCTTCCCCAATCCGCCAATTACTGGTGCCCTTGCCCCATCCACCATTTACTGGTGCCTTCCTCAATCACCCATTTAATGGTGTTTCACCAATCCCCCATTTAATGGTGCCCTTCACCAATCCCCCATTTACTGGTGCCCTTCCCCAATCCCCCATTTACTGGTGCCTTCCCCAATCCCCCATTTACAGGTGCCCTTCCCCAATGCCCCATTTACAGGTGCCTTTCCCCAATGCCTCATTTACAGGTGCCTTTCCCCAATGCCTCATTTACAGGTGCCCTTCCCCAATCCCCCATTTACAGGTGCCCTTCCCCAATCCCCCATTTACAGGTGCCTTTCCCCAATGCCCCATTTACAGGTGCCCTTCCCCAATGCCCCATTTACATATGCCCTTCCCCAATCCCCCATTTACTGGTGCCCTTCCCCAATTCCCCATTTGCAAATCCATTCCCCAATTCCTCATTTACAGGTGCGCTTCCCCAATCCCCCATTTACAGGTGCCCTTACCCAATCCCCCATTTACAGCTGCCCTTCCCCAATCCCCCATTTACAGGTGCCTTTCCCCAATGCCCCATTTACAGGTGCCCTTCTCCAATCCCCCATTTACTGGTGCCCTTCCCCAATTCCCCATTTGCAAATGCATTCATCAATCCCCCATTTAATGGTGCCCTTCCCCAATCCCCCATTTACTGGTGCCCTTCCCCAATCCCCCATTTACTGGTGCCTTCCCCAATCCCCCATTTACAGGTGCCTTTCCCCAATGCCCCATTTACAGGTGCCCTTCCCCAATCCCCCATTTACTGGTGCCCTTCCCCAATCCCCCATTTACTGGTGCCCTTCCCCAATCCCCCATTTACTGGTGCCTTCCCCAATCCCCCATTTAAAGGTGCCCTTCCGCAATCCCCCATTTACAGGTGCCTTTCCCCAATGCCCCATTTACAGGTGCCCTTCCCCAATCCCCCATTTACTGGTGCCCTTCCCCAATTCCCCATTTCCAAATGCATTCCCCAATCCCCCATTTACTGGTGCCCACCCAATTCCTCATTTACTGGTGCCCTTCCCCAATCCCCCATTTACAAGTGCCTTCCCCAATCCCCCATTTACTGGTGCCTTCCCCAAACCCCCATTTAGTGGTGCGTTCCCCAATCCCCCATTTGCAGGTGCCTTTCCCCAATCCCCTTTTACTGGTGCCCTTCCCGAATCCCCCATTTACCGGTGCTGTAGTGTATGTACTTTGAAGAAGGAACTATATTCTGCAGCCCCTGTATACTGCAGTACCAGTAGTGACCACCCAGTTATATAATCCAGTGAAGTAACTTTGTATAGTAGTTCCAGTTTTTTCTCCATTCAGTAAACACCTGTTATAACCAACTCCTGCAGTCCGTGTCTCAATTACACACGGACATTACACTGGTGACGAACAGATCCAAACTTACCTACAGTTATGCAACACCTCACGGGGATCCATCCCTGAAGCGAAGTTGTTAGAGGTCGAGGCCAGAAGGAAGAAATCCAAAAAGGAAAGAAAAACAAACAGAAGAAACGGACGTCGACCGTGGGCAACCGCCCTCTGATTCATCAAATTCGAAGATTTGCAGGAGAGGCTGTCGAGAGCTGGGCTTGGTTATCCAGTCTATGGTGTTCCAGCTAATCGGGCTGGTTGCAGGTCCTACACTGATCCTTCCTGGGCTGTGGCAGGCTAGAGCTCGATTGGGTGGCTTTTCAATGGGGCCGAGCAGCGTTGTCGGGAAGAGGAGAGAGAGAGAGAGGGTGGAGACACAGGGCGCGGCCGATGCTACGAAGCCGGGCAGCGTACAGGCCGAGAAGAGGGAGGAAAGTGTCCCATAGGGTCTGCTCTGACGACGGGAACAGTAATTAAAATTTAAGAAGTTAGAAGCGCAGAAAGCCGCGAGGAGCTGCAGTTTGCCATGGGGACTGCGGAGTGCGGCGTTGGCAGCAGCGCAGGGGGGGAAGTGCACGAAGACCATAGGGCGTCGCCATCAACGCATAAAAACGCCAGCAACAGCACTAGCAGCAGCGGAAAAGACAGAAAGCGCGGGAGGTGCCATCTTAATCCAGCGGGGAAGAAGGCAAAGCGCGGGAGGCACCATTTTGTTCAATCGGGGAAGAAGGCAAAGCATGGGAGGCGCCATCTTACATCTCCAAGATGCTGAAGACTGGCAATATCACTGCCTTCGATAATGCAATGGAAGACTGGACCACGTATGTGGAAAGAGTCGAAGTATATTGCAAGGCAAATGAAGTAGCCGATGAGAAAAAGGCATCAGTACTACTAAACTTAATGGGCGCAAGGACGTACGGCCTATTGCAGAACCTCATCACTCCAGTCAAACCGATGGCGAAGAGTTTTAACGAAATTGTTGATATCCTACAGGAACACCTAAATCCTACACCGCTGCTGATAGCAGAACGATTTAAATTCCACAAGAGAAATCAGCATAAAGATGAGAGCAATGCTGATTACCTTACGGAACTACGCAAGTTATCAAAGTACTGCCAGTTCGGAGCAGGACTGGCAGATACCCTATGGGACAAATTTGTCTGTGGACTCCTGAGTGAAGGAACCCAGAAGAGGTTACTCTCAGAGAAAGAGCTGACGCTAGATAAGGCTTTCAGCGTGGCAATATCGTACAAAGCAGCAGCAAGGGGAGCTGCAGAAATACAGCAAAAGCCACAGGAATACAGCACCCATGAAATGACACGGGGATTTGACAAATGTTATCGCTGCGGCAGAACAACCCATGACCAGAAGGACTGCTGGTCCAAGGACAAAACATGCAGGCAATGCGGAAAGAAGGGACTCATTGCATGAGTTTGCAGGTCCGGGAAGAAGACTAACGACAACAAAAAGACTACTAAGGAAAAGTACAGGAAAGTACAAAAGATGATGGACAGTAGTTCCGAAGACCAGAAGAGCGATAGTGAATCCGGGAACAAGAGACTAAGCTGTCTCAAACTACACAACGTAATCACAAAAGAGGGTCACCGAGCCATTTGGGTCACCCTCACGATAGCAGGGTCCCAAGTCAAAATGGAATTGGATACAGGATCAGCCCTGACCGTCATGAATCGACGAGACAACAAGCGGCTATTCTCACACATACCCTTGAAAGACACATCCATTGTCTTGAAGACATATATGGGGCAGAAAGTATACCCCAGAGGGAAAATAAGGGTGCCTGTCGAATACAACGGCAAGGAAATACAGAAATTGTATCTGTACATATTGCAAGTTGGTGGACCACCGTTATTGGGACATGAATGGATCAGAAAGATAAGTTTAGACTGGCACTCCATTCAGGCACTGATGGTGGCTGGTAAAAAGGATGAGGACGTCACACCTGGACGATTGTCAAAAATCTTGGCTAACGCTAAAGAGGTATTTCAACAAGAACTGGGAACTCTTAAAGGCATAACCGCCTCGATAAAAATAGAAGAGAATGCAATTCCCAAGTTTTTCAAAGCAAGACCGGTACCGTATGCAATTCCCCCAGCCGTCGAGGCAGAGCTGGAGAATCTGGAGAATGTAGGCGTGCTAACTAAGGTAGACTGGAGCGAGTGGGCGACACCCATTGTTCCTGTCATGAAGAAAACGTTAAACAATAAGTCTGAGGAGCCAAGGAAGGTTCGCATCTGTGGGGCCTTCAAGGTGACTGTGAACCCAGTCCTTCACACAGTACAGTATCCTCTTCCGAGGATAGAAGATATTTTCACCTCACTATCTGGAGGGAAAGGTTTTACAAAAATTGACCTAGCGCAAGCATATTTGCAGATGGAGGTTGAAGAATCCTCTAGGAAATATCTCACGATAAACACTCACAAAGGTCTTTACCAGTAAAATCGACTGGTATTCGGAGTTGCATCAGCTCCGGCTATATGGCAAAGAGCGATGTAACAAGTCCTGCAAGGGATTCCAGGGACTCAGTGTTACTTGGACGACATACTAGTGACAGGTGAAAATGACAGTGAACACCTTGCCAACCTAGAGCAGGTGCTCACTAGACTAAGAGAACATGGGCTACGAGCCAATCACCTCAAGAGTGAGTTTTTTATGGAACAAATATCGTATTGTGGCCACGTGATTGATGAAGAGGGGTTACATAAGTCCCCTGACAAAATTGAAGCGGTAGTTAAGGCTCCAGCGCCTGAAAATGTATCGCAACTGAGGTCATTCCTCGGATTGGTGAATTACTACCATAAGTTTTTGCCGAATTTGTCCACAATTCTGCACCCACTGAACGCCCTGCTACGAACTGGAGTAGCATGGAAATGGAGCGATGAATATAAGCGGGCCTTTCAGAAGTGTAAAGGCCTGATCACTTCAAGAGAATATTGGCTCACTACAACCCATCACTACCGATAAGACTGGCGTGTGATGCATCTCCCTGCAGCGTTGGAGTGGTACTGTCACATAAATCCCTTGATGGTTCAGAGAGGCCGATAGCTTTTGCGTCACGCTCGTTAACGGCAGCCGAGCGTAACTACACCCAGATTGACAGAGAGGCCCTCAGCCTGGTGTGGGGGGTGAAGAAGTTCAATCACTACCTGCACAGACAGAAATTTACTCTACTAACTGATCATCAACCTCTTGTCTCCATTTTCAACACTAAGAAGGGCGTCCCGATAATGAGAGCACAATAGCTACAGAGGTGGTCCCTTTTCCTAGGGGCACACCAATATGACATTGAGTACAAAGGAACTAAACAGCATGGGAATGCTGATGGATTGTCGTGCCTACCGTTGCCGACGGTGGAAGAAGCACCTGCAGTGGATCCTGTGGAGATATTCCACTCGACCATACTCGAATGTCTACCTGTGACGAATACAAACATAGAAAAGGAAACACGAAATGACCCGACACTCTCCAGGGTCTATGATTTAACGGTGAAGGGATGGCCAGCACATGGCGAACCACTGTTGCCAGCATTCTCGCTGAGAAGAGAACAGCTGTCAGTGTACCGAGGAACCTTGATGTGTGGATCCAGAGTAGTAATTCCACCCAAATTGAAGGATAGAGTGCTCAATGAGCTTCATGAGGGTCATCTGGGAGGGGGAGAAATGAAGAACTTAGCCAGAGCGTTTGTGTGGTGGCCGGGAATCGATAGAGAAATCGAAGAGATGACCAAGAGCTGTACAGGATGCCAGAAGGTCCAAAACGCCCCACCACAAGTCCCTCTACATCCATGGGAGTGGCCCTCATCTCCATGGCAAAGGGTACACATTGATTTTGCTGGTCCATTTATGGACTCGATGTTGTTAATTGCAGTGGATGCACATTCAAAGTGGCCAGAGGTAATAAAAATGTCCTCAACCACCACAGAAAAAACCATCACAGTCTTACAAACCATATTCGCCAGAAATGGGCTGCCTGAACAGATTTGCTCCGACAATGGACCACAGTTTGTGTCTGAAGTGTTCCGGAGGTTCTTAAAGAACAATGGTGTTAAGCATTACACATCCGCCCCATATCATCCAGCCACCAATGGATTGGCTGAGAGGTTCGTTCAAACATTCAAGAAGGCTATCAAGGCAATGTTTAATGAAGACATACCCCTACAACACAAGGTGGATAACTTCTTGTTTGCGACACATGAGGTTACCAACCAAACTCCAGCCATGATGTTCTTCAATCGAAGTCTACGATGCCTCTTCGATTTGGTTAAGCCAAACATCAGAAGAGATTTGGAGAACAGGCCGTTTCAGAATATGAATGAAAGGCCAACCAGGAGTTTTAAGATAGGTCAACCAGTTTTGGCCCGGGACTACCGCACAGAGAAATGGCAGCCAGGAACGATCTGCATGCGGCAAGGACCTCTAATGTATACCGTGGACATTTGAGAGAGCATTGTAAGACGCCATGCTGACCAGATTCTAGAGTCACTGGAAAACATCAAATCCACACCACAATCCGATACACCTGGTGATGAAACCGAAGTACCAATTGCATCTACCTCAGAATCAGTGATATTGGAAGCAGACGAACCAAACAACGACATTGATCCCGAATCAACTTTGCCAGAAGAACCTGATACCCCAAAGAGGCGTTACCCTGGCAGAATCAGCAAGCCTCCTCAAAGACTGAATTTATAATTGCTTAACTTCAGCTAATGTATATAGCAACTGTAATTGTAAATATGTTATTTAATTGTTAATCAAATGTTATGTATTTTTAGCTAAAAGGGGAGGAATTGTAGTGTATGTACTTTGAAGAAGGAACTATATTCTGCAGCCCCTGTATACTGCAGTACCAGTAGTGACCACCCCGGTATATAAGCCTGTGCAGTAACTTTGTATAGTAGTTCCAGTTTTGTCTCCATTCAGTAAACACCTGTTATAACCAACTCCTGCAGTCTGTGTCTCAATTACACACAGACGTTACAGGTGCCTTCCCCAATCTCCCATTTACAGCTTCCCTTCCCCAATCCCCCATTTACAGGGGCCCTTCCCCAAATCCCCATTTACAGGGGCCCTTCCCCAAACCACTTTTACTGGTGCCCACCCAATTCCACATTTACTGGTGCCCTTTCCCCATCCCCCATTTACAGGTGCCCTGCTCCAATCCACTTTTAATTGGTTCCCACCCAATCCCACATTTACTGTTGCCCACCATACCCACCTTTAATAGTGCTATTCCCCAATCCCCCTTTTACTGGTGCCCACGCAATCCTCTATGTATAGATGCATTCCACAATCCCCGATTAACTGGTGCTCACCCAATCCCACATTTACAGATCACCTTCCCCAATCGGCCATTTACTGGTGCCTTTGCCCCATCCCCCATTTACTGATGCCTTCCTCAATCCCCAATTAATGTTGCTTCACCAATCCCCCATTTACTGGTGCCTTGCCGAATCCCCCATTTAATGTTGCTTCACCAATCCCCCATTTACTGGTGCCTTGCCGAATCCCCCATTTAATGTTGCTTCACCAACCCCTCATTTACTGGTGTCCTTCCCCAATCCACCATTTACTGGTGCCTTCCCCAATCCACCATTTACTGGTGCCTTCCCCAATCCACCATTTACTGGTGCCTTCCCCAATACCTCTTTGATGTTGCCCTCTCCAATCCCCCATTTACTGGTGCCTTCCCCAATCCCCCATTTACTGGTGCCTTCCCCAATCCCCCATTTACTGGTGCCTTCCCCAATACCTCTTTGATGTTGCCCTCTCCAATCCCCCATTTACTGGTGCCTTCCCCAATCCCCCATTTACTGGTGCCTTCCCCAATCCACCATTTACTGGTGCCTTCCCCAATCCACCATTTACTGGTGCCTTCCCCAATACCTCTTTGATGTTGCCCTCTCCAATCAGCCATTTACTGGTGCCTTCCCCAATACCTGTTTGATGTTGCCGTCTCCAATCCCCCATTTACTGGTGCTTTGAGCCAATTCCACAATATATTGGTGGTCTCCCCAATTCCTCCGTGTACTGGTGCTTTCTCCAATTTCCACATTTACTGGTGCTCTTCCATGTTTACTGCTTCATTCCTCCTATTTTGCCATTCACTGGTACCCTAAAAAATTCCCCATATATTTAATGCCGTTCTCAAATGTCCCATTTACTGGTGCCTTCCCCAATTCCAACATCCTGGTGCATTCCACATTTGGCATATTTACTGGTGCACTCCCCCAATAACACACTTACTGGCGCCTTCCTCCAACTCCCCTATGTATTGAACTCTCCTTCACTCCACTGTTTAAAGCTACCCTCCCCCAATTCCACACTTTACTGTTGTCTAACTCCAATAGATCCATTTACTACGCCCGTCCAACTTCTCTATTTGCAGGTAACTGTCTCAATTACTCTATTCACTAATGCCCATCCTCAACATTTATTTGTGCGATGTGAATATTTCCTCAGTTCAGTGCTCATTTATGTTTCATAAGAACATAAGAAATAGGAGCTGGAGTCGATCCTTTGGCCTATCGATCCTGCTCCGCCATTCAATAAGATCATGGCTGTACTTCGAACATTTCTCCACTTTCCTGCACTATCCCCATATTCAAATATCTATCGATCTCTGTCTTGAATATACTCAACGACTGAGTGTCCACAGCCCTCTGGTGTAGACAATTCCAAAGATTCACCACCCTCTGAGTGGAGAAATTTCCCTCCATCTCAGTCCTAAATGGCCGACCCCTTATTCTGAGACTGTGATCCCTGGTTCTCGACTCCCCAGCCAGGGGAAACATCCTCCCTGCATCTACGCTGTCAATCCCTGTAAGAATGTTATATGTTTCACTGAGTTAACCTCACATTCTTCCAAACTCTGGAGAATATAGGTCTAGCCTACTCAGTCTGTCCTCATTGGACAATCCCCGCATCCCAGAAACCAGTCTGGTGAATCTTCGTTGCACTCCCTCTATGGCAAGTTTATCCCTCCTTTGTATAAGGATATGTTCAATTATACACATCCCATTGACCAGTACTCATATATGAGATCTATCCTGTGAATATTCTCATTCCAATATACAATGGCCATTCAAGTTCCAACATACACATTCCATTTCCCTATAGTGAACTTTACTTGTGTAACTTATAGGTTTGTTAAGAACATGGAAGCCCGTGGAATTAAGGGTCAGTGGGCGGTATGGCTACGGAATTGAATCTGTAACAGGAAGCTGAGGGTGGGCGGATGGACGTGTTTTCAGATTTGAGCTGGTTTGCAGTGGTGTTTCCCAAGGGTTGATTTTATCTCCTTTACTCTTTTCAACTTTTAGAAACGACCTAGACTCGGGTGTAAGGAAGCTTCATAATTGGCCCAGAATTTCGGGTCCCCTGTGCAGATGGAAATCAATGTGGAGCAATGTGAGCTGATGCACTTTGGGGGCAGTAATATGAAAAGATGGTCTACTATAAATGGCACAATTTTTAACAGTGTAGATGAGCAGAGAGAACTCGGTGTGCAGATAAACAAATAATAAAATGTGGCAGAGCAAGCTGATTAAATGGTTAACAACACCTATGGGTTAATTGGGATTATAGGGAGAGGAACAGAATATAAAAGTAAAGAGATCATTCTAAACTCAAATGAATCACTGGTTCAGCATCCGCCGGATTATTGTGGTCATTTCTGGACACCACACTTCAGAATAGATTTAAAGGCGTTAGAAAGGGTACAGAGGATGTCAATCAGGTTGTTACCAGGGAAACATATAAATATAGAAGATAGGATCAGGAGTAGGCCATTCGACCACTCGAGCCTTTTCCGTCATTTAATGAGATCATGACTGGTCATCCAAATTCAGTACCCTGTCCCTGCATTCTCCCCATATCCCTTGATTTCCTTAGCCTTATGAAATATATCTAACTCCTTCTTGACTATAATTCATGAATTGGCCTCAATGGCCTTCTGTGGTAGAGAATTCCACAGGTTCACCACTCTCTGGGTGAAGAAATTCCGCCTCATCTCAGTCCTAAATGGCTTACCCCTTAACCTTAGACTGTGGCCCCTGGTTCTGGACTACCCCGCCATCGGGAACATCCTTCACGCACCTAGTCTGTCTAGTCCTGTTAGAATGTTATAAGTTTCAATGAGATCCCCTCTCCTTCTTCTAAACTCTAGCGAACACAAGCCTAATCGACACAATCTCTCTACATACGTCATTCCTGCCATCCCAGGTCTCAGTCTGGTGAATCTTGAAAGATGAGCTTCAGCTTTGAAGAGATGTTGGAGGAGTTAGGACTGCTCCTTGGAACAGAGAATGTGAAGAGGTGACCTAATCAAGGTTTTCAGGAAGATGGGAGGTTTTTAGAGAGACAACCTACTCCCTCTGGCGAGTGGATTAATAACCAGAGGTCCTAGATTTAAAACCATTGGGAAAAGATCCCGAGGGGAGATGAGGAGACTTGTTTTCACTCAGAGTTGTTGGGCCCTGTGATGCTCCACTTGAAAGGAGACAGAAGCTGATTACTTCAATAATTTTAAAGGCGGTTGCATAGTTTCTTGAGGAGGAGCAATTACCAGGTTTCAGCAATACGTGGGGTCAGGGGTCAAAGCACCACTGTTCTTCCAGAGAGCCAGCGTGGACATGACTGACTGAATGGACTCCTTCTGCTGTAAGTTGATGTGATTCTATGATTACATAGGATTATATCGAATATACGGCACAGAAACAGGCCATTCGGCCCAACCAGACCATGCAGGTGTATATGCTCCACACGAGCCTCTTCCCGTCTTTCCTCATCGAAATCTATCAGCATAACCCTCAAATACTTGTCCAGCCTCCCCTTAAATGCACCTATGCTATTTGCTTAAACCACTCCCTGAGGTAGCGAGTGCCACATTCTCACCAGTCTTTGGGTAAAGATGTTTCTTCTGAATTCCCTATTGGATTTCTTGGTGGCCTCTAGTTATGCTCTTCCTCACGTGGAAACATTCTCTCTGTATCTGCTCTAACAGAACCTTTCATAATTTAAAAGACATCTATTCGGTCACCGCTCAGCCTATTTTATCAAGAGAAAAGAGAGCCAGCCTATTCATTCTTTCCTGATATGTATACCCTGGCATTTCTGGTATCAGTCTTATCAATATTCTCTGCACCCTCTCCAGTGCCTCTGTAGCCTTTTTATAATATGCCGACCAGAACTGCACGCAGTCCTCCAAGTGTGGTCTAACCAAGGTTCGATACAGGTTCAGCATAACATTCCTAAATTTCAGTTCTATCCATCTAGAAATACTTCCTAGTGCTTGGTTTGCTGATATCTGTGTCACTTTTTTTTACTGCCGTTATGTTATCCCGAATAAGAAAAGCTACTCCAGCTCCCCTTTTTCCTTCCCTGTCTTTTCTAAATAGGTTTTACCCTGCAATGTTTAATTCCCAGTCCAGTTTTTCTGCAGCCATGTCTCAGTGAACCCTACCTTGTCTGGTTCCTCGCAACACATGTGAACCTCCAGCTCCCTGTTTTATTATGGACGCTGTGTGCATTGATATACAGACAGTTTATCTCATTTTGATAGGATTTCCTCTCACTTTATGTTTAACCAGCTTTGTAGACTCCTGCTCCATATCTCTATTTTTACCCTTGCCATCAGTGTGCTCCCTCCCTTTATTCGTTCCTATGCGCTTTTTTCCTGCTTTGTTTGTATTTAGGCAGCTTACGCTTATTGTAGATCTCTCCCCCCCCCCCATTATGCTAATTTAAACCCTTTACCACCTTCTAATTTGCCCTTTCTGCTAGGACGTGTGTCCCATTCTGGTTCAGGTGGAGCCCGTCCCCTCGCTACAGGTCCTTCCTGTCCCAGAACTGGTACCAGTGTCCAATGAAAAAGAACCCCTCTTTCCCACACCAGCCCTTTAGCCACGTGTTAATTCTTCTGATCTATCTGCTTCTATGCCAATTTACACGTGGCTCTGGCAGTAATCCAGAAATTATTCCCCTCGAGTTACTGCTTTTTAATTTAATCCTAACTCCTGATATTCTTTCAGCAGGACCTCCTCCCTGCGCTTACTTAGGTTATTTGTTCCAACATGGACCATGACAACTGGATTTACCTCTTCCCTGTCCAAGTTCCTCTCCAGCTGCCGTGAGATATCCCTTACCGTGGCACTGGGTAGGCAACACACACTTCGCGACTCTCGTTATTGGCTACAGTGGACGCTATCTATCCCCTAATTATAGAATCCCCGATTACTACGGCATTTCTATTCAGCTCTTCACCCCGCGACCCCCCCGCCCCCTCTGAGCAACGGTGCCTTGGTGTGCATTGTGGCTGTCCTCACTGCAGTCTTTCTCCTTGTCCTCACAGGTAGTGAGTACTTTGCACCTGTCGGACAGGACCAGTGTCTGTGGGAGCTCCTGCTCAACCTCTCCTAAATCTCCACTACCCGCCTCCCTAAATGTCCCACCCTCCCTATCCTGAACCTGTGATTTCGTCTGGGGTGTGATTGTATTGTGGATAAAACTGTCCAGAAATTCCTCCACCTCTCTTATGTTTTGGAGTATCTTCAACTCGCACTCCAGCTCAGTGACCCTGAGTCGAATTCTATTACTGGAAAGGAAGGGATTTATCTTGACGATATTTTATCTCCAGCAGTGCCGATTAAAATTCCAGCTTACAGATTCATTGCCTAAGAATGACACATTCCTCATATGGAAGAGATTAATCCTGTACGTTTTTTCTATATCACTCTCTACCCATATTCACCATTCCCCTACTAACCTCTTTTATTTTCGTATCCGCCCCGGGAAAATGCTCTCCCTCAATCCCTCACGACTGCACTTTCTACTTCCCAGCTAGCTCGCCTTTGGCCTACTATTCACCACGACTGATTCAATCACATTCTCTACACCCCCATTATGCCCCTGTCTTGACTAAAATCATTACACTCTCTCACCCGAGTCATTCCCCCTGCTATTCCCCTCATCTCCACTCCCTTATGTCCACGGGATGCAGACTTGATTGTCTTTGGCAGACAACTGGTCTAATCATCCATCATCAGATTAGACTAGATCCTACAAAGCTCTATCGGTCCTACTTTCCATCACTAAAACCATCCAGAATGACAACAATGACACCAGGCTTCCCTTCTCCACCACTTACCGTCTTCTCAAACCACCGTCCCCCGCCTCCTCCCTCCTCATCTCCAGCAATAAATGTGAGGAGCTCAAGGACTTGTTTGTTATAAATAATCGACAACAATCAGTTCAACTGCTTCTGCTATTAATTCCTACTCTTCCCCTATCCCACGGGATCTTACTACCTCTGCATGTCCCCTGGCCCTAATCCTAAATGTATATATTTCTCCAGTTTCTCTCCGGACACCCCTCATGCCCCTCCGAGCTCATGCTATCAATGAGACAGACCTCCTGCTCTCTCGACCATATTACTACTAAATTGCTGATAACCGAACTTTCCTTCCTGAATCCAAAGTTAGCGGATATTGTTAACTGTTCTCTCTCCTCTGATGTTGTCGCCCTTTCCTGAAAATCTGCTGTCATCACCCCTCACATCAAAAGAAACCCTTCCGCCCTCTGTCCTTTAAACTATCGGCCCATCTCATAGCCCCCTTTCCTCTCCAATATTCTTGAACGTGTTGTCGCCTCCCAAATCAGTGCCCATCTCCCTCAGAACTCCTTCTTTGATTCCATCCAATCAGGCTTCCACCCCTGCCACAGTACTGAAACTGTTCTTACCAAGGTCACAAATGACATCCTAATTGTCTCTGACAAAGGTAATCTATCGCTTCTCATCTGCAGCCTTTGACACGGTTGTCCACAAAATTCTGCTCCAAGGCCTCTCCACCGTCGTCCAGCTGGGTTTGACTGTACTCGCCTTGGTTTCATCCCTATCTTTCAAGCCATAACCATAGAATCTCCTGCAATTGAATCACTTTCCGATCCTGCACAGTCACCTCTCGTCTCACACAAGGATCTCTCCTTGGCCCCCTCCTATTTCTCATCTACATGCTGCACCCCGGTGACATTATCCAACAACACTAACATGAGTTTTCACATTTACGCTGATGATACCCAGATCTACCCCATCACCAACTCGCTCGAACCCTCCACCACCTCTATACTATCAGACTGCTTGTCCGACATCTAGCACTGGAAGAATAGAAATTTCATCCAATTAAATATCAGAAAGGCCAAAGCCATTGCGTTCGGTTCACACCATAAACTCTGTTCACTTTACACTGATTCGATCTCGCTCCCCAGCAACTCTCTAAGGCTGACCAAGTCTACTCGCAACCTTGGTGTTATGTTTGATTTCGAATGGAGCTTCCTACATCCTCAAAAGCAAAATACTGCGGCTGCTGGAAATCTGAAATAAAAACAGAAAATGTTGTAAATATTCAGCCGGTCAGGCAGCATCTGAGGAGAGAGAAACAGAGTTAATTTTTCAGGTCGAGGACACTTCGTCAGAAATGGAGAAAGCTGGAGATGGAACAGGTTTTTAAGCCAGGGTAGGGGCAGGGAAAGGGGAGAGGGGAGGAAAGAACAGAAGGGAAGGTCTGTGATAGGATGGAAGGCAGGAGAGATTAAGAGACAAAAGGGACGATGGTGCAAGGCAATAGGAGATGCTAACGGGACAGCTTAAGAAACAATAGATTGCTTTAGATGAAGTGTAAATGGCGATGGCAGAATGAAAGATAGCTGGAATGTGAGAGAGAGAAAATATATGGAAAAATTGATAGGGGTAGAGGTCATGGCCTGACATTGTTGAACTCGATGTTGAGTCCAGAAGGCTGTAAAGTGCCTAATCGAAAGATGAGGTGCTGTTCCTCGAGCTTATGTTGAGCTTCATTGGAGCAGTGTGAGAGGCCGAGGACGGTGAGCTCTGAGTGGGAGTCGAGCTGAGAATTAAAGGTACAGGCGACCAGAAGCTCAGGTTTAAAATATAGAATGAAGAGGAGTTCGGCAAAGCGGTCACCCAATCTGCATTAGGTCTCCCCAACGTAGAGGAGGCCGCATCGTGAGCAGCGAATACAGTGTACTAAATTGCAAGAAGTACAACCAAACCGCTGTTTCACCAGGAAGGAGTGTTTGGGTCGCCGGACAGTGGCAAAGACGGAGCTAAATGGCATGTGTTGCATGTCCTGCACTTGCATGGGAAGGTGCCAGGGAAAGAGGTGTTGGGGGTGATGTACGAGTAGACCAGGGAGTCACAGACATGGTTCCTACTCCCTATACATTCTATCACTGAAACCGCCCATTTCCACCTTTGTAACATCGCCCGTCTCTGCCCTTGTCTCAAAATACCTGCTGCCAAATCTCACGTCCACACCTGTCTCACATCTAGACTTAACTATTCCAACACACTCCTGGCTGGCCTCCCTCATTCTGCAATCCATGAACAGGAGGTCATCCAAAACTCTGCCATACGTGTCCAAACTTGCACCAAGTCCCACTCATCCATCACTTCAGTGTTTGCTGACCTACATTGGCTCCCACTTAAAGAATGCCTGGATTTTAAAATTCTCATCCTTGATTTGAAATCCCTCCACGGCCTCACATCTCCTTATCTCTGCAATCTCCTCCAGCCCTTTAATCCAACTCGGCCTCTGCACACCGCCTATTCTGATCTTTTGAACATCCCAAATTTAATTGTCTCCACCATTGTCGGTCTTGCCTTCAGCTGCCTTATGTCCTAGGCTCTGGAATTCCTTCCCTAAATCACTCCATTTCTATTTCCTCATTTAAGATGCTTCTAAAAATCTACATCATTGAACAAGCTATTGTTCACCTACCCGAACATCTCCTCAAACGGCTCGGTGTGAATTGTTTTTTGATAACACTTCTCTGAAGCGTCTTGGGACATTTTATTACGTTAAAAGCACGATATAAATGTAAGTTGTTGGTCTTTTTTTGATGGAACAATTGAGAGAGAGTTTTACTTTTCATATAACACGTGCTGCACCTCACCTTACCTACTCTTCGTTAATTGTTATTTACCGGGTAGTACCATACCCTCTCATCTTTAGTAATGCGTTATCTATTCTTCCCTTGTTTGCGGGGACATTGTACCAGGAGCTTTATCCATTATCTGCCAAGATGTTCCCCTCCAATTATTGCTCCGATGGTCACAGCCCTTGATCCCCCTGATGATCACTTCACTTATTGCCTCTGATGCCCTTCTTGTTGCAGGGAATAGACTGGTTTCAGAACACAGAACAGTTTGTAATATCCCTGCCACATCCCAAGAGAAATACATCAAACTGCCTCTCACTGCCAATGCAGGAGAGAGACCACAGGGTTTATAACGCGAGAGATGGACAATGGAGGGGGGGCGGTGGCCATGGAATAATGGGACCTGACCTTTGGAGGATTGGAGGTTGAATTCATGAGAGGTTATTTTGGAAGTCTGTGCGCCCTGCCTGGAGTCCCAGAACATGGGAGCGGGGTCGGAGATGAGGCTTATTGTACAACCTGTGTTCATGCCCAGTGAGACTGCACACCAGGAGCAGAGCCTGGTCAATGTGACCCAGTGACACCTCGAGAGGGAGGGGCTCCGGCGTCTTTGTGACATTGTTCCTGGCTGCTGTGTGATTGGCTCCCGATTCCTTTGTGATGCCACCAGCTGACAAGTCCCCACCCCTGGTTATGGCCCATCAGTGGGATGTCAGTGTGGGAGGAGCTGGAGTGCTTGATGACACTGGGAATGAGTTTAGTCCCAATAAACAGGGCAAAGGGCAGTATAGATCAACTTAACATTGAAGTAAGTAATTCATATATATTAATTAATTACAAATATATTCAAATTAACTATGATCACTGTGACAAAAGCAGCACAATTGTATTCAAGGTATATATTCTGGGATTAAAATGAATAATTCCTCTGTTGAGTCTCTGGCAATGAGCAAAATCTCAGGCAGATGGAGAGAGAGAAGGTGAATCATTGCCATGCTCACTGGGACTGGAGAAATATTGCTGGCTGCAAAGAGCAGACCCGGCAGGAACGAGACACTCAGTATTGGAGACAGGATAAAAGGAAACCCTCATCAATGATTGGGAAGGTGAGGAACTTTACTGAGAATGCCATAATCCACGATTTTACCGAAGTGAGAGTTAACCAGACACTGGGAGCTGATCAAGATCTGCCATCAGGCTCGGACTTTGATGTGAGTAGTTAAGTGGAGCTTTACTCATAGATAAACCTTGCCAATATATCACCTGGGAGTGCTTGACACAGGTAGAGGGATCTTCATTCTGTATTAACCCCATGCTGTACCTGACCTGGTTGTGCTTCATTGGGTAGTGTCAAGTGAGCTGTGCACTGCGTGTGTTTGAGCTTTGCTCTGTATCTAACCCGCGCTGTAGCTGTCCTAGGAGTGTTTGGTGGGAGATTGTAGAAGGAGCTTTACTCTACCTAACCCGTGCAGCACCTGCCCTGGTAGTGTTTGATGGGCAAGTGTAGAGGGACATTTACTCTTTATCTAGCCCGTGCAATACATGCCCTGAATGTTTGTTGGGATAGTGCAGAGGGAGCTTTACTCTGTACCTAATCCGTGCTGTACCTGCCCGGGGACTGTTTGCTGCGACAGTGTAGAGATAATTTTTCACTGTATCTAACGCGTGCTCTACCAGCCCTTTAATATTTTTGATGGCACAGTGTAGGGGGACATTTACTCTATCTAATGCATACTGAACCTGCGCTGGGCGCGTTTGATGGTGCAGTGATGAGGGAAACTTACTCTGTATCTTACTCGTGCTGTGTTTGCCAAGGAAGTGATTGATGGGACAGTGTAGAGTGTTCTTTTCTTCATATCGAACCCGTGCTGTACCTGCCCTGGTTATGTTTAATGTGAAGGGGAAATAACAGTACCACTCACTTTTCACTCCTTTTCCGTAACTCTATTTATTCCCTGTCCAATTTAAACATGGTAACCAATTCACAGGGGATAAAGTTATAGTTAATTATTAAATTGGAGATGATGAGCAAGATGTAGGGATATAAAGTTACAGTTAATTGTAAAATTGGAAATGATAAGCGACAAACAGAATAATGACGCTACAGTTAAATGATAAATTGGACATGATAAGACCACAGCAGCACTTTGTGGAATTGGGAGGCAGCAGTAAATGGTACAATTGGGGAGGGCAGCAGCACTTTGTGGAATTGGGAGGCAGCAGTAAATGGTACAATTGGGGAGGGCAGCAGTACATTGTGGAATTGGGAGGTGGCAGTAAATGGTACAATTGGGGAGGGCAGCAGCACTTTGTGGAATTGGGAGGTGGCAGTAAATGGTACAATTGGGGAGGGCAGCAGTACTTTGTGGAATTGGGAGGTGGCAGTAAATGGTACAATTGGGGAGGGCAGCAGTACATTGTGGAATTGGGAGGCAGCAGTAAATGGTACAATTGGGGAGGACAGCAGTACATTGTGGAATTGGGAGGCAGCAGTAAATGGTACAATTGGGGAGGGCAGCAGTACATTGTGGAATTGGGAGGCAGCAGTAAATGGTACAATTGGGGAGGGCAGCAGTACATTGTGGAATTGGGAGGTGGCAGTAAATGGTACAATTGGGGAGGGCAGCAGTACATTGTGGAATTGGGAGGTGGCAGTAAATGGTACAATTGGGGAGGACAGCAGTACATTGTGGAATTGGGAGGTGGCAGTAAATGGTGCAATTGGGGAGGGCAGCAGCACTTTGTGGAATTGGGAGGCAGCAGTAAATGGTACAATTGGGGAGGGCAGCAGTACTTTGTGGAATTGGGAGGTGGCAGTAAATGGTGCAATTGGGGAGGGCAGCAGCACTTTGTGGAATTGGGAGGCAGCAGTAAATGGTACAATTGGGGAGGGCAGCAGTACTTTGTGGAATTGGGAGGTGGCAGTAAATGTTACAATTGGGGAGGACAGCAGTACATTGTGGAATTGGGAGGTGGCAGTAAATGGTACAATTGGGGAGGGCAGCAGTACATTGTGGAATTGGGAGGTGGCAGTAAATGGTACAATAAGAGAGGGCAGCAGCACTTTGTGGAATTGGGAGGTGGCAGTAAATGGTACAATTGGGGAGGGCAGCAGTACTTTGTGGAATTGGGAGGCAGCAGTAAATGGTACAATTGGGGAGGGCAGCAGTACATTGTGGAATTGGGAGGCAGCAGTAAATGGTACAATTGGGGAGGGCAGCAGTACTTTGTGGAATTGGGAGGCAGCAGTAAATGGTACAATTGGGGAGGGCAGCAGTACTTTGTGGAATTGGGAGGCGGCAGTAAATGGTACAATTGTGGAGGGCAGCAGTACTTTGTGGAATTGGGAGGTGGCAGTAAATGGTACAATTGGGGAGGGCAGCAGTACATTGTGGAATTGGGAGGCAGCAGTAAATGGTACAATTGTGGAGGGCAGCAGTACTTTGTGGAATTGGGAGGCAGCAGTAAATGGTACAATTGGGGAGGGCAGCAGTACATTGTGGAATTGGGAGGTGGCAGTAAATGGTACAATTGGGGAGGGCAGCAGTACATTGTGGAATTGGGAGGTGGCAGTAAATGGTACAATTGGGGAGGGCAGCAGTACTTTGTGGAATTGGGAGGTGGCAGTAAATGGTACAATTGGGGAGGGCAGCAGTACATTGTGGAATTGGGAGGCGGCAGTAAATGGTACAATTGGGGAGGGCAGCAGTACATTGTGGAATTGGGAGGCTGCAGTAAATGGTACAATTGGGGAGGGCAGCAGTACATTGTGGAATTGGGAGGTGGCAGTAAATGGTACAATTGGGGAGGGCGGCAGTACATTGTGGAATTGGGAGGCGGCAGTAAATGGTACAATTGGGGAGGGCAGCAGTACATTGTGGAATTGGGAGGTGGCAGTAAATGGTACAATTGGGGAGGGCAGCAGTACATGGTGGAATTGGGAGGCAGCAGTAAATGGTACAATTGGGGAGGACAGCAGTACATTGTGGAATTGGGAGGTGGCAGTAAATGGTACAATTGGGGAGGGCAGCAGTACATTCTGGAATTGTGAGGCAGCATAAATGGTACAATTGGGGAGGGCAGCAGTACATTGTGGAATTGGGAGGCAGCAGTAAATGGTACAATTGGGGAGGACAGCAGTTCATTGTGGAATTGGGAGGTGGCAGTAAATGGTACAATTGGGGAGGGCAGCAGTACATTGTGGAATTGGGAGGAAGCAGTAAATGGTACAATTGGGGAGGGCAGCAGTTCATTGTGGAATTGGGAGGCAGCAGTAAATGGTACAATTGGGGAGGACAGCAGCACATTGTGGAATTGGGAGGCAGCAGTAAATGGTACAATTGGGGAGGGCAGCAGTACATTGTGGAATTGGGAGGTGGCAGTAAATGGTACAATAAGAGAGGGCAGCAGTACATTGTGGAATTGGGAGGTGGCAGTAAATGGTACAATTGGGGAGGGCAGCAGTACATTGTGGAATTGGGAGGTGGCAGTAAATGGTACAATTGGGGAGGGCAGCAGTACATTGTGGAATTGGGAGGTGGCAGTAAATGGTACAATTGGGGAGGGCAGCAGGACATTGTGGAATTGGGAGGTGGCAGTAAATGGTACAATTGGGGAGGGCAGCAGTTCATTGTGGAATTGGGAGGTGGCAGTAAATGGTACAATTGGGGAGGGCAGCAGTACATTGTGGAATTGGGAGGTGGCAGTAAATGGTACAATTGGGGAGGGCAGCAGTACATTGTGGAATTGGGAGGTGGCAGTAAATGGTACAATTGGGGAGGGCAGCAGGACATTGTGGAATTGGGAGGCAGCAGTAAATGGTACAATTGGGGAGGGCAGCAGTACATTGTGGAATTGGGAGGCGGCAGTAAATGGTACAATTGGGGAGGGCAGCAGTACATTGTGGAATTGGGAGTTGGCAGTAAATGGTACAATTGGGGAGGGCAGCAGTACTTTGTGGAATTGGGAGGCAGCAGTAAATGGTACAATTGGGGGGGACAGCAGTACATTGTGGAATTGGGAGGTGGCAGTAAATGGTACAATTGGGGAGGGCAGCAGTACATTGTGGAATTGGGAGGCAGCAGTAAATGGTACAATTGGGGAGGGCAGCAGTACTTTGTGGAATTGGGAGGCAGCAGTAAATGGTACAATTGGGGAGGGCAGCAGTACATTGTGGAATTGGGAGGCGGCAGTAAATGGTACAATTGGGGAGGGCAGCAGTACATAGTGGAATTGGGAGGCAGCAGTAAATGGTACAATTGGGGAGGGCAGCAGTACTTTGTGGAATTGGGAGGCGGCAGTAAATGGTACAATTGGGGAGGACAGCAGTACATTGTGGAATTGGGAGGCAGCAGTAAATGGTACAATTGGGGAGGGCAGCAGTACATTGTGGAATTGGGAGGCGGCAGTAAATGGTACAATTGGGGAGGGCAGCAGTACATTGTGGAATTGGGAGGCGGCAGTAAATGGTACAATTGGGGAGGGCAGCAGTACATTGTGGAATTGGGAGGCGGCAGTAAATGGTACAATTGGGGAGGGCAGCAGTACATTGTGGAATTGGGAGGCGGCAGTAAATGGTACAATTGGGGAGGGCAGCAGTACATTGTGGAATTGGGAGGTGGCAGTAAATGGTACAATTGGGGAGGGCAGCAGTACATTGTGGAATTGGGAGGCAACAGTAAATGGTACAATTGGGGAGGGCAGCAGTACTTTGTGGAATTGGGAGGTGGCAGTAAATGGTACAATTGGGGAGGGCAGCAGGACATTGTGGAATTGGGAGGCGGCAGTAAATGGTACAATTGGGGAGGGCAGCAGTACATTGTGGAATTGGGAGGCAGCAGTAAATGGTACAATTGGGGAGGGCAGCAGGACATTGTGGAATTGGGAGGTGGCAGTAAATGGTACAATTGGGGAGGGCAGCAGTACATTGTGGAATTGGGAGGTGGCAGTAAATGGTTCAATGGGGAGGGCAGCAGTACATTGTGGAATTGGGAGGCGGCAGTAAATGGTACAATTGGGGAGGGCAGCAGTACATTGTGGAATTGGCAGGCAGCAGTAAATGGTGCAATTGGGGAGGGCAGCAGTACTTTGTGGAATTGGGAGGTGGCAGTAAATGGTACAATTGGGGAGGGCAGCAGTACATTGTGAAATTGGGAGGCAGCAGTAAATGGTACAATGGGGAGGGCAGCAGTACATTGTGGAATTGGGAGGCGGCAGTAAATGCTACAATGGGGAGGGCAGCAGTACATTGTGGAATTTTGATGCAGCAGTAAATGTTACAATTGCAGACATAGAGTGTGAGAGAAAGAGTGATGTGGGGCATGCCAGGCGAGAGAGTGGGTGAGATTTTTCCACAGGACACCGATGACAGTGTAATACAATGAAAAATGTGTCTCTATGCTTGTGTTTATATTTATTGTGGTTGTGTTGGAGAATGTCATTGCACAAAGAATGTCTCTGCCGGTATTTTCATATTTGCGCGGTGTTCTGTGATTCAGTTAATATTTGAACATGGACTGGGTTAATATTTACCGGGGGTTTCATTGTAAATATCAGCAGCGGATCTGGGGGAGTATTTTGTTGATTACTATCAGCGTTTGGCAGTATAACAGTATGATCAGAGTGTTCCAGTGAGTGTGTTAATATAAACCAGTTACCACTTTCAGTGTGCTAATATTTCTGAGGTCAGTGGCAGTGTTTTACATTTCATAGGATGTCTCAGCCGCTGGGTTATGATGTAGACAGTGTGTCAGTGAGTGTGCTAATACTAACATATATCACTGGCCCTGCGGTTAGACTGGGTTGGACAGAATATGAGATGGGGTTACGTTCTGATGCAGGAACTTCTTCAGTTCATCTCATTCTTTAATGAGTTTTACAATTAAAGTAAAGGGATATTCCAACACATTTTTCAACTGCTGTCTGAACCTAGTCTGTGTCACGGCATAAATGCAAGTGTTTGTGCAGCAACTCAGTAGTTGGAGCATTTGTCCCAAACCTGGAAAATATATAGGTAGAGACACAATATAATCAACCAATCGCCACACCCGGTTATATATAGAATAGACCATAATCACAGACCATAACAGGATGAAATTGCACGAAATAGCAAACAGTAAAATGATGGATTTCCTTCGGCTCTCCATCTCTGGGTCTCTGGGACGCTCCCCACTGCTGGGACCCCGGAGTCTCCTGCGGGCTCTGCTGGACACTAAAATGTGTCTGACGGTGACAGCATTGAGCAGCAGAATCAGAACAAATGGGACCCCCGGGGTGAGAATATGATGAAGGAACTCGATTGCCCCCCAGGCCGGTGAAAACTGAACCTCGAGTGTTACATCACAGAACCAGGGGGTGTTCTCTAGCACATATTTATCTGTCAACATAAAATACCAGAAAACGTTCTTTAAACAGCTCAGCACAGTCACTGTTCCTAGAACCACAGCAGCCGTTTTCTTAGTGCAATATTTAGTTTTCAGCTTCTGGCAACAAATTGCCACAAAACGATCAAAGGTGAAAGTGACAGTGAACCAGACAGAACAGTCTGTGACTGCATAAAGCAGGACGGCGTGAATATTACACACGGGGATAGAATACACAGGAGCAAATCGTTTCTTAAAAGTAATTGGAATCTGCCTCAATATCAGGTCGATGATAACGACCAGTAGATCCACCGCTGCCATGGCCACCAGGTAGTGAGTGACACATGTGGAGAGACCGCACTTTCCCCGAGACAGGATCACAATGGTCACTAAGTTAACTGCGGAATGTAATAAACAGTGAAGATTTACATCAGGCTGGCAGCAAAAGCAGCATTTTAATGGAATTCGGGGTGAAATCTGAATCTAATTACCGACGATCATTGATATAATCTAATTATATTACCTTTGAATCTGTAAATCTTTATTGTCTGAATAATTAATCAATAAATGAAATGAAATAAATACATACATAAAAGTAACAGCTGTTTTCTCACTGAGAGATGAAATGATAGATCTACCTTTAGCTCAGCATATATAAAGCATCAGGTGAGGTACCAGGGATGCAAAGGACTAGAGTATGTCAGGAATAGATTGGGAAAAGCAGATTAGCACATTTCAGAAATGTAGTGAATTTATTGAGTGTGTCCAGGATAGTGTTCTGTAGCAATAGGTTCTTAACCAACAAGGGGCATTCCATGTTAGATTTATTAATGAGTAATGAGCCAGATTTACTTAACAGCCTAATGAAACATTTTTCTAATAGTGATCAGAACATGATCGAGTTCAATGAAGAGATACGCAAAACCGCTGCTAGGATTCTAGGTTTAGGTAAGGCTGACTTCAACGGGATGAGGCAGAGACTGTCCACAGTAAACTGGCAAAACTGTTAATGGGTAAAACAACAGACAATCGGTGGGGATGTCCAAAAAATAATTTCAGCTAATACAGAAACAGTCTATACCCCTGAGGGGCAAGAGCTCTATTTGTAATAAACAGCCCTGGACGACTAAAGAGGTAAGGGACAGCATGGAAATAAATGGCAAAGCCTATATAAATGCAAAATGTAGCACAGATCCTGGCGAATTTGAAAGATACAAAGAACAGCAAACGGTCACAAAACAGTTACTAAGAGCTACAAAAGGGATTATGAAAAGAAACTTGTAAGGGATATCAAAATCGACACACATAAATTTTACAATTATATTATGAAGATCGGGTGGTCAGGAGTAAATTTGAACCCTTCATAACTGAAAGTTGTGATATTGTCAATGATAAGGAAATGGCGGACATGTTGAAAACAGACTTTGTTTCAGTATTTACTGTAGAGGAAGAAGCATGCCGGAAATCCCAAGGAAACTAATATTGTATCAGAGACTGGGACTCAATAAAATTGTCAATAAATAAATAGTAACAAATAAAATAATGACTCTAAAGTGTGACACATTCCCAGGACCAGATAGGGCCTCAACTATTCACAGTTTTTATTAACGACGTAGATGATGGCATAGAACGTCATATATCCAAATTTGCGGATGACACAAAGTTAGGCAGCAATGTAGGCAGTATTGATGAAAGCATGAAATTACAAAGGGATATCGATAGATTCAGTGAATGGGCAAAAATGTGGCAAATGGGTTTTAACGAATTCAAATGTCAGGTTTTCCAATTTGTACATGATCAGGATCGAACAGGGTACTTTCTAAATGGTGAGAAGCTAAAACGAGTGGCGCTCAAATGAGGCAGGGGAGCATCTACATAGATCATTAAAATATCATCGACAGGTACAGAAAATAATCAAAAACATTAATTGAATGCTGGCCTTTATATCTAAAGCCCGAGAACACAAGTGGGTAGAGGTTATGCTGCATCTATACAAAGCCCTGGTTAGATCACACCTGGAGTAGTGTGAGCATTTCTGGGCACCACACCTTAGGGAGGATATATTGGCCTTGGAGGAAGTGCAGCGTAGGTTTACCAGAATGACACCCGGACTCCAAGGGTTAAGTTATGGGGAGAAATTACACAAATTACGATTGAATTCCTTAGAATCTAGAAGGTTAAGGGGTGATCTGATCGAAGTTTTCAAGTTATTAAGATGAACAGATTGGTAGATAGGCAGAGACTCTTTTCCCTGGTTGGGGATTCTAGGACTAGGGAGCACCGTCTAGAAATTAGAGCCAGACCTTTCAGGAGTGAAATTAGGAAACACTTCTACACACAAAGGTTGGTAGAAGTTTGGAACTCTCTTCCACAAAACTGAAGTTGATGCTAGATCAATTGTCAATTTTAAGGCTGAGATTGATAGATTTGTGTTAACCAAGGATATTTGGGGATATGGGGCAAAGTCGTGTATAAGGAGTTAGGTCGCAGATCAGCCATGATCTCATTAAATGCCGAAACAGGCTTGAGGGGCTAAATGCGTTACACCTCTTCCTATGTTCCTATGTTATTTTACTCTTACAGAACTCCGTGTCCCAGGACCAGTCAGCAATTTGAGCAGTGCAGTTCGCTTCTGTGCCCTGTGTTCGGGTTTCGGAAATCCCGCTTGGATTCCTGATCTTGGTTTGAATATCCTTTATATATAGAACAGTAAATGAATGCCACAGAAACTGCAAACTTGGCATGCAATAATTACAGTCAATTCTATTTAAAATGTACGGATGTAATACGACCATGTTAAGATAAATACAAATGAACTGCAGTTATAAAGACAACTAGGCTGTCAGACTTGCTTTGAGGATTGAGTTTACCGCATTTTTCTTGAAATACGCAAATTGTAGCTCATTGAAAGGAAGATTTTCCAAATAACATTGCAAAAAAATGGATTCTGAATTGCAATACATAGTTATCATTGGCAATAAATGCCTCAGTAAATGTATTTAACAACATCGAATTCAGACGAATAATCCAACAGGCAAAGTGCTGCTGAACGATTTTGTAAAGTACCTGAACACAAATTGAAGAGAATTATCCTTGTACATTTCACATGTTGGTTTCCAACCTTGTGCAGAGAATATTAGAGGACAAAATATCAAAGGATTGTCTTATCCTCAGCTGGGATTGTTAATCCTGAAGTACATCAGGAGGCAATAGAGAACCACACTGGGTCTCACTGAGAGATCCACTGAACTGTGCCAGACGGGTATGTGACTTAATTGTAAATTCAAAACAAAGATTGCACGTTACTGTATTGAAATCTGGCTAAAGAACATTTTATGAGAATGTAAATTATCCTTGTAATCCTGTTCCAACTACCTGAAGAAGTGCCACGAATGCTGAACTGGAGCTGGTGGAAAAAGAGACAGTGACTGGAACTGAATGATTAGCGGATATTTCACACATTTAAAGATATGAATATGACCTGCCAGGATTTTCTTCCTGTGACTCTGTTTAAATAGTCATTCCGATCATTAATCGAAAATAAAAGCAAAATACTGTGGATACTGGAAATCTGAAATGAAAGCAGAAACTGTTGCAAATACTCAGCAAGTGAGGCAGCACCTGTGGAGAGAGAGAAACAGAGTTAACGTTTCAGGTCGAAGACCTTTGCCATTACGTGAAAAGTTTCATAATCCAAGAAAACATTTTTCTTATCTGTTAGGAATGTTCAGTGTGGATAGCAGACGGAAATTCGTTAAATAAAGAGTCTGGGTTCAATATCATTGCTTGAAATGAACATAGAATATTGCAAACTCGGTAACACCGTATCACGTACAGAATCAATAGCGGACAGCAGCGCGGAAAGCATGGGGAATGACAAGGAACATGGAAAGAAGGAGAGAAATACAGTTAAGCATTATTTACAGAATTGAAAGCTGCATACAGAGATTTACCAGGGGCACCAACAGCAGCGAGGGCTGCCGGGGTGGGGGAGGAAATTATAAGAACATTAAATCTGTTAAACATAACTAACATAATTAATTATTAGATATAGAGTCTTAACAGGAGCACCAACTGTAGCGAGGCAATCCGAGTATTTTTATACAACAACTCATGCATTAACATTGATAAAAAGAAAGACTTGCATTTAAATGATTTAGATGATGCGAGAAATGCAAGCACAGAAAATCATTAATGAATAAAATCACACTGTAAATAGCAAGAATAATATTACAGTGTAACATGGTTTATGGAATTCATAACTGGTCATTGAACTTACTCGGAACTCCAACAGTAGCGAGGATTGGGTAGTAAATCTTTTGTATTTCATTAAATAAGTTATCTATCCGCACATTTTCAAGCCAATTATCAGGAAGGGGCGGGGGAGGCGGAGGGGGCGGTGGAGGTGGCACAGCCATATCTTCCGGTCTGTGAGTCGCTGGTGGTCTTTATGCTGGAGGCAGCGCGCTGACTGTGTGAGGTGAGACAGTGAAGGGAGCTCCTTCTTTATAGCAGAGCAAAATCCCTGAGCGATATAATTAGGCCTCACTGTAAATAGCATTAATTACAGACATTGAACAAACACACTCAGTGACCCAATGTCAAATCAACACGTTATTGCAACACAACCTAGGTTAGCATGTTGTACACAGTTTTAAATTAAAAGTGACCGAATGTGGAATATTTCAGCCGAGCATAAAATACCGAGATTGATCAAAGAGAATGGAGTTTCTCTTCCTGAATTAAACACAACCAGTGAACAAAAGAGGAGAAAGTGACAGAAACAATATGAATAAAAGAAGAGAGGAGGCTGGATTCCCCCAATCTTGTTATCTGATGTATTCAAACCCAGCCTAACAAGGCAAAAATAGTCACCATCAATAATTATTCCTAAACGGCAGGAACTTAGAGATGGACACAGTGATGGAAAGATTGTAATCACACATGACACACTGGCCTGAGTCCAGGAATGGTGTTCACTGGGCTGACGCGTTTCCACTGTTCCGGCTTCAGTCCAGGACATTTATTCCCTGGACCGCCGGGATTACATTGTTGCTTCCTCAGTCCAGGAATGTCATTCCCAGGCTGGCTAGATTACACAGCTCCCACCTCAGTTCAGTAATTCCATTCCGAGGGCTGGCTAGAATACATTGCGTCCTCCTCAGTCCAAGAATGTTATTCCCTGGGCCGCCTAGATTACTCTGCTTTTGCTTCAGTCCAGCATTTTAAATCCCTTGCACTGCCTAGATTACACTGTCCCCGCCTCAGTCCAATAATGTAGGAGGCCTACATATACTGCTCCTATCTGAGTTCAGGAATTTTGTTCTCTGGACTAGCTAGAATTCACTGCTCCCACTTCAATCCAGGAGCTTAATTCTCTGGGCCGCCAAGATTACACAGGAACCTCGTCAATCAAGGAATTCAATTCCCAGGGCAGCCTAATTTACACTGCTCCCGCCTCATTCCAGTTATTTCATTTTCAAGGCCGCCCAGATTATACATTTCACATTTGAATCCAGAAATGTAATTCCATGAACAGTCTATTTTTCACTGCTCCTGCCTGAGTCCAGCAATTTCAACCATAGGGCTGACTATATTACACTACTCCTGCCTCTATCCAGAAATTTCATCCCCTGGACAGTGTAGATTTCGCTGCTCCCGCCGTAATCCTGGAATTTCAATTCCAGGGTCACTAAGATTTATTTTATTTGATCCTGGGATTTGGGTATCGCTGGCAAGGCCAGCATATATTGCCCATACCTAATTGTCCATGAGACCGTGGTGGTGAGCCGCCTTATTGAACCGCTGCAGTCAGTGTGGTGAAAGTACTCCCACAGTGCTGTTAGAAAGGGAGTTCCAGGATTTTGACCTATCGACAATGAAGGAACGGCGATATATTTCCAATTCAGGATGGTGTTGAGGGGAATTTGGAGGTGATGGTGTTACCATGAGCCTGCTGCCCTAGTCCTTCCAGGTGGTAGAGTTCGAGTGTTCCAGAGGTGTTGTTGAAGAAGCCTTGGCAAGTTGCTGCAGTACATCTTGTACATGGTACACACTGCAGCCACAGTACGCCGAAGGTGGAGGGAGTGAATGTTTATGGTGGGGTGCCAACCAAACGGTCTACTATGTCCTGGATGGTGTCGAGCCTATTGAGTGTTGTTGATGCTACACTCATCCAGGCAACTGCAGAGTATTCCAGCACACTCCTTACTTGTGCCTTGTCGATGGCGCAAGGCTCTGGTGAATCAAAAGGTGAGTCACTCGACGCAGAAAACTCAGCATCTGACCTGTTCTTGCAGCCATAGTATTTATGAAGCTGGTCCAGTTGTGTTTCTGGTCAATGGTGGTATCCAGGATTTTGCTGGTGGGGGATTCTGCGATGGTAATGCTGTTGACTATCTAGGGGCGGTTGTTAGGCTTTCTCTTTTGTGTGAAAATCATTGCCTGGCACTTGTGTGTTGCAAATTTAACTTGTCCCTTATCAGCCCAAGCCTGAATCTCGTCCAGATTGCACTGCTCCCGCCTCAGTCCAGAAATTGCATTCCCAGGTCTGTCTAGATTACACTAATCCGGCCTCAATCCGGTAATGTAAATCTAGTTGCATCCTATATTGCTTTGCTCCCGCAACAGACCATGAATTTATTTCCCAGGACAGCCTAGAATACACTGATCCCGCCTCAAACCATTAATTCCATGGCAAGGGCAACCTGCAGTAATCTGCTTCCATCTCAGTCCAGGAATTCTCGTTCCCAGTGCCGCTTAGATTACACTGCTCCAGCCTCAGTCCAGTAATGACATTCCCAGAGCCACCTGCATTACACTGCTCCTCCCTCAGTCCATGGATTATATTCCCAGGGGCGTACTGATTTCACTGCTCCCGCCTCACTTCAGGAAAATCAATCGTAGGGCCGCCTAGTGAATACTGCTCTCACCTCAGTCCAGGAATTTTATTCCCAGATTACCAAGATTTGCTGCTCCTCCCTCAGTCCAGCAATTTCATTCCCAGAGCAGATTAGGTTACACTGTTCCTCCCTCAGTCCAGGAATTTAATTCCCAGGGCCACCAAGATTAAACTGCTGATGGCACTCTCCAGGTATTTCATTCGCAGTTCCACCTGGATTGCACTGTTCCTCCCTCAGTCTAGGCATTAAATTCACATGTCCACGCAGATTGCTCTACTCACACCTCATTCGAATTAGAGGGCCGGATTGATTACATTCACCATCCATTAGTCCAGGAATTAGGTTCCCTGGACCGCCTAGATTTCCACTCCCCCGCCTCAATCTGGAATTTTCATTGACAGGGATGCCATATTACACTGTTCCTATCTGAGTCCAGGAATTGTATTCTCTGGGCCACCTAGTTTACATTGCTCCTGTCTCTGTCCATGAACTTCAAACCATAGGCGGAGTGGGTCAAACTGCTTCCGCATCTATCCAAGAATTTCATCCGAGGCTCACTAAGATTTTGTTTAATTTGTTCATGGGATATGGTCTTCGCTGACAACGCCTGTATTTATTGCCCATTCCTAATTTCCCAGGAGAAGGTGGTGGTGAGCCACCTTCTTGAACTACTGCAGTCCATGTATTGAACGGACTACCACAATGCTGTTAGAGAGTGAGTTCCAGGAATTTTACCCAGTGGCGATGAATGAACGATGATATATTTCCAAGTAAGAATGGTGTGTGCCTTGGAGGGGAGCTTGGAGGTGATAAGAACATATGAAATAGGAGCAGGAGTAGGCCATATGGCCACTCGGGCCTGCTCCGCCATTCAATAGGATCATGGTTGATCTGAATCTAGACTCACGTCCACTTCCCTGCCCTCTCCCCGTAACCCCTAATTCCCTTATCTGCAAGGACAATGTCTATCTCCATTTTAAATTTATTTAATGTTGCAGCTTCCACAGCTCTCTGGGGTAGCAATTTCCATATATTTACTACCCTCTGAGTGAAGAAGTTTCTCCTCATCTCAGTTTTGAAAGGGCAGACCCTTATTCTAAGATTATGCCCCCTAGTTCTAGTCTCACCCATCAGTGGAAACATCCTCACCGCATCCACCCGATAAAGCCCCCTCACAATCTTATATGTTTCGATAAGATCGCCTCTCATTCTTCTGAACTCCAATGAGTAGAGTCCCAACCTATTCAACCTTTCCTCATACGTCAACCCCCTCATCTCTGCAATCAACCGAGTGAACCTTCTCTGAACCGCCTCGAGAGCAAGTATATCATTTCTTAAATATGGAAACCAAAACTGCATGCAGTATTCCAGGTGTGGCCTCACCAATACCCTGTATAACTGCAGCAAGACTTCCCTGTTTTTATACTCCATCCCCCTTGCAATAAAAGCCAAGATTCCATTGGCCTTCCCGATCACCTGCTGCACCTGCATACTAACTTTTTGTGTTTCATGTACCAGGACCCCCAGATCCCTTTGTACTGTAGCACTTTGCAGTTTCTCTCCATTCAGATAATAACTTGCTCTTTGATTTTTTCTGCCAAAGTGCATAAACTCACACTTTCCAACATTATATTGCATCTGCCAAATCTCAGCCCACTCACTTAGCCTGTCTATGTCCTTTTGCAGGTTTTTTATGTCCTCCTCACTCACTGCTTTCCCTCCCATCTTTGTATCGTCGGCAAACTTGAATATCTTGCACTCGGTCCCTTCCTCCAAATCATTAATATAGATTGTAGAGAGTTGGGGTCCCAGCACTGATCCCTGTGGGACACCACTAGTTACTGATTGCCAGCCCGAGAACGAACCACTTATCCCAACTCTTTGTTTTCTGTTAGATAGCCAATCTTCCACCCATGCCAGTATGTTACCCCCAATCCCGTGATTTTTTATCTTGATCAGTAATCTTTTGTGTGGAACCTTGTCAAATGCCTTTTGGAAGTCCAAATACACTACATCCACTGGTTCACCGTTATCCACCCTGTATGTTACATCCTCAAAGAATTCGAGCAAATTTGTCAAGCATGACTTCCCCTTCGTAAAACCATGTTTTCTATTAGATAGCCAATCTTCCACCCATGCCAGTATATTACCCCCAATCCCGTGATTTTTTATCTTGATCAGTGATCTTTTGTGTGGAACCTTGTCAAATGCCTTTTGGAAGCACAAATACACTACATCCACTGGTTCCCCTTTATCCACCCTGTATGTTACATCCTCAAAGAATTCGAGCAAATTTGTCAAACATGACTTCCCCTTCGTAAAACCATGCTGACTCTGTCCTATTAAATTATGTTTATCCAAATGCTCTGATACTGTTTCCTAAATAATGGACTCCAACATTTTGCCAACCACAGATGTTAGGCTAACTGGTCTATAGTTTCCAGCTTTTTGTCTACTTCCCTTCTTAAATAAGGGTGTTACATTAGCAGTTTTCCAATCTGCCGGGACCATTCCTGAGTCCAGGGAGTTCTGGAAAATGATCAACAATGCACCCACAATCCCTACCGCAACTTTTCTCAAGACCCTAGGATGTAGGCCATCAGGTCTGGCGGATTTATCCGCCTAAAGTCCCATTATTTTACTGAGTGCCATCTCTTTTGTGATTTTAATCGTGTTTAGCTCCTCCCCCCAATTGCCCCCTGTTTGTCCAGTGTTGGGATATTTTTAGTGTCCTCTACTGTAAAGACTGATACAAAATATTTGTTCGGCGTCTTTGCCATCTCCATGTTCCCCACCACTAGTTTCCCGGTCCCATCCTCTAAGTGACCAACGTTCACTTTTGCCACCCTTTTTCTTTTTATATAGCTGTAGAAAATCTTGCTATCTGTTTTTATATTTTTTGCTAGTTTACTTTCATAATCTATCTTCCCTTTCTTAATTAATCTTTTAGTTATTGTTTGCTGGCTTTTAAATGCTTCCCAATCTTTTCTCCTCCCACTAGATTTGGCTAATTTATATGCCCTTGTTTTCAGTCGAATACTATCCTTTATTACTTTACTAAGCCACGGATGGCTGTCTTTTCTTTTACTCCCCTTTCCCCTCAGTGGAATATATTTATCTTGAAAGATGTGAAATATCTCCTTGAATGTAGACCACTGCTCTTGTACCATCTTACACTTTAATCTGTTTTCCCAGTCCACTTTAGTCAATTCTACTCTCATACCTTCATAGTCTCCTTTATTTAAGCTTAGTACGCTGGTTTGAGGTCCAACTCTCTCACCCTCAAACTGAATTTGGAATTCAACCATATTATGGCCACTCATTCCAAGGGGATCCTTTATAGGACATTTTTTATTAATCCTGTCTCATTACACAGGACTAGATCTAAGATTGCCTGCCCCCTGGTTGGTTCAGTTAGATACTGCTAAAGGAACCCGTTCCTAATACACTCTATGAACTCTACCTCAATGCTGCCATGCCCAATTTGATTAGTCCAGTCAATAAGAAAGTTAAAATTCCCCATGATTATAGCTGTTCCCTTATTACAAGTGTTAAGTCCGTGAATGATTGAGAAACGGACTAGCAGGAGAGAAACAAAGAGTTGTTTACTGGTGAAAGGCATAAACAAATCTAACCAACAGAGGCTCTCTAGCACCTTTTATACAGAGGTGGTCACTGCCGGTACTGCAGTCTGAGACCAATTATTCTCTTAAAGGTACATACACAACAATTCCTCCCCTTTTAGATAAACAGTACATAACATTCATTTAACAACTAATGATAATGAATTACAATCACAATTACTGTTGCTAGATACATTGGTTAAGTTTAAGCAATTATAAGTTCCGTCTTTGAGGAGGCTTCCTAATTCTGTCTGGATAACGCCTCTTTGGAGTATCAGGTTCTGCTGGCAATGTTGAGTCGGAATCTATGTCGTCGTTTGTTTCCTCTGCTTCCAATATTACCGGTTCTGCGGTAGCTGCAATTGGAACGTCGATTTCATTACCAGGTGTATCAGATCGTGGTGTGGAGTTGACGTTTTCCAGTGACTCTAGAATCTGGTCAGCATGGCGTCTTGCAATGCTCTCCCCAACGCCCACGGTATATATGAGAGGTCCTTGTCGTGTACAAATCGTTCCTGGCTGCCATTTCTCAGTGCGGTAGTCCCGGGCCAAAACTGGTTGACCTTCCTTAAAACTCCTGGTCGGCCTTTCATTCATATTCTAAAACTGCCTGTTCTCCGCATCTCTTCGGACGTTTGGCTTAACCAAATCCAAGCGGCATCGTAGTCTTTGATTGAAGAACATCATGGCTGGAGTTTGGTTGGTAACCGCATGTGTCGCATTCCGGTAGGCAAACAAGAAGTTGTCCACCTTGTGTTGTAGGGGTATATCTTCATTACACATTGCCTTGATAGCCTTCTTGAATGTTTGGACAAACCTCTCGGCCAATCCATTAGTGGCTGGATGATATGGAGCAGATGTGTAATGCTTAACACCATTGTTCTTTAAGAACCTCCGGAACTCTTCAGACACAAACTGTGGTCCATTGTCAGAGCAAATCTGTTCAGGCAGCCCGTTCCTGGCGAATATGGTTTGTAAAACTGCGATAGTTTTTTCCGTGGTGGTTGAGGCCATTTTTATTACCTCTGGCCACTTTGAATGTGCATCCACTGCAATTAAAAACATCGAGTCCATGAAGGGACCAGCAAAATCAATGTGCACCCTTTGCCATGGAGGTGAGGGCCACTCCCATGGATGCAGAGGAGCTTGTGGTGGGGCGTTTTGGACCTTCTGGCATCCTGCACAGCTCTTGGTCATCTCTTCAATTTCTCTATCGATTCCCGGCCACCACACAAACGCTCTGGCTAAGCTCTTCATTTTTACCCCACCCAGATGACCCTCATGAAGCTCATTGAGCACTCTATCCATCAACTTAGGTGGAATTACTACTCTGGATCCACACATCAAGGTTCCTCTGCACACTGACAGGTGTTCTCTTCTTGGCGAGAATGCTGGCAGCAGTGGCGCGCCATGTGTTGGCCATCCCTTCACCGTTAAATCATAGAGCCGTAATAGTGTCGGGTCATTCCGTGTTTCCTTTTCTATGTTTGCATTCGTCACAGGGAGACATTCGACTATGGTCGAGTTGAATATCTCCATTGGATCCACTGCAAGGTATTCTTCTTCCACCGTCGGCAACGGTAGACGTGACAATCCATCAGCATTTCCATGCTGTTTAGTTCCTTTGTACTCGATGTAATATTGGTGTGCCCCTAGGAAAAGGGACCATCTCTGCAGCCATTGTGCTGTCATTATCGGTACGCCCTTCTGAGGGTTGAAAATGGAGACAAGAGGTTGATGATCGGTTAGTAGAGTAAATTTTTGACCGTGCACATAGTGATTGAACTTCTTCACTCCCCACACTAGGCTGAGGGCCTCTCTGTCAATCTGGGCGTAGTTACGCTCGGCAGAAATTAACGAGCGTGACGCAATAGCTATCGGCCTCTCCAACCCATCAAGGAATTTATGTGACAGTACTGCCCCAATGCCGTAGGGAGATGCATCACACGCCAGCCTGATTGGCAGTGCTGGGTTGTAGTGAGCCAATACTTCCTTCGAAGTGATTAAGTCCTTACTCTTCTGAAAAGCACGTTTACAATCATCGCTCCATTTCCATGCTACCCCCGTTCGTAGCAGGGTGTTCAGTGGATGCAGAATTGTCGACAAATTCGGCAAAAACTTATGATAGTAATTCACCAACTCGAGGAATGACCTCAGTTGCGACACATTTTCCGGCGCTGGGGCCTTAACAACCGCTTCAATTTTGTCAGGGGACTTATATAACCCCTCTTCATCAATCACGTGGCCACAATACGATACCTGTTTCTTAAAAAATTCGCACTTGGGGCGGTTGGCTCGCAGCCCATGTTCCCGTAGTCTAGTGAGCACCTGTTCTAGGTTGTTAATGTGTTCACTGTCAATTTCACCTGTTACAAGGATGTCGTCCAAGTAACACTGAGTCCCCGGAATCCCTTGCAGGACTTGTTCCATCGCTCTTTGCCATATCGCCGGAGCCGATGCTACTCCGAATACCAATCGATGATACTGGTAAAGACCTTTGTGAGTGTTTATCGTGAGATACTTTCTAGCGGATTCTTCAACCTCCATCTGCAAATATGCTTGTGCTAGGTCAATTTTTGTAAAACGCTTCCCTCCAGACAGTGAGGCGAAGATGTCTTCTATCCTTGGAAGAGGATATTGTACTGTGTGAAGGATAGGGTTCACCGTCACCTTGAAATCCCACAGATGCGAATCTTCCTTGGCTCTCCGGACTTATTGCTTAACATTTTCTTCATGACAGGAACGATGGGTGTCGCCCACTCGCTCCAGTCGACCTAAGACAACACGCCCGCCTTCTCCAGATTCTCCAGCTCTGCCTCGACGGCTGGACGAATTTCATATGGTACCGGTCTCGCTTTGAAAACCTTGGGAACTGCATTCTCTTCTATTTTTAATGAGGCGGTTACGCCTTTAAGCGTGCCCAGTTCTTGTTGAAATACCTCTTTGGCGTTAGCTAAGATTGTTGACAATCGTCCAGGAGTGACGTCTTCATCTTTTTTACCATCCACCGTCATTGCATGAATGGAATGCCAATCTAAGTTTATCTTCCTGATCCATTCCCATCCCAATAACGGTGGTCCACCATTTGGCAGTATGTAGAGATACAATTTCTGTATTTTCTTGCCATTGCATTCGACAGGCACCCTTATTTTTCCTCTGGGGTATACTTTTTGCCCTGTATACGTCATCAAGACGATGGATGTCTCTCTCAAGGGTATGTGTGAAAATAGCCGCTCATAGTCTCGTCGATTCATGATGGTTAGCGCTGATCCTGTATCCAATTCCATTTTAACTTGGGACCCTGCTATCGTGAGGGTGACCCAAATGGTTCGGTGATCCTCTTTTGCGATTACATTGTGAAGTTTGAGACAGCTTAATCTCCTGTTCTCGGAATCACTATCGCTCATCTGGTCTTCGGAACTACTGTCCGTCATCTTTAGTACATTCTTGTACGGTTCCTTAGTAGACTTTTTGTTGTCACTGGTCTTCTTCCCAGACCTACAAACTCGTGCAATGTGTCCAATCTTCCCGCATCGTCTGCATATTTTGTCTTTGGACCAGCAGTCCTTCTGGTCATGGTTAGTTCTGCCGCAGCGATAACCATTTTCCAAATCCCCATGTCATTTCGTGGGTGCCATATTCCTGTGGATTTTGTTGAATTTCTGCAGCTGCCCTGGCTGCTGCTTCATACGATACTGCCACGCTGAAAGCCTTATCTAGCGTCAGCTCTTTTTCTGTGAGTAGCTTCTTCTGTGTTCCTTCACTCAGGAGTTCACAGACAAATTTGTCCCGTAGGGTATCTGCCAGTCCTGCTCCGAACTGGCAGTGCTTTGATAGCTTGCGTAGCTCCGTAAGATACTCAGCATTGCTCTCATCTTTGTACTGAGTTCTCCTGTGGAATTTAAATCTTTCTGCTATCAACAGCGGTGCAGGGTTTAAGTGCTCCTGTAGAACAGCAACAATTTCGTTAAAACTCTTCACCATCGGTTTGGCTGGAGTAATCAGATCCCGCAATAGGCCGTACGTTCTAGCGCCCATTACGTTTAGCAATGTTGATGCCTTTTTTCCCTCCGCTATTTCATTTGCCTCGAAATATACCTCGACTCTTTCCACATACATGGTCCAGTCCTCTAATGTATTATCAAAGCAGTGATACAGCCAGTCTTCGGCATCTTGCAAATCTATAATGGCGCCTCCTGTGCTTTGCCTTCTTCTCCGATTTAACAAAATGGCGCCTCCCGCGCTTTTCCTTCTTCCCTGCTGTTGTTAGCGCTGCTTTCCACGGTTTCCTGCGCGTTAAATATTAATTCATTTTCTTTTATTATCTTCCCGTCATGGAGCGGACCCTCTGGAACACTTCCCTCCCTCTTCTGAGGTCCGAACGCTGCCCAGCTTCGAAACACCGGCCATGCCTTGTATGCTCCACCCTCTCTCTCTCTCTCATTGCTTCCCGACTCGCTGCCCGGCCCCGTTGAAAGGCCACCCGATCGAGCTTCAGCCCGCCGCAGCCCAGGAAGGATCAGAGCACTACCTGCCACCAGCCCGATTAGCTGGGAAACCACGGACCGAGGAACCCAGCCTGGCTCTGGGCAGTCTCTCCTGCTAGTTTTGAAATCGATGATTGACGGTCGACGCACGTTTCTCGAGTTTCAATGGCCTATTTTTTTTTTTTTATCTGGCTCCGACCTTCAACACGTCGTCGGAGCTGCTGCTGAGTTGCAGGTAAGTTCGTTTCTAACTTGTCGCCAGTGTTAAGTCCGTGAATGTTTGAGACACGGACTAGCAGGAGAGAAACAAAGAGATGTTTACTGGTGAAAGGCATAAACGAATCTAACCAACAGAGGCTCTCTAGCGCCTTTTATACAGGGGCGGTCACTGCCGGTACTGCAGTCTGAGATCAGTTATTCTCTTAAAGGTACATACACAACAACAAGCCCCAACTATTTCCTGATTTGTACTCCGACCAACAGAGTTGCAACTGTTAGGAGGCCTATAGACTACGCCCACTAGTGACTTTTTCCCCTTATTATTCCTTATCTCCACCCAAACTGTTTCACTATCCTAATCCTTTGACCCAATATCATTTCTGACTATTGCAGTGATTCCATCCTTGATTAACATAGCAACCCCACCTCCCTTTCCTTCCTGTCTGTCCTTCCTAATTGTCAAATACCCTTGTATGTTTAGTTCCCAATCATGATTATCTTGCAGCCATGTTTCTGTAATGGCCACCAGATCATACCCATGTGTAGTTATTTGCACCGTCAACTCATCAATTTTGTTATGAATGCTGCGTGCATTCAGATAAAGAACTTTAAAACATGTTTACTTACAATTTATTCCTGCTTTTACCCCTTTTACTACTTTACCTTTATCATTATACATTCTGTCCCTTCCTGACACGCTCTGGTTTTTAATTCCCCCACTGCTACCTTGCTCTATTGCCTTCTCCGCTGTCATTTATATTTTTCGCTCTCTTAAAACTTCCCCCCCACTAATTAGTTTAAAGCCCTCTCTACAGCCCTAGTTATTGCTCCCATGAGCCTACTGCTCTTGTCCTTCTCAGGGGAAGAGGTCGCAGGTTTGGGAGGTGCTGTCGAAGAAGCCTTGGCAAGTTGCTGAAGGGCATCTTGTACATGATAGACACTGCAGCCATGGTGCGCCGGTGGTGGAGGGAAGGAATGCTTAAAATGTTGGATGGGGTGGCAGTTATATGGGCTGCTTTATTCTGTCTGGTGTCGAGCTTCTTGAGTGTTGATGAAGCTGCCCTCACCCAGCAAAGTGTAGAATTTTTCATCATATACATGACTTGTGCCTTGCAGATGGTGGGAAGGCTTTGGGGGGTCAAGGGGTGAGACAGTTCTCGCAGAATACCCAGCCTATGACCGCTGTTGTAGCCACAGTATTTATGTGGCTGGTCCAGTAAAGTTTCTGGTAAATGCTGAAACCCCAGGATATTGATGGTGGGGGATTCGGCGATGGTAATTCTGTTGAATGTCAAGTTGCTCTGGTTAAACACTTTCTTGTTGGTGATAGCCATTGCCTGGCCCTTGTGTGGCGCGAATGTTACTTGCTACTTATCAGGCCAGGCCTGAATGTCATGCAGATTTCACCGCTCCTGCCTTAGTCCAGAAATTCCATTTCCTGGTCTGCCTTAATTACACTGCTCCCACCTCTGTCCGCGCACATAATTCCCTCGGCAGCCCGGATAAGTCTGCTCCCGTGTCAATCCAAGAATTTAATTCCGAGAGCTGCCTATATTATAATGCTCCTCCCTGAGTTCAGAAATTTCCTTCACAGGCAGCCTTGAATTCACTCTCCCACCCCAGACCAGGAAGTTCATTCCCATGGCTGCCTCGAATACACTGCTACTGCTTCAGTCCAGGAATTTCATCCCCAGGGCAGCCTACATTGCACTGTTCCAACTCAGTCCAGGAATTTCATCCGTAGGGCAGCCTAAATTGCACTGTTCCACCTCAGTCCAGGAATTTTATCCCTAGTGCAGCCTAAATAGCACGGTTCCAACCTCAGTCCAGGAATTTCACCCCTAGTGCAGCCTAAATTGCACGGTTCCAAACTCAGTCCAGGAATTTCATCCCTAGTGCAGCCTAAATTGCACTGCTCCAACCTCAGTCCAGGAATTTCATCCCTAGTGCAGCCTAAATTGCACTGTTCCAACCTCAGTCCAGGATTTCTTCCCCAGGGCAGCCTAAATTGCGCTGTTCGCGCTTCAATCCAGTAATTTCATTCCCAGGGTCGCCCACCTTAAACAGCTCCCTTCTTATTTCAGACATTTTATTCCCAGGGTCATTACGCTGTTCCCGCATTAGAAAAATAATTTAATTCGCAGATTAAGCAAGATTGCAATTCATTTCAGGAATGTCATCACCAGGGCCACCTACATTTAACTGCTCCTCCCTCAGTTGAGGAACGTCATTCCCAGCTAAGCCTAGATTGCACTGTTGAGGCCTCAGTCCAGGAAAGGCATTCCCAGGGCAGCCTAAATTGAGCTGTTCCCGCTTCAATCCAGTAATTTCATTCCCAGGGTCGCCCACCTTAAATAGCTCCCTTCTTATTTCAGACATTTTATTCCCAGGGCCGCCTACATTACGCTGTCCCCGCTTTAGAAAAATAATTTAATTCCCAGGTTCAGCAAGATTGCAATGCCCGCGCCTCATTTCAGGAATGTCATCACCAGGGCCATCTACATTTAACTGCTGCTCCCTCAGTTGAGGAATGTCATTCCCAGCTAAGCCTAGATTGCACTGTTGAGGCCTCAGTCCAGGAAAGGCATTCCCAGGCCAACTAGATTACACTGCTCCCGCCTCAGTTCAGTAATTCCATTCCTTGGGCTGCCTAGATTACATCCCTCATGCCGCATTCCTTGACATTCATTGCGACGGTCACCAAGTTTGCAGTGCTCCCACCTCAGTCCAGGAATTTTATTCCCAGCGAAGCCCACATTGCACTATTCCCGCCTCATTACAAATGTTTCCTTCCAGCGAGACCTTGATTAGACTGCTCCCGCCTCAGCCCATGAGTTCCATTCCCAGGGCTGCATGCACAAAATGCTTCTTCCTCATTCCAGGAATTTCATACCCAGTGACACATAGATTACACTGCTCCCGCCTCAGCTCAGGAATTTCACAACCAGCGACACCTAGATTACACTGCTCCAGCCTCAGCTCCAGATTTTCACAACCAGGGACACCTAGATTACACTGCTCCCGCCTCAGCTCAGGAATTTCACAACCAGCGACACCTAGATTACACTGCTCCCGCCTCAGTTCAGGAATATCACAACCAGGGACACCTAGATTATACTGCTCCCGCCTCAGCTCAGGAATATCACAACCAGCGACACCTAGATGACACTGCTCCCGCCTCAGCTCAGGAATATCACAACCAGGGACACCTAGATTACACTGCTCCCGCCTCAGCTCAGGAATTTCACAACCAGCGACACCTAGATTACACTGCTCCCGCCTCAGCTCAGGAATATCACAACCAGGGACACCTAGATTACACTGCTCCCACCTCAGCTCAGGAACTTCACAACCAGGGACACCTAGATTACACTGCTCCTGCCTCAGCTCAGGAATTTCACAACCAGGGCCACCTAGATTACACTGCTCCCAACTCAGCTCAGGAATTTCACAACCAGCGACACATAGATTACACTGCTCCCGCCTCAGCTCAGGAATTTCACAACCAGGGACACCTAGATTACACTGCTCCCGCCTCAGCTCAGGAATTTCACAACCAGCGACACCTAGATTACACTGCTCCCACCTCAGCTCAGGAATTTCACAACCAGCGACACCTAGATTACACTGCTCCCGCCGCAGCTCAGGAATTTCACAACCAACGACACCTAGATTACACTGCTCCCGCCTCAGCTCAGGAATTTCACAACCAACGACACCTAGATTACACTGCCCCCACCTCAGCTCAGGACTTTCACAACCAGCGACACCTAGATTACACTGCTCCCGCCTCAGCTCAGGAATTTCACAACCTGCGACACCTAGATTACACTGCTCCCGCCTCAGCTCAGGAATTTCACAACCAGCGACACATAGATTACACTGCTCCTTCCTCAGCTCAGGAATTTCACAACCAGCGACACCTAGATTACACTGCTCCCGCCTCAGCTCAGGAATTTCACAACCAGCGACACCTAGATTACACTGCTCCCGCCTCAGCTCAGGATTTTCACAACCAGGGACACCTAGTTACACTGCTCCCGCCGCAGCTCAGGAATTTCACAACCAGCGACACCTAGATTACACTGCTCCCGCCTCAGCTCAGGAATTTCACAACCAGCGACACCTAGATTACACTGCTCCCGCCTCAGCTCAGGAATTTCACAACCAGCGACACCTAGATTACACTGCTCCCGCCTCAGCTCAGGAATTTCACAACCAGGGACACCTAGATTACACTGCTCCCGCCTCAGCTCAGGAATTTCACAACCAGCGACACCTAGATTACACTGCTCCCACCTCAGCTCAGGAATTTCACAACCAGGGACACCTAGATTACACTGCTCCCGCCTCAGCTCAGGAATTTCACAACCAGCGACACCTAGATTACACTGCTCCCGCCTCAGCTCAGGACTTTCACAACCAGTTACACCTAGATTACACTGCTCCCGCCTCAGCTCAGGAATTTCACAACCAGTTACACCTAGATTACACTGCTCCCGCCTCAGCTCAGGAATTTCACAACCAGGGACACCTAGATTACACTGCTCCCACCTCAGCTCAGGAATTTCACAACCAGCGACACCTAGATTACACTGCTCCCACCTCAGCTCAGGAATTTCACAACCAGCGACACCTAGATTACACTGCTCCCGCCTCAGCTCAGGAATTTCACAACCAGCGACACCTAGATTACACTGCCCCCACCTCAGCTCAGGACTTTCACAACCAGTTACACCTAGATTACACTGCTCCCGCCTCAGCTCAGGATTTTCACAACCAGCGACACCTAGATTACACTGCTCCCGCCTCAGCTCAGGAATTTCACAACCAGCGACACCTAGATTACACTGCTCCTGCCTCAGCTCAGGATTTTCACAACCAGCGACACCTAGATTACACTGCTCCCGCCTCAGATCAGGAATTTCACAACCAGGGACACCTAGATTACACTGCTCCCACCTCAGCTCAGGAATTTCACAACCAGCGACACCTAGATTACACTGCTCCTGCCTCAGCTCAGGATTTTCACAACCAGCGACACCTAGATTACACTGCTCCCACCTCAGCTCAGGAATTTCACAACCAGCGACACATAGATTACACTGCTCCCGCCTCAGATCAGGAATTTCACAACCAGGGACACCTTTATTACACTGCTCCTTCCTCAGCTCAGGAATTTCACAACCAGGGACACCTAGATTACACTGCACCCGCCTCAGCTCAGGACTTTCACAACCAGTGACACCTAGATTACACTGCTCCCATCAAAATCCTGAAAATTCAATCGCTGGGCCTTATTGATTACGCGGCTCCCACCTCAGCTCAGGAATTTCATATCCAGGGACCCCTAAATTACACTGTGCCAACCTAAATCCAAGAATTCTATTCCCAGGGCCACCGAGTTTACACTGCCCCTCCCTCAGTGCAGCACTTTAATTCCCAGGGCAGGCAAGATTATAATGGCCCGGCCTCAGTCCAGGAATTTAATTCCCTGGACCACCTAGATTAGCTTGCTTATGCCTCAGTCCAAGTATTTCCTTCCAAGGAGGCCAAAGTTAGTCTGCACCTGATTCTGACTAGGATTTTCAGTCCATGACCGCCTGGATTTCACTTCCCCCGCCTCAATCAGGGAATTAATTGCACGGCCACCAAGATTACACTGCTCCCGCCTCAGTTCAGGAATTACATCCCTACGGCAGACCAGTTTACCTAGCTCCAGTCTCAAAACGGGAATATCATTCCCTTGGCAGGCAAGATTACACTGCTCATGCCTCAGTCCAGGAAATGCAATTCTAGGGTCGACCATATTATACTGTTATTGCTTCAGTCAAACAATGTAATGCCCAGGGCTGCCAATGTTACACTGCTCCCACCTCAGTCCAGGAATTGCAGTCTGAGGACCCCGTGTATTACACTGCTCCCGCCTCAGTCCAGGAATTGCAGTCTGAGGACCCCGTGTATTACACTGCTCCCACCTTAGCCAGGAATTGCTGTCTGAGGACCCCGTGTATTACACTGCTCCCGCCTCAGCCAGGAATTGCAGTCTGAGGACCGCGTGTATTACACTGCTCCCGCCTCAGTCCAGGAATTGCAGTCTGAGGACCCCGTGTATTACACTGCTCCCGCTTCAGTCCAGGAATTGCAGTCTGAGGACCGCGTGTATTACACTGCTCCCACCTCAGTCCAGGAATTGCAGTCTGAGGACCGTGTGTATTACACTGCTCCCGCCTCAGTCCAGGAATTGCAGTCTGAGGACCCCGTGTATTACACTGCTCCCGCCTCAGTCCAGGAATTGCAGTCTGAGGACCCCGTGTATTACACTGCTCCCGCCTCAATCCAGGAATTGCAGTCTGAGGACCCCGTGTATTACACTGCTCCCGCCTCAGCCAGGAATTGCAGTCTGAGGACCCCGTGTTTTACACTGCTCCCGCCTCAGTCTAGGAATTGCAGTCTGAGGACCGAGTGTATTACACTGCTCCCGCCTCAGTCCAGGAATTGCAGTCTGAGGACCGAGTGTATTACACTGCTCCCGCCTCAGTCCAGGAATTGCAGTCTGAGGACACTGTGTATTACACTGCTCCCGCCTCAGTCCAGGAATTGCAGTCTGAGGACCGCGTGTATTACACTGCTCCCGCCTCAGTCCAGGAATTGCAGTCTGAGGACACTGTGTATTACACTGCTCCCGCCTCAGTCCAAGAATTGCAGTCTGAGGACCCCGTGTATTACACTGCTCCCGCCTCAGTCCAGGAATTGCAGTCTGAGGACCCCGTGTATTACACTGCTCCCGCCTCAGTCCAGGAATTGCAGTCTGAGGACCCCGTGTATTACACTGCTCCTGCCTCATTCCAGGAATTGCAGTCTGAGGACCGCGTGTATTACACTGCTCCCGCCTCAGTCCAGGAATTGCAGTCTGAGGACCCCGTGTATTACACTGCTCCCGCCTCAGTCCAGGAATTGCAGTCTGAGGACCCCGTGTATTACACTGCTCCCGCTTCAGTCCAGGAATTGCAGTCTGAGGACCGCGTGTATTACACTGCTCCCGCCTCGGTCCAGGAATTGCAGTCTGAGGACCTTGGGAAATACAGTGCTCCCGCCTCTGTCCAGGAATTGCAGTCTGAGGACCCCGTGTATTACACTGCTCCCGCCTCAGTCCAGGAATTGCAGTCTGAGGACCGTGTGTATTACACTGCTCCCGCCTCAGTCCAGGAATTGCAGTCTGTGGACCCCGTGTATTACACTGCTCCCACCTCAGTCCAGGAATTGCAGTCTGAGGACCACGTGTATTACACTGCTCCTGCCTCAGTCCAGGAATTGCAGTCTGAGGACCCCGTGTATTACACTGCTCCCGCCTCAGTCCAGGAATTGCAGTCTGAGGACCGCGTGTATTACACTGCTCCTGCCTCAGTCCAGGAATTGCAGTCTGAGGACCCCGTGTATTACACTGCTCCCGCCTCAGTCCAGGAATTGCAGTCTGAGAACACCGTGTATTACACTGCTCCCACCTCAGCCAGGAATTGCAGTCTGAGGACCGTGTGTATTACACTGCTACCGCCTCAGTCCAGGAATTGCAGTCTCAGGACCGCGTGTATTACACTGCTCCCACCTAAGTCCAGGAATTGCAGTCTGAGGAACGCGTGTATTACACTGCTCCCGCCTCAGTCCAGGAATTGCAGTCTGAGGACCCCGTGTATTACACTGCTCCCGCCTCAGTCCAGGAATTGCAGTCTGAGGACACCGTCTATTACACTGCTCCCGCCTCAGTCCAGGAATTGCAGTCTGAGGACCCTGTGTATTACACTGCTACCGCCTCAGTCCAGGAATTGCAGTCTCAGGACCGCGTGTATTACACTGCTCCCACCTCAGTCCAGGAATTGCAGTCTGAGGACCCCGTGTATTACACTGCTCCCGCCTCAGTCCAGGAATTGCAGTCTGAGGACCCCGTCTATTACACTGCTCCCGCCTCAGTCCAGGAATTGCAGTCTGAGGACCCTGTGTATTACACTGCTCCCGCTTCAGTCCAGGAATTGCAGTCTGAGGACCCCATGTATTACACTGCTCCCGCCTCAGTCCAGGAATTGCAGTCTGAGGACCCCGTGTATTACACTGCTCCCACCTCAGTCCAGGAATTGCAGTCTGCGGACCACGTGTATTACACTGCTCCCGCCTCAGTCCAGGAATTGCAGTCATAGGACCGCGTGTATTACACTGCTCCCGCCTCAGTCCAGGAATTGCAGTCTGAGGACCTCGTGTATTACACTGCTCCCGCCTCAGTCCAGGAATTGCAGTCTGAGGACCCCGTGTATTACACTGCTCCCGCCTCAGTCCAGGAATTGCAGTCTGAGGACACCGTGTATTACACTGCTCCTGCCTCAGTCCAGGAATTGCAGTCTGAGGACCCCGTGTATTACACTGCTCCCACCTCAGTCCAGGAATTGCAGTCTGAGGACCCCGTGTATTACACTGCTCCCGCCTCAGTCCAGGAATTGCAGTCTGAGGACCCCGTGTATTACACTGCTCCCGCCTCAGTCCAGGAATTGAAGTCTGAGGACCGTGGGAATTACAGTGCTCCCGCCTCATTCCAGGAATTGCAGTCTGAGGACCGCGTGTATCACACTGCTCCCACCTCAGTCCAGGAATTGCAGCCTGAGGACCCGTGTATTACACAGCTCCCGCCTCAGTCCAGGAATTGCAGTCTGAGGGCCACGTGTATTACACTGCTCCCGCATCAGTCCATGAATTGCAGTCTGAGGACTCCGTGTATTACACTGCTCCCACCTCAGTCCAGGAATTGCAGTGTGAGGACCCCGTGTATTACACTGCTCCCGCCTCAGTCCAGGAATTGCAGCCTGAGGACCCCGTGTATTACACTGCTCCCGCATCAGTCCAGGAATTGCAGTCTGAGGACCCCGTGTATTACACTGCTCCCGCCTCAGTCCAGGAATTGCAGTCTGAGGACCCCGTGTATTACACTGCTCCCGCCTCAGTCCAGGAATTGCAGTCTCAGGACCCCGTGTATTACACTGCTCCCGCCTCAGTCCAGGAATTGCAGTCTGTGGACCCCGTGTATTACACTGCTCCCACCTCAGTCCAGGAATTGCAGTCTGAGGACCGCGTGTATTACACTGCTCCCGCCTCAGTCCAGGAATTGCAGTCTGAGGACCCCGTGTATTACATTGCTCCCGCCTCAGTCCAGGAATTGCAGTCTGAGGACCGCGTGTATTACACTGCTCCCACCTCAGTCCAGGAATTGCAATCTGTGGACCCCGTGTATTACACTGCTCCTGCCTCAGTCCAGGAATTGCAGTCTGAGGACCGCGTGTATTACACTGCTCCCGCCTCAGTCCAGGAATTGCAGTCTGAGGACCCCGTGTATTACACTGCTCCCGCCTCAGTCCAGGAATTGCAGTCTGAGAACACCGTGTATTACACTGCTCCCACCTCAGCCAGGAATTGCAGTCTGAGGACCGTGTGTATTACACTGCTACCGCCTCAGTCCAGGAATTGCAGTCTCAGGACCGCGTGTATTACACTGCTCCCACCTAAGTCCAGGAATTGCAGTCTGAGGAACGCGTGTATTACACTGCTCCCGCCTCAGTCCAGGAATTGCAGTCTGAGGACCCCGTGTATTACACTGCTCCCGCCTCAGTCCAGGAATTGCAGTCTGAGAACACCGTGTATTACACTGCTCCCACCTCAGCCAGGAATTGCAGTCTGAGGACCGTGTGTATTACACTGCTACCGCCTCAGTCCAGGAATTGCAGTCTCAGGACCGCGTGTATTACACTGCTCCCACCTAAGTCCAGGAATTGCAGTCTGAGGAACGCGTGTATTACACTGCTCCCGCCTCAGTCCAGGAATTGCAGTCTGAGGACCCCGTGTATTACACTGCTCCCGCCTCAGTCCAGGAATTGCAGTCTGAGGACACCGTCTATTACACTGCTCCCGCCTCAGTCCAGGAATTGCAGTCTGAGGACCCTGTGTATTACACTGCTACCGCCTCAGTCCAGGAATTGCAGTCTCAGGACCGCGTGTATTACACTGCTCCCACCTCAGTCCAGGAATTGCAGTCTGAGGACCCCGTGTATTACACTGCTCCCGCCTCAGTCCAGGAATTGCAGTCTGAGGACCCCGTCTATTACACTGCTCCCGCCTCAGTCCAGGAATTGCAGTCTGAGGACCCTGTGTATTACACTGCTCCCGCTTCAGTCCAGGAATTGCAGTCTGAGGACCCCATGTATTACACTGCTCCCGCCTCAGTCCAGGAATTGCAGTCTGAGGACCCCGTGTATTACACTGCTCCCACCTCAGTCCAGGAATTGCAGTCTGCGGACCACGTGTATTACACTGCTCCCGCCTCAGTCCAGGAATTGCAGTCATAGGACCGCGTGTATTACACTGCTCCCGCCTCAGTCCAGGAATTGCAGTCTGAGGACCTCGTGTATTACACTGCTCCCGCCTCAGTCCAGGAATTGCAGTCTGAGGACCCCGTGTATTACACTGCTCCCGCCTCAGTCCAGGAATTGCAGTCTGAGGACCGCGTGTATTACACTGCTCCCACCTCAGTCCAGGAATTGCAATCTGTGGACCCCGTGTATTACACTGCTCCTGCCTCAGTCCAGGAATTGCAGTCTGAGGACCGCGTGTATTACACTGCTCCCGCCTCAGTCCAGGAATTGCAGTCTGAGGACCCCGTGTATTACACTGCTCCCGCCTCAGTCCAGGAATTGCAGTCTGAGAACACCGTGTATTACACTGCTCCCACCTCAGCCAGGAATTGCAGTCTGAGGACCGTGTGTATTACACTGCTACCGCCTCAGTCCAGGAATTGCAGTCTCAGGACCGCGTGTATTACACTGCTCCCACCTAAGTCCAGGAATTGCAGTCTGAGGAACGCGTGTATTACACTGCTCCCGCCTCAGTCCAGGAATTGCAGTCTGAGGACCCCGTGTATTACACTGCTCCCGCCTCAGTCCAGGAATTGCAGTCTGAGAACACCGTGTATTACACTGCTCCCACCTCAGCCAGGAATTGCAGTCTGAGGACCGTGTGTATTACACTGCTACCGCCTCAGTCCAGGAATTGCAGTCTCAGGACCGCGTGTATTACACTGCTCCCACCTAAGTCCAGGAATTGCAGTCTGAGGAACGCGTGTATTACACTGCTCCCGCCTCAGTCCAGGAATTGCAGTCTGAGGACCCCGTGTATTACACTGCTCCCGCCTCAGTCCAGGAATTGCAGTCTGAGGACACCGTCTATTACACTGCTCCCGCCTCAGTCCAGGAATTGCAGTCTGAGGACCCTGTGTATTACACTGCTACCGCCTCAGTCCAGGAATTGCAGTCTCAGGACCGCGTGTATTACACTGCTCCCACCTCAGTCCAGGAATTGCAGTCTGAGGACCCCGTGTATTACACTGCTCCCGCCTCAGTCCAGGAATTGCAGTCTGAGGACCCCGTCTATTACACTGCTCCCGCCTCAGTCCAGGAATTGCAGTCTGAGGACCCTGTGTATTACACTGCTCCCGCTTCAGTCCAGGAATTGCAGTCTGAGGACCCCATGTATTACACTGCTCCCGCCTCAGTCCAGGAATTGCAGTCTGAGGACCCCGTGTATTACACTGCTCCCACCTCAGTCCAGGAATTGCAGTCTGCGGACCACGTGTATTACACTGCTCCCGCCTCAGTCCAGGAATTGCAGTCATAGGACCGCGTGTATTACACTGCTCCCGCCTCAGTCCAGGAATTGCAGTCTGAGGACCTCGTGTATTACACTGCTCCCGCCTCAGTCCAGGAATTGCAGTCTGAGGACCCCGTGTATTACACTGCTCCCGCCTCAGTCCAGGAATTGCAGTCTGAGGACACCGTGTATTACACTGCTCCTGCCTCAGTCCAGGAATTGCAGTCTGAGGACCCCGTGTATTACACTGCTCCCACCTCAGTCCAGGAATTGCAGTCTGAGGACCCCGTGTATTACACTGCTCCCGCCTCAGTCCAGGAATTGCAGTCTGAGGACCCCGTGTATTACACTGCTCCCGCCTCAGTCCAGGAATTGAAGTCTGAGGACCGTGGGAATTACAGTGCTCCCGCCTCATTCCAGGAATTGCAGTCTGAGGACCGCGTGTATCACACTGCTCCCACCTCAGTCCAGGAATTGCAGCCTGAGGACCCGTGTATTACACAGCTCCCGCCTCAGTCCAGGAATTGCAGTCTGAGGGCCACGTGTATTACACTGCTCCCGCATCAGTCCATGAATTGCAGTCTGAGGACTCCGTGTATTACACTGCTCCCACCTCAGTCCAGGAATTGCAGTGTGAGGACCCCGTGTATTACACTGCTCCCGCCTCAGTCCAGGAATTGCAGCCTGAGGACCCCGTGTATTACACTGCTCCCGCATCAGTCCAGGAATTGCAGTCTGAGGACCCCGTGTATTACACTGCTCCCGCCTCAGTCCAGGAATTGCAGTCTGAGGACCCCGTGTATTACACTGCTCCCGCCTCAGTCCAGGAATTGCAGTCTCAGGACCCCGTGTATTACACTGCTCCCGCCTCAGTCCAGGAATTGCAGTCTGTGGACCCCGTGTATTACACTGCTCCCACCTCAGTCCAGGAATTGCAGTCTGAGGACCGCGTGTATTACACTGCTCCCGCCTCAGTCCAGGAATTGCAGTCTGAGGACCCCGTGTATTACATTGCTCCCGCCTCAGTCCAGGAATTGCAGTCTGAGGACCGCGTGTATTACACTGCTCCCACCTCAGTCCAGGAATTGCAATCTGTGGACCCCGTGTATTACACTGCTCCTGCCTCAGTCCAGGAATTGCAGTCTGAGGACCGCGTGTATTACACTGCTCCCGCCTCAGTCCAGGAATTGCAGTCTGAGGAGCCCGTGTATTACACTGCTCCCGCCTCAGTCCAGGAATTGCAGCCTGAGGACCACGTGTATTACACTGCTCCCACCTCAGTCCAGGAATTGCAGTCTGAGGACCCCGTGTATTGCACTGCTCCCGCCTCAGTCCAGGAATTGCAGTCTGAGGACACCGTGTATTAAACTGCTCCCGCCTCAGTTCAGGAATTGCAGTGTGAGGACCGCGTGTATTACACTGCTCCCGCCTCAGTCCAGGAATTGCAGTCTGAGGACCCCGTGTATTACACTGCTCCCACCTCAGTCCAGGAATTGCAGTCTGAGGACCGCGTGTATTACACTGCTCCCGCCTCAGTCCAGGAATTGCAGCCTGAGGACCCCGTGTATTACACTGCTCCCGCCTCAGTCCAGGAATTGCAGTCTGAGGACCCCGTGGATTACACTGCTCCCGCCTCAGTCCAGGAATTGCAGTCTGAGGACCCCGTGGATTACACTGCTCCCGCCTCAGTCCAGGAATTGCAGTCTGAGGACACCGTGTATTACACTGCTCCCGCCTCAGTCCAGGAATTGCAGTCTGAGGACCCCGTGTATTACACTGCTCCCGGCTCAGTCCAGGAATTGCAGTCTGAGGACCCCGTGTAATACACTGCTCCCGCCTCAGTCCAGGAATTGCAGTCTGAGGACCCCGTGTATTACACTGCTCCCGCGTCAGTCCGGGAATTTCAGTCTGAGGACTGTGTGTATTACATTGCTCCCGCCTCAGTCCAGGAATTGCAGTCTGAGGACCGTGTGTATTACACTGCTCCCGCCTCAGTCCAGGAATTGCAGGCTGAGGACACCATGTATTACACTGCTCCCGCCTCAGTCCAGGAATTGCAGTCTGAGGACCGCGTGTATTACACTGCTACCACCTCAGTCCAGGAATTGCAGTCTGAGGACCGCGTGTATTACACTGCTCCCGCCTCAGTCCAGTAATTGCAGTCTGAGGACCCAGTGTATTACCCTGCTCCCGCATCAGTCCAGGAATTGCAGTCTGAGGACCGTGTGTATTACAATGCTCCCGCCTGAGTCCAGGAATTGCAGTCTGAGGACCCCGTGTATTACACAGCTCCCGCCTCAGTCCAGGAATTGCAGTCTGAGGACCGTGTGTATTACACTGCTCCCATCTCAGTCCAGGAATTGCAGTCTGAGGGCCCCGTGTATTACACTGCTCCCGCCTCAGTCCAGGAATTGCAGTCTGAGGACCGTGTGTATTACACAGCTCCCGCCTCAGTCCAGGAATTGCAGTCTGAGGACCGCGTGTATTACACTGCTCCCGCCTCAGTCCAGGAATTGCAGTCTGAGGACCGCATGTATTACACTGCTCCCGCCTGAGTCCAGGAATTGCAGTCTGAGGACCCCGTGTATTACACTGCTCCTGCCTCAGTCCAGGAATTGCTGTCTGAGGACCCCGTGTATTACACTGCTCCCGCCTCAGTCCAGGAATTGCAGTCTGAGGACCCCGTGTATTACACTGCTCCCACCTCAGTCCAGGAATTGCAGTCTGAGGACCGCGTGTATTACACTGCTCCCACCTCAGTCCAGGAATTGCAGTCTGAGGACCCCGTGTATTACACTGCTCCCGCCTCAGTCCAGGAATTGCAGTCTGAGGACCGCGTGTATTACACTGCTCCCGCCTCAGTCCAGGAATTGCAGTCTGAGGACCCCGTGTATTACACTGCTCCCGCCTCAGCCCAGGAATTGCAGTCTGAGGACCCCGTGTATTACACTGCTCCCGCCTCAGTCCAGGAATCACAGTCTGAGGACCCCGTGTATTACACTGCTCCCGCCTCAGTCCAGGAATTGCAGTCTGAGGACCCCGTGTATTACACTGCTCCCGCCTCAGTCCAGGAATTGCAGTCTGAGGACCCCGTGTATTACATTACTCCCGCCTCAGTCCAGGAATTGCAGTCTGAGGACCCCGTGTATTACACTGCTCCCGCCTCAGTCCAGGAATTGCAGTCTGAGGACCGCGTGTATTACACTGCTCCCACCTCAGTCCAGGAATTGCGATCTGTGGACCCCGTGTATTACACTGCTCCCGCCTCAGTCCAGGAATTGCAGTCTGTGGACCGCGTGTATTACACTGCTCCCGCCTCAGTCCAGGAATTGCAGTCTGAGGACCCCGTGTATTACACTGCTCCCGCCTCAGTCCAGGAATTGCAGTGTGAGGACCCCGTGTATTACACTGCTCCCGCCTCAGTACAGGAATTGCAGTCTGAGGACCCCGTGTATTACACTGCTCCCGCCTCAGTCCAGGAATTGCAGTGTGAGGACCGCGTGTATTACACTGCTCCCGCCTTAGTCCAGGAATTGCAGTCTGAGGACCCCGTGTATTACACTGCTCCCACCTCAGTCCAGGAATTGCAGTCTGAGGACCCCGTGTATTACACTGCTCCCGCCTCAGTACAGGAATTGCAGTCTGAGGACCCCGTGTATTACACTGCTCCCGCCTCAGTCCAGGAATTGCAGTGTGAGGACCGCGTGTATTACACTGCTCCCGCCTCAGTCCAGGAATTGCAGTCTGAGGACCCCGTGTATTACACTGCTCCCGCCTCAGTCCAGGAATTGCAGTCTGAGAACACCGTGTATTACACTGCTCCCACCTCAGCCAGGAATTGCAGTCTGAGGACCGTGTGTATTACACTGCTACCGCCTCAGTCCAGGAATTGCAGTCTCAGGACCGCGTGTATTACACTGCTCCCACCTAAGTCCAGGAATTGCAGTCTGAGGAACGCGTGTATTACACTGCTCCCGCCTCAGTCCAGGAATTGCAGTCTGAGGACCCCGTGTATTACACTGCTCCCGCCTCAGTCCAGGAATTGCAGTCTGAGGACACCGTCTATTACACTGCTCCCGCCTCAGTCCAGGAATTGCAGTCTGAGGACCCTGTGTATTACACTGCTACCGCCTCAGTCCAGGAATTGCAGTCTCAGGACCGCGTGTATTACACTGCTCCCACCTCAGTCCAGGAATTGCAGTCTGAGGACCCCGTGTATTACACTGCTCCCGCCTCAGTCCAGGAATTGCAGTCTGAGGACCCCGTCTATTACACTGCTCCCGCCTCAGTCCAGGAATTGCAGTCTGAGGACCCTGTGTATTACACTGCTCCCGCTTCAGTCCAGGAATTGCAGTCTGAGGACCCCATGTATTACACTGCTCCCGCCTCAGTCCAGGAATTGCAGTCTGAGGACCCCGTGTATTACACTGCTCCCACCTCAGTCCAGGAATTGCAGTCTGCGGACCACGTGTATTACACTGCTCCCGCCTCAGTCCAGGAATTGCAGTCATAGGACCGCGTGTATTACACTGCTCCCGCCTCAGTCCAGGAATTGCAGTCTGAGGACCTCGTGTATTACACTACTCCCGCCTCAGTCCAGGAATTGCAGTCTGAGGACCCCGTGTATTACACTGCTCCCGCCTCAGTCCAGGAATTGCAGTCTGAGGACCGCGTGTATTACACTGCTCCCACCTCAGTCCAGGAATTGCAATCTGTGGACCCCGTGTATTACACTGCTCCTGCCTCAGTCCAGGAATTGCAGTCTGAGGACCGCGTGTATTACACTGCTCCCGCCTCAGTCCAGGAATTGCAGTCTGAGGACCCCGTGTATTACACTGCTCCCGCCTCAGTCCAGGAATTGCAGTCTGAGAACACCGTGTATTACACTGCTCCCACCTCAGCCAGGAATTGCAGTCTGAGGACCGTGTGTATTACACTGCTACCGCCTCAGTCCAGGAATTGCAGTCTCAGGACCGCGTGTATTACACTGCTCCCACCTAAGTCCAGGAATTGCAGTCTGAGGAACGCGTGTATTACACTGCTCCCGCCTCAGTCCAGGAATTGCAGTCTGAGGACCCCGTGTATTACACTGCTCCCGCCTCAGTCCAGGAATTGCAGTCTGAGAACACCGTGTATTACACTGCTCCCACCTCAGCCAGGAATTGCAGTCTGAGGACCGTGTGTATTACACTGCTACCGCCTCAGTCCAGGAATTGCAGTCTCAGGACCGCGTGTATTACACTGCTCCCACCTAAGTCCAGGAATTGCAGTCTGAGGAACGCGTGTATTACACTGCTCCCGCCTCAGTCCAGGAATTGCAGTCTGAGGACCCCGTGTATTACACTGCTCCCGCCTCAGTCCAGGAATTGCAGTCTGAGGACACCGTCTATTACACTGCTCCCGCCTCAGTCCAGGAATTGCAGTCTGAGGACCCTGTGTATTACACTGCTACCGCCTCAGTCCAGGAATTGCAGTCTCAGGACCGCGTGTATTACACTGCTCCCACCTCAGTCCAGGAATTGCAGTCTGAGGACCCCGTGTATTACACTGCTCCCGCCTCAGTCCAGGAATTGCAGTCTGAGGACCCCGTCTATTACACTGCTCCCGCCTCAGTCCAGGAATTGCAGTCTGAGGACCCTGTGTATTACACTGCTCCCGCTTCAGTCCAGGAATTGCAGTCTGAGGACCCCATGTATTACACTGCTCCCGCCTCAGTCCAGGAATTGCAGTCTGAGGACCCCGTGTATTACACTGCTCCCACCTCAGTCCAGGAATTGCAGTCTGCGGACCACGTGTATTACACTGCTCCCGCCTCAGTCCAGGAATTGCAGTCATAGGACCGCGTGTATTACACTGCTCCCGCCTCAGTCCAGGAATTGCAGTCTGAGGACCTCGTGTATTACACTGCTCCCGCCTCAGTCCAGGAATTGCAGTCTGAGGACCCCGTGTATTACACTGCTCCCGCCTCAGTCCAGGAATTGCAGTCTGAGGACACCGTGTATTACACTGCTCCTGCCTCAGTCCAGGAATTGCAGTCTGAGGACCCCGTGTATTACACTGCTCCCACCTCAGTCCAGGAATTGCAGTCTGAGGACCCCGTGTATTACACTGCTCCCGCCTCAGTCCAGGAATTGCAGTCTGAGGACCCCGTGTATTACACTGCTCCCGCCTCAGTCCAGGAATTGAAGTCTGAGGACCGTGGGAATTACAGTGCTCCCGCCTCATTCCAGGAATTGCAGTCTGAGGACCGCGTGTATCACACTGCTCCCACCTCAGTCCAGGAATTGCAGCCTGAGGACCCGTGTATTACACAGCTCCCGCCTCAGTCCAGGAATTGCAGTCTGAGGGCCACGTGTATTACACTGCTCCCGCATCAGTCCATGAATTGCAGTCTGAGGACTCCGTGTATTACACTGCTCCCACCTCAGTCCAGGAATTGCAGTGTGAGGACCCCGTGTATTACACTGCTCCCGCCTCAGTCCAGGAATTGCAGCCTGAGGACCCCGTGTATTACACTGCTCCCGCATCAGTCCAGGAATTGCAGTCTGAGGACCCCGTGTATTACACTGCTCCCGCCTCAGTCCAGGAATTGCAGTCTGAGGACCCCGTGTATTACACTGCTCCCGCCTCAGTCCAGGAATTGCAGTCTCAGGACCCCGTGTATTACACTGCTCCCGCCTCAGTCCAGGAATTGCAGTCTGTGGACCCCGTGTATTACACTGCTCCCACCTCAGTCCAGGAATTGCAGTCTGAGGACCGCGTGTATTACACTGCTCCCGCCTCAGTCCAGGAATTGCAGTCTGAGGACCCCGTGTATTACATTGCTCCCGCCTCAGTCCAGGAATTGCAGTCTGAGGACCGCGTGTATTACACTGCTCCCACCTCAGTCCAGGAATTGCAATCTGTGGACCCCGTGTATTACACTGCTCCTGCCTCAGTCCAGGAATTGCAGTCTGAGGACCGCGTGTATTACACTGCTCCCGCCTCAGTCCAGGAATTGCAGTCTGAGGAGCCCGTGTATTACACTGCTCCCGCCTCAGTCCAGGAATTGCAGCCTGAGGACCACGTGTATTACACTGCTCCCACCTCAGTCCAGGAATTGCAGTCTGAGGACCCCGTGTATTGCACTGCTCCCGCCTCAGTCCAGGAATTGCAGTCTGAGGACACCGTGTATTAAACTGCTCCCGCCTCAGTTCAGGAATTGCAGTGTGAGGACCGCGTGTATTACACTGCTCCCGCCTCAGTCCAGGAATTGCAGTCTGAGGACCCCGTGTATTACACTGCTCCCACCTCAGTCCAGGAATTGCAGTCTGAGGACCGCGTGTATTACACTGCTCCCGCCTCAGTCCAGGAATTGCAGCCTGAGGACCCCGTGTATTACACTGCTCCCGCCTCAGTCCAGGAATTGCAGTCTGAGGACCCCGTGGATTACACTGCTCCCGCCTCAGTCCAGGAATTGCAGTCTGAGGACCCCGTGGATTACACTGCTCCCGCCTCAGTCCAGGAATTGCAGTCTGAGGACACCGTGTATTACACTGCTCCCGCCTCAGTCCAGGAATTGCAGTCTGAGGACCCCGTGTATTACACTGCTCCCGGCTCAGTCCAGGAATTGCAGTCTGAGGACCCCGTGTAATACACTGCTCCCGCCTCAGTCCAGGAATTGCAGTCTGAGGACCCCGTGTATTACACTGCTCCCGCGTCAGTCCGGGAATTTCAGTCTGAGGACTGTGTGTATTACATTGCTCCCGCCTCAGTCCAGGAATTGCAGTCTGAGGACCGTGTGTATTACACTGCTCCCGCCTCAGTCCAGGAATTGCAGGCTGAGGACACCATGTATTACACTGCTCCCGCCTCAGTCCAGGAATTGCAGTCTGAGGACCGCGTGTATTACACTGCTACCACCTCAGTCCAGGAATTGCAGTCTGAGGACCGCGTGTATTACACTGCTCCCGCCTCAGTCCAGTAATTGCAGTCTGAGGACCCAGTGTATTACCCTGCTCCCGCATCAGTCCAGGAATTGCAGTCTGAGGACCGTGTGTATTACAATGCTCCCGCCTGAGTCCAGGAATTGCAGTCTGAGGACCCCGTGTATTACACAGCTCCCGCCTCAGTCCAGGAATTGCAGTCTGAGGACCGTGTGTATTACACTGCTCCCATCTCAGTCCAGGAATTGCAGTCTGAGGGCCCCGTGTATTACACTGCTCCCGCCTCAGTCCAGGAATTGCAGTCTGAGGACCGTGTGTATTACACAGCTCCCGCCTCAGTCCAGGAATTGCAGTCTGAGGACCGCGTGTATTACACTGCTCCCGCCTCAGTCCAGGAATTGCAGTCTGAGGACCGCATGTATTACACTGCTCCCGCCTGAGTCCAGGAATTGCAGTCTGAGGACCCCGTGTATTACACTGCTCCTGCCTCAGTCCAGGAATTGCTGTCTGAGGACCCCGTGTATTACACTGCTCCCGCCTCAGTCCAGGAATTGCAGTCTGAGGACCCCGTGTATTACACTGCTCCCACCTCAGTCCAGGAATTGCAGTCTGAGGACCGCGTGTATTACACTGCTCCCACCTCAGTCCAGGAATTGCAGTCTGAGGACCCCGTGTATTACACTGCTCCCGCCTCAGTCCAGGAATTGCAGTCTGAGGACCGCGTGTATTACACTGCTCCCGCCTCAGTCCAGGAATTGCAGTCTGAGGACCCCGTGTATTACACTGCTCCCGCCTCAGCCCAGGAATTGCAGTCTGAGGACCCCGTGTATTACACTGCTCCCGCCTCAGTCCAGGAATCACAGTCTGAGGACCCCGTGTATTACACTGCTCCCGCCTCAGTCCAGGAATTGCAGTCTGAGGACCCCGTGTATTACACTGCTCCCGCCTCAGTCCAGGAATTGCAGTCTGAGGACCCCGTGTATTACATTACTCCCGCCTCAGTCCAGGAATTGCAGTCTGAGGACCCCGTGTATTACACTGCTCCCGCCTCAGTCCAGGAATTGCAGTCTGAGGACCGCGTGTATTACACTGCTCCCACCTCAGTCCAGGAATTGCGATCTGTGGACCCCGTGTATTACACTGCTCCCGCCTCAGTCCAGGAATTGCAGTCTGTGGACCGCGTGTATTACACTGCTCCCGCCTCAGTCCAGGAATTGCAGTCTGAGGACCCCGTGTATTACACTGCTCCCGCCTCAGTCCAGGAATTGCAGTGTGAGGACCCCGTGTATTACACTGCTCCCGCCTCAGTACAGGAATTGCAGTCTGAGGACCCCGTGTATTACACTGCTCCCGCCTCAGTCCAGGAATTGCAGTGTGAGGACCGCGTGTATTACACTGCTCCCGCCTTAGTCCAGGAATTGCAGTCTGAGGACCCCGTGTATTACACTGCTCCCACCTCAGTCCAGGAATTGCAGTCTGAGGACCCCGTGTATTACACTGCTCCCGCCTCAGTACAGGAATTGCAGTCTGAGGACCCCGTGTATTACACTGCTCCCGCCTCAGTCCAGGAATTGCAGTGTGAGGACCGCGTGTATTACACTGCTCCCGCCTTAGTCCAGGAATTGCAGTCTGAGGACCCCGTGTATTACACTGCTCCCACCTCAGTCCAGGAATTGCAGTCTGAGGACCGCGTGTATTACACTGCTCCCGCCTCAGTCCAGGAATTGCAGTCTGAGGACCCCGTGTATTACACTGCTCCCGCCTCAGTACAGGAATTGCAGTCTGAGGACCCCGTGTATTACACTGCTCCCGCCTCAGTCCAGGAATTGCAGTGTGAGGACCGCGTGTATTACACTGCTCCCGCCTTAGTCCAGGAATTGCAGTCTGAGGACCCCGTGTATTACACTGCTCCCACCTCAGTCCAGGAATTGCAGTCTGAGGACCGCGTGTATTACACTGCTCCCGCCTCAGTCCAGGAATTGCAGTCTGAGGACCCCGTGTATTACACTGCTCCCGCCTCAGTCCAGGAATTGCAGTCTGAGGACCCCGTGTATTACACTGCTCCCGCATCAGTCCATGAATTGCAGTCTGAGGACCCCGTGTATTACACTGCTCCCGCCTCAGTCCAGGAATTGCAGTCTGAGGACCCCGTGTATTACACTGCTCCCGCCTCAGTCCAGGAATTGCAGTCTGAGGACCGCGTGTATTACACTGCTCCCGCCTCAGTCCAGGAATTGCAGTCTGAGGACCGCGTGTATTACACTGCTCCCGCCTCAGTCCAGGAATTGCAGTCTGAGGACCGCGTGTATTACACTGCTCCCGCCTCAGTCCAGGAATTGCAGTCTGAGGACCCCGTGTATTACACTGCTCCCGCGTCAGTCCGGGAATTTCAGTCTGAGGGCTGTGTGTATTACACTGCTCCCGCCTCAGTCCAGGAATTGCAGTCTGAGGACCCCGTGTATTACATTGCTCCCGCCTCAGTCCAGGAATTGCAGGCTGAGGACACCATGTATTATACTGCTACCACCTCAGTCCAGGAATTGCAGTCTGAGGACCGCGTGTATTACATTGCTACCGCCTCAGTCCAGGAATTGCAGTCTGAGGACCCCGTGTATTACACTGCTCCCGCCTCAGACCAGGAATTGCAGTCTGAGGACCGCGTGTATTACACTGCTCCCGCCTCAGTCCAGGAATTGCAGTCTGAGGACCCCGTGTATTACACTGCTCCCGCATCAGTCCAAGAATTGCAGTCTGAGGACCGTGTGTATTACACAGCTCCCGCCTCAGTCCAGGAATTGCAGTCTGAGGACCCCGTGTATTACACTGCTCCCACCTCAGTCCAGGAATTGCAGTCTGAGGACCCCGTGTATTACACTGCTCCCACCTCAGTCCAGGAATTGCAGTCTGAGGACCGTGTGTATTACACTGCTCCCGCCTCAGTCCAGTAATTGCAGTCTGAGGACCCCGTGTATTACACTGCTCCCATCTCAGTCCAGGAATTGCAGTCTGAGGACCATGTGTATTACACTGCTCCCGCCTCAGTCCAGGAATTGCAGTCTGAGGACCGTGTGTATTACACTGCTCCCGCCTCAGTCCAGGAATTGCAGTCTGAGGACCGTGTGTATTACACTGCTCCCATCTCAGTCCAGGAATTGCAGTCTGAGGACCATGTGTATTACACTGCTCCCGCCTCAGTCCAGGAATTGCAGTCTGAGGACCGCGTGTATTACACTGCTCCCGCCTCAGTCCAGGAATTGCAGTCTGAGGACCCCGTGTATTACACTGCTCCCGCCTCAGTCCAGGAGTTGCAGTGTGAGGACCCCGTGTATTACACTGCTCCCACCTCAGTCCAGGAATTGCAGTCTGAGGACCGCGTGTATTACACTGCTCCCGCCTAAGTCCAGGAATTGCAGTCTGAGGACCCCGTGTATTACACTGCTCCCGCCTCAGTCTGGGAATTGCAGTCTGAGGACCCCGTGTATTACACTGCTCCCGCCTCAGTCCAGGAATTGCAGTCTGAGCGCCCCGTGTATTACACTGCTCCCGCCTCAGTCCAGGAATTGCAGTCTGAGGACCCCGTGTATTACACTGCTCCCGCCTCAGTCCAGGAATTACAGTCTGAAGACCCCGTGTATTATACTGCTACCGCCTCAGTCCAGGAATTGCAGTCTGAGGACCCCGTGTATTACACTGCTCCCACCTCAGTCCAGGAATTGCAGTCTGAGGACCCCGTGTATTACACTGCTCCCGCCTCAGTCCAGGAATTGCAGTCTGAGGACCCCATGTATTACACTGCTCCCACCTCAGTCCAGGAATTGCAGTCTGAGGACCGCGTGTATTACACTGCTCCCGCCTCAGTCCAGGAATTGTAGTCTGAGGACCCCGTGTATTACACTGCTCCCGCCTCAGTCCAGGAATTGCAGTCTGAGGACCGCGTGTATTACCCTGCTCCCGCCTCAGTCCAGGAATTGTAGTCTGAGGACCCCGTGTATTAACCTGCTCCCGCCTCAGTCCAAGAATTTCAGTCTGAGCTCCCCGTGTATTACACTGCTCCCGCCTCAGTCCAGGATTTGCAGTCTGAGGACCCCGTGTATTACACTGCTCCCACCTCAGTCCAGGAATTGCAGTCTGAGGACCCCGTGTATTACACTGCTCCCGCCTCAGTCCAGGAATTGCAGTCTGAGGACCCCGTGTATTACACTGCTCCCGCCTCAGTCCAGGAATTGCAGTCTGAGGACCCCGTGTATTACACTGCTCCCGCCTCAGTCCAGGAATTGCAGTCTGAGGACCCCGTGTATTACACTGCTCCCGCCTCAGTCCAGGAATTGCAGTTTGAGGACCCCGTGTATTACACTGCTCCCACCTCAATCCAGCAATTGCAGTCTGAGGACCGCGTGTATTACACTGCTCCCACCTCAGCCAGGAATTTAATCCCGAGTCTCACATAGATTACACTGCTACCGACTCATTCCTGGAATGTAATTCCATGGACGGCCTATTTTTCACTGCTCGCGCCTCAGTCCATGAATACCATTCCCAGGGCCACCTAGATTACATTGCTCCCCACTCACTCCAGCAATTTAATTTCCAGTGCATAGTAGATTTCACTGCTCCCGTCTCATTTCATTAATTTGATCCCTACGGCCGCATCGATTACATTGCTCTCGGCTCAATTCAGGAATTCCACTCCCAGAATCATGGAGATTACACTGCTACTCCCTCAGTCCAGGTATTTCCTTCCCGTGATGCCTAGGTTGCACTGCACGTGCCTCCATCTGAGAACCTCTTTTCCAGGGATGCCTCGATTCCATTGCTCCTATTCAGTCGAGGATTATCATTTTCACGGCCAACTAGATTACACTGCTCCCACCACAATCCAGGAATTGTATTCCCAGGGCTTGAAAGATTACACGGCCGATGCCTCAGTCCCGGAATTGCATTCAAATGGCAGCCTAGATCATCGTGCTGCCGCATCAATCAAGGGCTTACATTCCCACGTCCGCCTACATTACAAATCTCCCACCGCAGTCCAGATTAAATTACTCCATTCTGCATCCAAATATTTAATTCCCTGGACGGCCTAGGTTACACTGCTCCCGCTTCAACACAGGAATATCATCCCCTGGACTACGTAGATTACACTGCTCCCGCCACAATGCAGGAATTTCATCCCCTGGACGGCCTAGATTACACTGCTACCGCCACATTGCAGGAATTTCATCCCCTGGACAACGTAGATTACACTGCTCCCGCCACAATGCAGCAATTTCATCCCCTGGACAACGTTGATTACACCGCTCCCACCTCAATGCAGGAATTTCATCCCCTGGACAGTGTAGATTACACCGCTCCCACATCAATGCAGGAATTTCATCCCCTGGACAGCGTAGATTACACCGCTCCCACCTCAATGCAGGAATTTCATCCCCTGGACAGCGTAGATTACACCGCTCCCACCTCAATACAGGAATTTCATCCCCTGGACAGCGTAGATTACACCGCTCCCACCTCAATACAGGAATTTCATCCCCTGGACAGCGTAGATTACACCGCTCCTGCCACAATGCAGGAATTTCATCCCCTGGACAGCGTAGAAAACACTGCTCCCGCCTCAATCCAGGAATGTCATTCCCTCGACAGCGTGGATTTCACTGATCCCGCCTTATTCATGGGATTTCAATCGAGTGTCATGAAAAAATAGCTTTATTCGTTCCTGGGACTTGGGCATTGCTGGTATTCCAGCATTTATTGCCCATCACTAATTGCCCTTGTGAAGGTTGTGGTGAGCCGGCTTCTTCAATCGCTGCAGTCCGTGTTTTGAAGATACTCCCAAAGTGCTGTTAGTGAGCGAGTTCAAGGATTTAAACCCTGCAGCAATGAAGGAATGGCGATATACTTCTAAGTCAGGATGGTGTTCCATTGGAGGGGAACTTGGAGTTGGTGGTGTTCCCAAGCGTCTGCTGCCCTTGTCCTTCTAGGTGGAAGATTTCGCAGATTTTGAAGGTGCTGCGAAGAAGCCTTGGTGAGTTGCTGCAGTGTATCTTTTAGATGGTACACACGGCATCCACTGTACACCAGTGTTGGAGGGAGTGAATGTTTAAGATGGTGGATGTGGTGCCAAGCAAGCGGGCTCCTTTGTACTGGATGGGGTCCAGCTTCTTGAGTGTTGCTGGAACTGCACTCATCCAGGCAAGTGGAAATTATACCATCACACTCCTTACTTGTGTCTTGTAGATAGTGGAAAGGTTTGGCGAGTCAGGAGGTGAGACATTCGACGCAGAATACATAGCCCCTGACCTGCCCCTGTTGCCACAGTATTTATGTGGCTGGTCCATTTCAGTTTGTGGCCAATGGTGAACCCCCAGGACGTTGATGGTGGGGGATTCGACGAAAGTAATGTCGTTGAATGTCAATAGAAAGAGGGAATAGAAAAATAGTAACAGCAATAGACCATTCGGCCCATTGAGCCTGCTCCGCCATTCAATATGATCATGGCTGATCCTCTATCACAATACCGTATTCTCACTGTCTCCCCATACACCTTGATGCCTTCTGTGTCTAGAAATCTATCTATCTCCTTCTTAAATATACTCATTGACTTGGGCTCCACAGCCTTCTGTGGTAGAGAATTCCACAGGTTCACCACCCTCTGAGTGAAGAAATTTCTGCTGATCTCAGTCCTAAATGTCCTAATCCCATATCCTAAGACTATGACCCCTATATTTAGACACCCGAGCAAAGGCAAGCATCCTCCCTGCATTCAGTCTGTCTAGCCCTGTCAGAAGTTTGTATGTTCCAATGAGAACCCTCTCATTCTTGTAAACTCTAGTGAATACAGGCCTAGTTGACCCAATCTCTCTTCATACAACAGTCCTACCATTCCAGGAAGCAGTCTGGTGAACCTTTGCTGCACTCCCTCTATTGCTAGTTTAACCTTTATTAGGTAAGGAGACCAAAACTCCACACAGCACTCCAGGTGTGGTCACACCAAGGCCCTGAATAACTGCAGAAAACATCCTTGCTCCTGTACTCAAATCATCTTCCACTGAAGGCCAACATAAAATTTGCGTTCATTACTGCTTGCTGCACCTGCATGGTTGCTTTCAGTGACTGGTGTACAAGGATACCCATGACCCTTTGTACATCAACATTTCCCAATCTATCACCATTTAAATAAATTCACATTTATCCACGTTAAACTGCATCTGCCATGTATTTGCCCACTCACTCAACTTGTCTATATCGACTTGAAGCCTCTTTGCATCCTCCTCACAAGTCACAATCCCACCTAGTTTCGTGTCGTCAGCGAACGTGGAAATGATACATTTGGTTGCCTCATCCAAATCATTGATATATATTGTGAATAGCTGAGGCGCAAGCAGTAATCCCCGCGGTATCCTACCAGTCACCGCCTGCCTCCCCGCAAACACCCATTTATTCTTACTCTCTGTTACCTGTCTGTTAACCAGTATTCAATCCATGCCAGTATATTAACCCCAATCACTGGTGCTTTAATTTTGCACACTATCCTCTTATGTGGGACTTTATCAAAGGCCTTCTCAAAATCCAAACACACCACATCCACTGGTTATCGCTTATCTATTTTACCAGTTACAACCTCAAAAACTCCAGTTGGTTTGTCAAACACGATTTCCCTTTCATAAATCCATGTTGACTTTGTCTAATCCCGTTGAGATTTTCTAAGTGTCCTTTCAGCACATCCTTTATAATAGACTCTTGCATTTGCCCTACTACTGATTTTATGCTAACCGGTCTGTAGTTCCCTGTTTTCTCTCTCCTTTTATAAATAGTGGGGTTACATTTATCACCCTCCAATCTGCAGGAACTGTTCCATAATCTATAGAATTTGGGATGATGACAACCAATGCATCCATTATTTCCATGTCTACCTCTTCTAGTACTCTGGGATGCAGATTATCAGGCCTTGGTGATTTATCAGCATTCAGGCCCATTAATTTCTCCAGCACTTTTTATTACTAATAATAATTTCCTTTAAACCCTCCTTCTCACTAGACCCTTGGTTCCCTAGCATTTCTAGGAAAGTATTTGTGTCTGCTTCCATGAAGACAGAAACAAAGTACTTGATTAATTGCTCACCATCTCCTGGTTCTCCATTATAAATTCTCCCCTTTCTGACTGTAAGTGACCTACATATTTCTTCACTAATCTTTTTCTTGTCTGGAAGCCTTTACAGTCTGCTTTTATGTTCCTTGCAAGTTTACTCTCATGCTCTATTTTTCCCCGCTTAACCAATCTCTTAGTCCTTTTTTGCTGAACTCTATACTGCTCCCAATCCTCAGGCTTGCCACTGTTTCTGGCAACTTTATATGACTCAACTTTGGTTCTAATACTACACTAAATATATTTTATTGGCCATGATTTCTCCGTTTATCCTTTTGTGTTTTTGCACCAGAAAGGAATGCATAACTGTTACATTTCATGCATTCTGTTCATTAAGTGTTAGCCATTGCCTATCCATCCTCTTGGCTTTTAATGAAGCTCCCCAATCTATCATAGCCAACTCACTCCTCAAATCTTCGTAGTTTCCTTTGTTTAGATTTAGGACCCTAGTTTCTAATTGGACGTCTTCACTTTCCATCTTACTGAAGAATTCTTCATGTTATGGTCACTCTTCCCTAAAGGCCCCCGCACAGCAAGATTATGAATTAACCCCTTCTCATTACACAGAACCCAATCTAGGATAGCCTGTTCCCTAGTTGGCTCCTCAATGTACTGGTCTAAAAAACCATCTCGTTCATAGTCCAGGAATTCATCCTCCACAGTATTATTGCTAATTTGTGTTGGCCAGTCTATATGTACATTAAAGTCACCCATGATTACTGTAGTACCCGTGTTACATGCATCTCTAATTTCCTGTATGATGCCATCATCTACGTTACTACTACTTTTTGAAGGCATATATACAACTCCCACACATATATTCTGCCCTTTGGTGCTTCTTAGCTCCACCCAGACTGATTCTACATCTTGATTGTCTGAGCCAATATCCTTTCTCCCTATTGCTCTGATTTCATAGGCATAGAGTGCTGGAATCATAGAGTTTTACAGTACAGAAAGAGGCCCTTCGGCCCATCGTTAGCACGCCGGCCATCAAGCCCTGTCTATTCAAATTCCATTTTCCAGCATTTGTTCCGTAGCCTTGTATTCTATTTCGTTTCAATTGCTCATCTAAATGCTTCTTGCATGTTGTGATGGTTCCTGCCTTTACCACCCTTTCAGGCAGTGATTTCCAGATTCCAAACACCCTCTAGTTGAAAAACTTTTTCCTCAAATCCCCTCTAAACCTCCTGTCCCTTACCTTGAATCTATGTCCCCTGGTTATTGACCCCTCTACTAAGGGGAAAAGTTCCTTTCTATCTACACTATCTATGCCCCTCATAAATTTGTCCCCCCTCAGCCTTCTCTGCTCTATGGAAAACAACCCCAGCCTGTCCAGTCTCTCTTCATAGCTGAAGAGCTCCAGCCCAGGTAACATCCTGGTTAATCTCCTCTGCACCCTCTCCAAAGCAATCACACCCTTCCTATAGTGTGGCGATCAGAACTGCACACAGTATTCCAGCTGTGGCCTAACGCGCATTTTGTACAACTCCATCATAACCTCCCTGCTCTTATACACTATGCCTCGGCTAATGAAGGCAAGTATCCCATATGCCTTTTTAACCACGTTTCTGCCTTCAGGGATCTATGTACATGCACACCAAGGTCACTCTGATTTTCTGTCCTTCTTAGGGTCCTACCATGCAATGTGTATTCCCTTGCTTAGTTAGTCCTCCCAAAATGCATCACCTTACACTTTTCAGGGTTAAATTCCATTTGCCACTTTTCTGCCCATTTGAACAACCTGTCTATATCGTCCTGTAGACTGAGGCTTCCCTCCTCACTATTAATCACTCCATCAATTTTCGTGTCATCTGCAAACTTACTGATCATACCTCCTACATTCATTTCTAAATCATTAATGCACACTACAAATAGCAAAGGACCCAACACAGAACTCTGTGTCACACCACTGGACACATGCTTCCAGTCACAAAAACAACCTTTGACCATCACTCTCTGCCACCTGCCACTAAGTCAATTTTGTATCCCATGTGCCAAATTCCCCTGGATCCCATGGGCTCTTAACTTCTTGACCAGTCTCGCATGCGGGGCTTTGCAATTGTGTTACTGATGTCCATGTGGACTACATCAACTGCACTATCCTCAACCACACATCTAGTCACCCCCTCGAAATATTCATTCAGATTGGTTAGACATGATCTCCTCCTATCAAAGCCATGCTGACTTTCCTTGATTAATCCTTGCCTCTCCAAGTGGAGAATAATTCTGTCCCTCAGAATTTTTTCCAATAATTTCCCTACCACTGATTTTAGGCTCACTGGCCTGTAATAACCTGCATTTTCCCCGCTACCCTTGTTGAATAATGGTACTACGTTGGCTGTCCTCCATTCCTCTGGCCTGTCCCGTGTGGCCAGAGAGGTTCTGAAAATTTGTGTCAGAGCCCCTGCAATCTCCTCCCTTTCCTCACACAGCAGCCTGGGGTACATCTCGTCTGGACCTGGGGATTTATCCACTTTTAAGCCCAATAAAACCGCTAGTACCTCCTCCCTCTCTATACTAATTTGTTCAAGTATATCACAATCCCCCTGCCTGATTTCTATGCCTACATTGTCCTTCTCCATAGTGATCACAGATGTAAAATATTCGTTTAAAAACTCACCTGCATCTACCAGGTCTACACACAGATTGCCACTTTGGTCCCTAATGGGCACTACTCTTTCCCTGGTTAGCCTCTTGCCCTTAATATACTTATACACACCTTGGGATTTTCCATTATTTTGCCCACCAGTGTTTTTTCATGCCCCATATTCGCTCTCCTAATTTCTTTTTTAATTACCGCCCTTCAATTTCTATACTCCGCTAGGGCATCCACTGTTTTTAGTCCTTTGTATCTGCCAAAAGCCTCCCTTTTTCCTAATCCATTCTTGTATAGCCATTGTCATCCAGGTTTCCCTGGGTTTGTTGGTCCCACCCTTGACCTTTACGGGAACATATTGGCGTTGTTCTCTCTCTATTTCCTTTCTGAAAGACTCCCGCTGCTCTGATGTGGATATTCCTACAAGTAGCTGATCTCGGTCCATTTTGGCCTGATCCTGCCTTATCCTATTAAAATTGGCCTTCCCCCAATTTAGAACCTTTATTTCCGGTGAATCATTGTACTTTTTCATGACTACATTAAATCTCACCGCATTATGGTCACTGTCACCAAAATGCTCTCCTACTGACACATCTACCACTTGCCCGGCTACATTCACTATAATTAAGTCCAGTACCACCCTCTCTCTTGTAGGACTTTCTACATGCTGGCACAAAAAGCTCTCCTGGATGCACTTTAAGAATTCCACAGCCTCTAAGCCTTTCACACGCTGACTACCCCAGTTAATATTGGGGAATTTGAAATCCCCTACTATTATTACCCTATTATTTCTACACTTCTCTGAGATTTGCATACATATCTATTCCTTGACTGTTTGGCGGCCTATAGTACACTCCCAGCAAAGTGCTTGCCGACTTTTTTTTTTAAGTTCTACCCATATGGCCTCATTAGATGAAACTGCTAAGATATCATCCCTCCTTACAGCAGTAATTGACGTCTTGATTAATTTTGCGACACCCCCTCCTCTTTTACACACCCCTCTGTCTCACCTGAAAATTCTACACTCCAGAATGTTGAGCTACCAGTCCTGCCCCTCCCTCAACCATGTCTCTGTGATAGCAAAAATATCTTACACCCATTAATTTATCAACACGTTCAATTCCTCTGCCTTACTCGCAAGAATCCTTGCATTAAAATAAATGCCATTCAACCTTGCTATACTTGCTTGTGCCATTAGATATTTGCACTGCCATCCAGGCTGACACGTTGTTTCCTATATGTTTGACTGTGCATCACCCTCTACTATAGCTCCACAGGTTATCCCATCCCATTGCCAGGTTAGTTTAAACCACCACCGCAACAGTATTAGCAAACCTCCCTGCAAGGATGTTGGTCCCGTTCCGGGTCAGATTAAAGCCGGCCAACTAGTACAGTTTCCACCTTCCACAGAAGAAGACCCAGTGATCCAGGAAACGAAAACCAGCCCTCCTGCACCAAATCTTTCACCACACATTCATCTGCACTATCCTGCTATTCCTATACTCACTAGCATGTGGCACCGGGAATAATCCAGAATTTACAACATTTGAGGTCCTGCTTTTAAATCTGCTACCTAGCTCCCTAAATTCTTGCTGCAGCACCTCATCCCTCTTTCTACCTATGTCGTTGGTACCAATATGAACCACGACCTCTGACTGACCACCCTCCCCCTTCAGAATGCCCTGCTGCTGTTCAGTGACATCCTTGACCCTGGCACCAGGGAGGCAACATATCATCTTGGAGTCACGTCTGCAGCCACAGAAACGTTTATCTGTTCCCCGTATGATAGAGTCCCCTATCACAATTGCTCTCCCACTCTTTTTCTGCCCCTTCTGTGCAGCTGAGCCATGTATAGTGCCACGGACTTGGCTCGTGCTGCATTCCCCTGAGAAACCATCTCGCCCAGCAGTATACAAAACAAAAAACCTGTTGGAGAGGGTGATGGAACCAGGGGACTCCTGAACTACCTTCCTAGTTCTTTTACTCTGTCTGGCGGTCACCCATTCCCTGTCTGCCTTTGCACTCTTTAACTGCGGTGTGACCACCTCGTTAAAAGTGCTATCAACAAAGATCTCAGCTTCGCGGATGTGCCACAGTGACTCCAGCCGCAGCTCCAGCTCCGAAACATGGATTTCGAGTAGCTGCAGCTGGAGACACTTCCTGCGTATGTGTTCACCCTGGACACCGAAAGTGTCCCTGACGTCCCACATAGCACAGGAGGACCACTCCATGCTGCCGAGCTGCCCTGCCATATCATACCCTTAATTTAATCCCTTTACTTCCTTTAAATTAAAGAATATTATATACATTAGGGTCCTGACTTCCCTTGAAAAACTACTTACTCTGAACTAGAGACCTTACTTTTACTTTAAAGACTGGACTGTAGAAAGACTCAACAGGTCCTTCTTACCAATCAGCTCCTTCCCTGGTTGTGACATCAATTTAGCGGTTTCGCAGTTGTTGTTGTTTGGCTGCACCCGCTCTCGGATTCTTTCCTGCAGTCCTGTGACATCACTCCTTCATTTTGCTGTTCTTGTGGAATTCGCCGGATTTGTATCTGCCTCCTCGCTGCTGCTGCCGACTGCTCGCCGGTCCTTTACTAACAACGCCACCCCACCTCCTTTTCCTTTTTGCCTGTTCTTCCTAAATATTGAATATCCTTGGGTATTCAGCTCCCAGCCTCAGTCACCCTGCAGCCATGTCTCGGTAATCGCAATGGTATCATATACATTTACATCTATTTGCGCTGTTAATTCATCTACCTTATTAGGTGTGCTTCGTGCATTGAGATACAATTCCCTTAGCTTGGTCTTTTTAACATTTTTACTTTTTTTTTATTATTGCCCTATTTGTCTTATTATCATTTGTTCTAACCTGTACCCTATTATTAGTGCATTCTTTTGTTTGTATGCAGTGCCCCTTCCTGACAGAATCTGGTTATCCTTACCCCAATCAGTTTCCTGCACTGTTTCCTCATCTTTTCTCTTCAGCATTCTAGAAGGGATGGTGGTTAAACTCACTTTTCACAGAATCACAGAATCACAGAAACCCCACAGTGCAGATAGAGGCCATTTCGGCCCATCGAGCCTGCACCGACACATATCCCACCCAATCCCCGTAATCCCTACACCAACACATATCCCACCCTATCCCCGTAACCCCACGTATTTACTCCCCCTAAAACTAAGGGTCAATTTATCATAGCCAATCAACCTAACCTGCACATCTTTGGACTGTGGGAGGAAACCGGAGCACCCGGAGTAAACCCACGCAAACACGGGGAGAATGTGCAAACTCCACACAGACAGTCGCCCGAGGCCGGATTCGAACCTGGGTCCCTGGCGCTGTGAGGCAACAGTGCTAACCACTATGCCACCGTGCTGCCCTTGTTGGAGGTAGTCATTGCCTGTTATTTGTGTGTCGCGAATGTTACCTGCAGTTTATCAGCCCAAGCCTGAATGATGTCCAGGTCTTGTTGCATGCGGGAATGGACTGCTTCAACATCTGAAGAGTTGTAAAATGATACTCGACACTGTGCAGTCATCAGCGAACGTCCCCACTTATGACCTTATGTTGGAGGGAAGGTCATTGATGTAACAGCTTGTTGTGGTGAAAAATATCACTTCAGTTAATTTCGCACACTAGCCTGTCAAGGGTAAAGAATCAAACAGTTTATTAAGATTCCAACGGTTTCCTACACACTTATGAACAGTTTTGATTGACCAACAGTTACAGACAAACAAATTGGGCTGATCAGGGAGACAACTTAGAGCTCCGGCCGCTCGTGCATGGTTGGCTCACCCGAATGCTTCGAATGTTCAGTGTTTATTCCTTCCATCCACAGAGGTCACATGTCACCACTTCCACATAATTCAATCATCTGCGGGGCCGCAGACGTCACATGTCACCACTTACACATAATTCAATCATCTGCGGGACCGCAGAGATAACGGCCTAGAAATTTAGTTGCGTTTGCCAGCCGTTAGCGCCTTAGGAGGGGTAGATCTCGAGCGCTAGGCACTTAGCGCCCGGGTGCAGGATGATCTGCGCCTACGCCCAACTTCAGTAGACATTTAGCGCCGGCGCAAAGTGTATGCGCGCGCTCAGCTGCGCGCGCAACTTATGACGTCATTTCGTTGTGCAACGCCCTTTGTGCACCCCAAACCGGAACTTCAGTCATGCCCGCCCAATGTGGGCGTGGCGGTGTTAAGAACTGTGATCTGGAACGCAGCAGAGGCCCTGCGGGCCTCGGGGAGCGCTAATTAAAGGGCACTTACACTGAACTATAAAGGCCAGCCATTTTGCTGCAATGACTTTTCTGCAACGGATTTCTGGACAGAGACCAAGGATGAGACCTTACTGATTTGGCCCAACATAGGAGAGGTAGTTTTGGCTTCTGGCCAGAGCTTGGAAATTTGCCTCATTGTGATTTCATTGTTTCCAAGTATATTATGGGGGCTGCATGGGGTTCCAACCCTCAGTTCCAGCATTATGTGCGAAGGGCTCGCAGACGCTGTGTGAGAGGGGCAGCCATGCCTAGACGCAGAGGGGGCATCAGGCATCGGCAACGTAGGCCTTACCCACTCAGGGAATACCGCCAGCAGGTGTCCTATCTCACCATGACTGCCGCGCAGTGTGTTAAGAGGCTGCGCTTCAGAAGGGAGGTGGTTGCAGAGATCTGCCAGCTGCTTCACAGCGATCTGCGTCCACAGCTGATGTGCAGGACGTCTCTGTCGGTGGAAGTGAAGGTCACGGTGGCTCTGAACTTTTATGCAAGCGGCACCTTCCAAGCCGCTGCTGGGGACATAGCTAACATCTCCCAGTTCGCCGTGCATCGCTGCATCCGGCAGGTCACCGATGCCCTTTTCACAAGGAGACACCAATTCATCTCCTTCCCCATGACCCTAGAGAGGCAGGAGCAGCGTGCGGTCGGATTTGCGAGGATCGCCAACTTCCCCATGGGGCAGGGCGCCATTGACTGCACGCATGTGGCTTTGCGGGCAGCTATCGACAAGGCCGAAGATTACCGCAACCGGAAGGGCTACCATTCCCTCAATGTACAGCTGGTGTGTGACCACAGGCAGCGTATCCTAGCTGTCAATGCCTGCTTTCCAGGCAGCAGCCACGATGCATTTATCCTGCGCCAGACTACTGTGGCTGACATGTTCCAGGCACAGCCTCCCCCAAGAGGATGGCTTATTGGGGACAAAGGCTATCCTTTGTGTACATGGCTCATGACCCCGCTCCGCGCGCCCAGGACCCCGGCTGAGGAGGCATACAATGAAAGCCATCAAGCCACAAGGAACATCATAGAGCAAACGATTGGCATCCTCAAGCAACGGTTCCGCTGCCTAGATCGCTCCGGTGGATCTCTGCAGTATTCGCCGGATAAGTCTCCCAGTTCGTCGTCGTTTGCTGCATGCTGCACAACCTGGCTATCCGCAGGACTCAGGCACTGCCACCTAACGTTGGACCACCACCTCAGGAGGACGAGCAGGAGGACCATGAGGAGGAGGAGGAGGAGGAGGAGGAGTACCAGCCCAGGAGGGAGCCACAAGGTCCAAGGGCCGTCCGTCGGCGGCTTATTGAACGACACTTCGAGGCCCCCTGTCTGGGGATGGCTTGTGGCAATGAAGGCACATGAATGCAGCCGCTCCGCAAGCCCTCAGCCGGTTAATGCAACAACCACTTGAAACATCACACATGGACAAGCTGAATAAAGAAAAAGCTTTATTGAACAAACTCAGGGCCCTTCCCACATGAAACCCAAAAACAGACAACACCCCCAAAAAACAGTCAAAAACATATCTCACTCCCACAACCTGGGGAGGAATAACAAAACTTGTCCATCCAAATGGCCTTCATCCTCGGCCTTACCAAAAGAACCCCCCCATAGACAACACAATCACCCCCATATAAAAAAACATTTGCCAACACACTCTACTTTGTGTGCCGAGAGGGCGAGTCCTTGTCCAGGCTTTTCCGGCCCCTGGCCGACCTGCTGCTCTGCCTCAACCTGGGCCCTGTGGGTGCTGCAAGGCTGGGGGAAGGCTCCTGAGGGGCACATTGCGTGACGGCAGATGCCCTTGGGGGTCGGCCTAGACGAACTCTGGCCCTCGAGGGGCCGGCTGCCGGCTGCTGACTGCTGCAGCTGTGGCTGGGCAGCATCAGTCCCTCCAGCAGCTCGTCGCAGCTTCGCTGGGGGAGTGGCAGTGGCGGCTGCAGCAATGGGGGCAAGCTGGCTGATGCCAGGTGCTCGCTGCTCACCTGAGACACTGGCACTCGGCCGGGCTGGCACTGCAGCAAGCGCAGCAATCTGGTGAAGGCCAGACCGCTGTGCTGCTGCAGCGCGGCGGGTGCCCTGGCGATGCCTGCCTGGCACAGCGAGTGTGGCAGCAGTGAGTGCCCGTACTGCCCTGGTCTGTGCCCGCATCAGACCAGCCACTGACTGCACGGCACCACTGATCAACTGTCCACTCGCTGCCTGTGCTGCCCTGAATTCATCCTGACTCGCGTCCTGTGCTGCCCTGAATTCAGCCCGACTCGCGTCCTGTGCTGCCCTCAATTTGGCCCGACTCGCGTCCTGTGATGCCCCGAATTGTTCGAGACCCCTGGCCTGTGCTGCCACGAGTTGTTCGAAACCCCTGGCCTGTGAGGCCCCGAAATCGGACACACTATGAGCCAGGGACTCAATGGCCTCAGGCAACCGTGCAACAACCCCCATGAACTCGGTGTGCCGACGATCCGTGTCCACGGATATTTGGTCAAGGAGGTGCACCTCCTGGGCGAGGACCGTCTCCGGACTGGAGGCCGGACTCTCCCTCTGGGGAGAAGGCCGCCGAGCTGCCCGACCCTTCCTGCGTGGCTGCACGCCACTGGGCCCAGCAACTAGACTCCCCTGCAACACTTCCCCCCTCTGGGGAGAAGGCAGCTGAGCTGCCCAACCCTTCCTGCGTGGCTGCACGCCATTGGGCCCAGCAACTACACTACCCTGCAACACTTCCCCCCTCTGGGGAGAAGGCAGCCGAGCTGCCCGACCCTTCCCGCGTGGCTGGACGCCACTGGGCACAGGAGCTACACTCCCCTGCAACACTTCCCCCCTCTGGGGAGAAGGCAGCCGTGCTGCCCGACCATTCCCGCGTGGCTGGATGCCACTGGGCACAGGAGCTACACTCCGCTGCAACACTTCCCCCCTCTGGGGAGAAGGCAGCCTTGCTGCCCGACCCTTCCCGCGTGGCTGGACGCCACTGGGCACAGGAGCTACACTCCCCTGCAACACTTCCCCCCTCTGGGGAGAAGGCAGCCGTGCTGCCCGACCCTTCCCGCATGGCTGGACGCCACTGGGCACAAGAGCTACACCCCCTGCAACACTTCCCCCTGGCTCTCCTCCAGGGAAGGCGTGTCCCCTCCGGTGCCATTCCCTGGTGCGGATGAGGGTTCCCCCGATGGGCCTCCTTCCTCTTGCTCCTCCTCGTCCTCCACTTCCGAGGGACTCTCACTGGCAGCTTCAGGGACCTCTTCCTCACCAGCTGAAAGCAGGAAGGCACAAGAGTAGCTTTAGAGTGAGGAGAGGGCATCAGTGAGGGAGGCATGAGTGCTGGCATTCTGCGCATTTGTCGGACAGTGGCAAAGGATGTAGATCTGAAGCGCAAGGGGAACGAGAGAGGTCCAAAAGGTCATGTCCTTACCATTGGGGCCCAGCACAGGATCGGCATCCCCAATTGCAATGGGGCCAATCACCCGGGCACCCATGAGTCGACCCACGTGCTCCTCCAGGTCACTGAGCTGCTGGAACTGGGGATGGCCTCCCCCGGTGACAGTCCGGCTCTTCAGACTCTGGGCCAGCTTGGCCTGCAAGAGAAAGGACGGCCTCTAAGTACAGTGTGGTGCCCTGTTGTTGTGTGCACTGCCTCCCATGGTCGAATAGCTTGGCCAGTGTGGTGCCCTGTTGTTGTGTGCACTGCCTCCCATGGTCGAATAGCTTGGCCAGTGTGTAAAGTGCAGGAAGTGCAATTGCTGTTCATGCCAGTGCCATAGCTGCTGGATGAGGGCTGGCTATTAGGGCTTTGAGGTCCCTTTGCCCATAATGTGAGGTGCACATGCAAGGATGAGGAGGACACTGGAAAGGGTACTCACCCTGACAATCCGAGTGAGGTCGTTAAACTTTTTCCGGCATTGGACAACAGTCCGGGGGACATCGCAGGTGGCTGTGACCCTCTGGGCGATATCCCTCCAGGCTCTCCTGTACACCCTGTTGGGAGGCTTCTTGCCACTTTCCGGGAACAAGATATGGCTTCTCTTCTCCAAAGCCCTAACCAGCACCTTTAAATAATGGCCAGAGAAGTGCTGCGCTCGCTCACAGGCCCTCTGCATCCTTCCTGGCGCTATTTCTCTCCAGCAGCAGTGTTTAGGCCTAGCTGGAGGGCTGCAGTATCCAGGGCATGGCAGCAGACCAAGTCGACCCTTCCCCCTTTAAGAGCTGGCCGGCGCCAGGGTGTCTGCTGTCAATCAGGCGGTATCAGTCTGCACCGCCGGCTTAGCGCCTAAGGATAGCCGTGCATCGCCAGTTTTAGCGCTCGAGCAAACTCCTTGGCCAAAGCTAATGAATTTCGGCGAACTGCCCTCCACTTTCCGGCGGTCGCAAACTTTAGCGGCCGCCCGACTTTACCGCCCCAAAAGTGGCTATACTGAATTTCTAGGCCCACATGTTTATACACACCCTTTAGCTGCCACATCTCCTCGGAGATCCAATCAATTTAAAGGTTACACATTATTCAATTGTCCGGGGGTGGCTGTTCATATACATAATTTGCACACAATGTTGTTTTAGATTGATGTAGTTTCAAAAACTGTTTTAGATTGATATGGTTTCAAGAACTGTTTTTCTTAAGCACAGCAATTTCGCACGAACCCTATTACACCTTCACAGCTGAAGATGGTTTGGCCTAGGACACTGCCATGAGGAACTCCTGCAGTGATGTCCTGAGGCTGTGATGATTGACCTCCAACCACCACAACCATCTTCCTTTGTGCTAGTTATGACTCCAGCAAGGGAAGATTTTTCTTCCCGAATCCCATTGACTTCATGTTTACTGGTGCTCCTTGATGCCACACTCAGTCAAGTGCGACGTTGATTTCAGGGGTAGTCACTCTCACCTCACCGCTGGAATTCAACTCCTTTGTCCACATTTGTACTTAGGCTGAAATGAGGCCTGGAACCGAGTGGACCTGTCGGTACCTAAACTGAGCGTCGGTGTGCAGGTTATTGGTGAGTAAGTGCTACTTCCTAGCACTATCGATGAGACCTTCCATCACTTTGAATGATTGAGAGTAGAATGATGGGGCAGTAATTGGCAGGTTTGGATTTGTCATGCTTTTTGTGGACAGGACACACCTGGGCAGTTTTCGACATTGTCGGGTAGCTGCCAGTGTTGTAAGCTGTGGGAGACAGATAGAGAGAAAGATGGTGGGAGTTAGAGAGAGAGCAAAAGCCCCAGGCTCGGTGGGAGAGACAGACCGATGGGGGTGAGAGACAGATGAAGACAGTCTGGGCGACCACAAATGGTAGGTGACACAGGGAGAAAGATTGTGCAAGCAGACGGGAGGAGGCAGAAGGGAGAGAATGACGGAAGTGAGACAAAGAGAGAGTGAAGAGACTGACAGGGAGACAGAAATAGACCAGACTGGATTGAGACAGAATGAGATAGACAGACAGGAACTTAGATGGGGTGACAGATGCTGGATTGACAGAAGGAGAGACAGACTGGCAGGGGAGACTGAAGCTGGGCTGACAGAAGACGTGAGAAAGAGGGAGAGACAGAAAGAGACAGAATGTGCAGACAGTCGCGGGAGACTCAGATAGAGAGACAGTGACAGACGTGGTTTGCTGATGGGGAAGAGACCGATAGAGTGAGAGACAGACCAGTGGGCGGATTGATATGGACGGGGCAGGGAGACTGGTGGTGATAAATGGGGATATACTGAAGCGGCGGGAAGCAGGGAGCGTGGTGGGGAGAGAGTGAGAGAGGGAGACGTGGGGAAACATGGGGAGACAGTCGGGTGTGACAGAGAGAGAGAGAGAAACAAAAAATGGAGACAGATAAAGAGAAAGGCAGTGTGAGTCAGACGGGGAGACAGACTGGAGGGACATAGAGTGAGAGTGAGATGGGGTGAAAAAGATAGAGAGACAGCTTGTGAGACAGATAGCGGGGAGACGGATGGGGGAGACAGACTGGGAGAAAGTTGAGGAGAAAGACGGGGAAGACAGAGAGAGAGAGAGAATAATGCAGGTGACTGAGAAAGAGACAGACATGGGAGTTAAATGGGGAGACAACTGGGCCAGGGGATAGATAAAGAGAGTGTGAGAAAGAAGGTAAGCAGGCAGGGAGACAGATACGGAGACAGAATCAGAGATGGTGGGGAGACAATCTGGGGAGACAGACGACAGGATTCACAGTGAAAGAGAGCTGGACAGGGAAGGCAGAAGGATGGAGACAGATGGTAGACAGACGTGGGGAGAGACAGAGAGAGACAGACCTGGTGGAGACAGAAAGTGAGGCAGATGATGGTGACAGAGATGGGGTGAGATAGAATGAGAGAGAGATGGATGAGAGAGACAGACCTGGAAACAGAACGGGGAAGCCTGTCAGGGAAGACAGAGAGAGAGAGAGAGAGAGACAAGCTCTGCCGTCAGATGGGAGAGTGGCAGACGTGAAGACAGATGATGGGGCATAGATGCAGGGAGACAGTCGCGGGGAAGCACGCAGTAGACAAAGAGAGAGAGAGTGGCTCAGTCGTTGAGTTTATTCAAGGCAGAGATCGATATATTTTTGAATGTTAAGGGAATCAAGGGATATGGGGAGAATGCAGGAAATGGCGATAAGGTAGAAGATTAGCCACGATCTTATTGAATGTCGGAGCAGGCTCGATGGGCCAAATGGTCTACTCCTGCTCCTATTCCTTTCCTTCTTATGTTATGCTCTAGTGCTTGGTTTGCTTTTATTATGGTCTTGCTAACCTGTGACGGAACTTTTAGTGATTTGTTTACTTGGACTCCGAGATTCATTTGGTCCTCTACCACACCTAAACTCGCACCCTCCAAGTAATAGGTGACCACCCTATTCTTCCTACCAAAATGTAATATCTCACATTTATCTGTGTTGAACTTCATTTGCCAATTATATGCCCATTCTGCAAGTTGATTAATGGACTCCTGTAATTTGTTGCAGTCCTCCTCAGTAATTCTTCTCCACCCCAATTTGGTGTCATCCACAAATTTAGAAATTGTGTTTCTGGTTCCAAAGTCTAAATTGTTAATGTAAGTTGTGAACAGCAGTGATCCCAGCACTGATCATTGTGAAACACTACACCCCACCTTCTGGCACTGTGAATAGTTACTTTTACATCTACTCTCTGCTTTCTGTCTTCAACCCAGCTAGCTGTTTTGTATGTACCTTTAAGGGAATAACTGGTCTCAGACTGCAGTACCGGCAGTGACCACCCCTGTATAAAAGGCCCTAGCAGGCTTCTGTAGTTTCAGTTTCCAGGTTGTCTCCATTCAGTGAAGACTTGCTATAATCAACTCCTGCAGTCCGTGTCTCAATTATACACGGACATAATACTGGTGACGAGTAAGAAACAAACTTACCTGCAACTCCGCAGCACCTCAGACGACGTTATTGAAGGTCGAAGCCAGAAGAAAAAAAATAAATAATCCAAAGAAACTCGAGAAACGGGCGTCGACCGTGGGCAACCGCCTTCCAAATCATCGGATTGAAAAGTTGCAGGAGAGACTCTCGAGAGCCAGGCTTGGTTCTCCAGTCTGTGGTTTCCCAGCTAATCGAGCTGGTGGCAGGAAGTGCACTGATCCTTCCTGGGCTGTGGCGGGCTAGAGCTCGATCGGGTGGCTCTGCAACGGGGCTGGGCAGCGAGTCGGGAAGCAAAGAGAGAGAGAGAGGGTGGAGCACACAGGGCGCGGCTGGTGCTTCGAAGCCGGGCAGCATTCGGACCTAAGAAGAGGGAGGGAAGTGTCCCAGAGGGTCCGCTCCATGACGGGAATGGTTCTTCAATTAACGGAGCAAATATTGAAGCGCGATAGAAAAATAAAAATACCTCGGAGAGCGGCGTTGGCAGCAGCGATCAGGGAGGCACGAAGACCATAGGGCGTCGCCATTACAGGAGAGTAAAATAAATATAATCACCAGCAACAGCGTTGGCAGCAGCAGCAGCGGCGGGAAAGCGCGGGAGGCGCCATCTTAACTCGGTAGGGAAGAAGGAAAAGCGCGGGAGGCACCATTTTGATCCATCGGGGATGAAGGAAAAGTGCGGGAGGTGCCATCTTAGATTTTCAAGATGCCAAAGACTGGCGATATCACTGCCTTCAATAATGCAATAGAAGACTGGACCACGTATGTGGAAAGATTCGAGGTATATTGCGAGGCAAACAAAATAGTCGATGAGAAAAAGACATCGGTATTGCTAAATTTAATGGGCAAAAGAACGTATGGCCTATTGCGGGACCTGATTACTCCAGCCAAACCGAAGGCGACGAGTTTTAACGAAATTGCTGCTATCCTACAGAAACACCTAAATCCTACACCGCTGCTGATAGCAGAAAGATTTAAATTCCACAGGAGAAATCAGCATAAAAATGAGAGCAATGCTGATTACCTTACAGAACTACGCAAGCCATCAAAGCACTGCCAGTTCGGAGCAGGACTGGCAGATACCTTACGGGACAAATTTGTCTGTGGACTCCTGAGTGAAGGAACCCAGAAGAGGTTACTCTCAGAGAAAGAGCTGACGCTAGATAAGGCTTTCAGTGTGGCAGTATCGTACGAAGCAGCAGCAAGGGGAGCTGCGGAAATACAACAAAAGCCACAGGAATACGGCACCCACGAAATGACACGGGGATTTGCAAAATGTTATCGCTGCGGCAGAACAAACCATGACCAGAAGGACTGCTGGTCCAAGGACAAAATATGCAGGCAATGCGCAAAGATGGGACACATTGCACGAGTTTGCAGGTCTGGGAAGAAGACCAATGACAATAAAAAGGCTACTAAGGAACCGTACAGGAAAGTACAAAAGATGACGAACAGTAGTTCCGAAGACCAGATGAACGATAGTGAATCCGGGAACAAGAGACTAAGCTGTCTCAAACTTCACAACGTAATCGCAAAAGAGGATCACCGAACCATTTGGGTCACCCTCACGATAGCAGGGTCCCAAGTCAAAATGGAATTGGATACAGGATCAGCTCTAACCATCATGAATCGACGAGACTATGAGCGGCTATTCTCATACATACCCTTGAGAGAGACATCCATTGTCTTGAGGATATATACGGGGCAAAAAGTATAACTCAGAGGAAAAATAAGGGTGCCTGTCGAATACAACGGCAAGAAAATACGGAAGTTGTATCTCTACATTCTGCAAGATGGTGTACCACCATTATTGGCACGTGAATGGATCAGAAAGATAAGTTTAGACTGGCACTCCATTCAGGCACTGACGGTGGCTGGTAAAAAGGATGACGATGTCACTCCTGGACGATTGTCAACAATCTTAGCTGACGCTAAAGAGGTATTTCAACAAGAACTGGGCACTCTTAAAGGCGTAGCCGCCTCGATAAATATAGAAGAGATTGCAATTCCCAAGTTTTTCAAAGCAAGACCGGTACCATATGGAATTCGCCCAGCCGTCGAGGCAGAGCTGGAGAATCTGGAGAATGCAGGCGTGTTATCTAAGGTAGACTGGAGCGAGTGGGTGACAGCCATCGTTCCTGTCATGAAGAAACCGTTAAATAATAAGTCTGAGGAGCCAAGGAAGGTTCGCATCTGTGGGGACTTCAAGGTGACAGTGAACCCAGTCCTTCACACAGTACAATATCCTCTTCCAAGGATAGAAGATATCTTCGCCTCACTATCTGCAGGGAAGCGTTTTACAAAAATTAACCTAGCACAGGCATATTTGCAGATGGAGGTTGAAGGATCCTCTAGGAAGTATCTCACGATAAACACACACAAAGGTCTTTACCAGTATAATCTACTGGTATTCGGAGTAGCATCAGCTCCGGCAATATGGCAAAGAGTGATGGAACCAGTCCTGCAAGGGATTCCGGGGACTCAGTGTTACTTGGACGACATCCTAGTGACAGGTGAAGGTGACAGTGAACACCTGGCCAACCTAGAGCAGGTGCTGACTAGACTACGTGAACATGGGCTATGAGCCAATCGCCCCAAGTGCGAGTTTTTTAAGAAACGGATATCGTATTGTGGCCACGTGATTGATGAAGAGGGGTTGCATAAGTCCCCTGACAAAATTGAAGCGGTAGTTAAGGCTCCAGCGCCTGAAAATGTGTCGCAACTGAGGTCATTCCTCAGATTGGTGAATTACTACCATAAGTTTTTGCCGAATTTGTCCACAATTCTGCATCCACTGAATGCCCTACTACAAACGGGAGTAGCATGGAAATGGAGTGATGAATGTAAGCGGGCCTTTCAGAAGAGTAAGGACCTAATCACTTCAAGAGAAGTATTGGCTCACTTCAACCCATCACTACCGATAAGACTGGCATGTGATGCGTCTCCCTACGGCATTGGGGCGGTACTGTCACATAAATTCCTTGATGGTTCAGAGAGGCCGATAGCTTTTGCGTCACACTCATTAACTTCAGCCGAGCGTAACTACGCCCAGATTGACAGAGAGGCCCTCAGCCTTGTGTGGGGGGTGAAGTAGTTCAATCATTACCTGCACGGTCAGAAATTTGCTCTACTAACTGATCATCAACCTCTCAACTCCATTTTCAACACTCAGAAGGGCGTACCGATAATGACGGCTACAGAGGTGTGCCTTTTTCCTAGGGGCACACCAATATGGCATCGAGTACAAAGGAACTAAACAGCATGGGAATGCTGATGGATTGTCGCACCTACCGTTGCCGACGGTGGAAGAAGAACTGGAAGTGGATCCAGTGGAGTTATTCCACTCGACTATAGTCGAATGTCACCCTGTGACGAATGCAAACATAGAAAAGGAAACACGAAATGACCCGACACTCTCCTGGGTCTACGATTTAACGGTGAAGGGATGGCCAGCACATGGCGAACCACTGCTGCCAGCATTCTCGCCAAGAAGAGCACAGCTGTCAGTGTGCAGAGGAACCTTGATGTGTGGATCCAGAGTAGTAATTCCACCTAAATTGAAGGATAAAGTGCTCAATCAGCTTCATGAGGGTCATCTGGGAGGGGTAAAAATGAAGAACTTAGCCAGAGCGTTTGTGTGGTGGCCAGGAATCGATAGAGAAATCGAAGAGATGGCCAAGAGCTGTACAGGATACCAGAAGGTCCAAAACGCCCCACCACAAGCCCCTCTACATCCATGGGAGTGGCCCTCATCTCAATGGCAAAGGGTGCACATTGTCTTTGCTGGTCCCTTTATGAACTCGATGTTTTTAATTGCGGTGGATGCACATTCAAAGTAGCCAGTGGTAATAAAAATATCCTCAACCACCACAGAAAAAACTAACACAGTCTTACGAACCATATTCGCCAGGAATGGACTGCCTGAATAGATTTGCTCTGACAATGGACAACAGTTTGTGACTGAAGAGTTCCGGAGGTTCTTAAAGAACAATGGTGTTAAGCATTACACATCTGCCCCATGTCATCCAGCCACTAATGGATTGGCCGAGAGGTTTGTTCAAACATTCAAGAAGGCTATCAAGGCAATGTGTAATGAAGACATACCCCTACAACACAAGGTGGATAACTTCTTGTTTGCCTACCGGAATGCGACACATGCGGTTACCAACCAAACTCCAGCCATGATGTTCTTCAATCGAAGACTACGATGCCGCTTGGATTTGGTTAAGCCAAACATCAGAAGAGATGTGGAGAACAGGCAGTTTCAGAATATGAATGATAGGCCGACCAGGAGTTTTAAGATAGGTCAACCAGTTTTGGCCCGGGACTACCGCACAGAGAAATGGCAGCCAGGAACGACCTGTACACGGCAAGGACCTCTAATGTATACCGTGGACGTTGGGGAGAGCATTGTAAAACGCCATGCTGACCAGATTCTAGAGTCACTGGAAAACGTCAACTCCACACCACGATCTGATACACCTGGCGATGAAACCAGAGTACCAATTGCATCTACCGCAGAATCGGTGATATTGGAAGCAGACTAACCAAACAACGACATTGATCCCGACTCAACCTTGCCAGAAGAACCTGATATCCCAAAGAGGCATTATCCAGACAGAATCAGGAAGCCTCCTCAAAGACTGAACTTATAATTGCTTAACTTCAACCAATGTATCTAGCAACCGTAATTGTAATTGTAATTAGTTATTATTTAGTTGTTAAATGAATGTTTATCTAAAAGGGGAGGAATTGTTGTGTAAGTACCTTTAAGGGAATAACTGGTCTCAGACTGCAGTACCGGCAGTGACCACCCCTGTATAAAAGACCCTAGCAGGCTTCTGTAGTTTCAGTTTCCAGGTTGTCTCCATTTAGTAAAGACTTGTTATAATCAACTCCTGCAATCCGTGTCTCAATTATACACGGACATAATACTAGCTATCCTTTCTGCTAATTGTCGCCTGACTCCGCCGCCTCTGACCTTATTTATTAGTCTAAAGGATGGCCATGCGGGCAAAGGTTGTACATTCAGATCGCAGGCTCCCTGGGGTTCGAAATCCACTTCTGACATTCAGTCCTCTACATAGGCAGAACTATATTATAGTGACAGAGGGACCTGCGATTAATGTGCATAGGTCCCTGGAAATGGCCGGAGCTATTGAGGGAGTGGTTAGCAAAGCATATGGGATCTTGGGCTTCATAATTAGAGGTATTGACTACAAAAGTAGAGAAGTTATGCTGAACATTTATAAAGTGCTGGTTAGGCCACAACTGGAATATTGCATCCAGTTTTAATCACCACACTTTAGGAATGAAGTGAAGGCCCTTGAGAGGGTGCAGAGGAGATTTACCAGAATGGTTCCGGGATTGGGGGATCTTAGCTACAAGGACAAGTTGGAGAAGCTGGATTTGTTTTCATTAGAGCAAAGGAGGTTGAGGGCTGTTTTCATACAGGTGCACCAGATTATGACGGGTTTGGGTAGGCTGGATGTGGAAAGGCTGTCCCCACTTGTTAATGGTACAAGGAGTCGGGGACATAGATTTAAGGTTTTGGGGAAGAGTTACGGGGTAATTTGAGGAAGAACATTTTTATACTGCGAGTGGTGAGGACCTGGAACTCGCTGCAGACGGAAGTGGTGGAAGCGGAGACACTCAATGTTTTCAAGGGGAGACTGGATAGGCACTTGAGGGAAATAAACTTGCAGGGCTGCGGGGATAGAGCGGGGGAATGGGGTTGGCTGGATTTCTCTGCAGAGAGCTGGCGCTGACTCGATGGGCCGAATGGCCTGCTTCTGTGCCGTTATGACTCTATGATACTATTTCTCTATGAACTTATCTAAACCCTTTTAGAAAATGTAGGTAAATTACATCTATCACATTACCCTTGTCTACCCACTGTTACCTCTTCAAAAAATTCAACGAGGTTGATCAAGCAAGACTTTCCCTTTTGAAATCCATGCTGACTATTAATTACTATATTTATGGTTTCTAGATGTCCTTCTCTTTTCTCCTTTAAAAGGGATTCAATGATTTTTCCTACCACTGATGTTAAGCTGACTGGTCTATAAATCAATGAACATGTACGGTCCCATCCCCCTTCTTAAATTTCGGTATTATGTTAGCTGTCCGCCAGTCGTCTGGCACTAAACCATTTTCTAACGAATTATAAAATATGTGTATTAATGCCTGTACTATCTCTTCCCTAGATTATTTTAAAATGCGTGGATGCAATCCAAACAGACCAGGGTTGTTCACGTCTTTCAGTTTGATTCATTTACTTAATACATCTCCTTTTGTTTTAAATGCACTTGTCTCATTACCAGTCTCATTTTCCAATGTCCACCTATTCATTCTCCCTCGTAAATTGAAGTAGCCAAATTACTATTATACATTAGTTTTTATGTTAGAATATGTATAATTTAGTTTTTATGTTAGAATATGTATAATGCAGCACCAATGTACAAGGTGGAGATAATGGGCTAATCCCTACCCTGAATTAAACGATATAGAGGTCTGTATATTGCATTCACCTAGCTAAGTTTTAAAACATGATTAATTGACATCAAATGCTGAGAGATTAACCTGCAGAACAACTCATGGGAAGGTTCAGGAGGTTGTCTGTTTGGCCAGCCGAGGCAACGCATATGCGAGATAACGCACCTAAGAATTTGTTTGTTGTAAATCACAACCTGTTTCCATTCTTCAAAGTATGGTGGGACTAATCAGAATGTGCTTGCTTTGCAGAGGTAACCCATGATGAGGCCAAAAGTCTGTGCTTTGCACGCCTTAACGAGGACTGTTACCTTAAGAGAACATCTAACAAGCAAAACCACCTGGCTATGGGCAAATGGATGGTTGTAGAGCAATTAAGATGAGGCCCACAGTCACAGGAGGTGACGGGACCAACTGACAACAGAAATGTGGGATTTGTGGGCCAAGAAGATGAAATGTCATGGTTTATAATTGGCATTTAGCTATAACTCTGTATATGCTGATAAGCTTTATCCCCGCCCCTAGGGCAGGGTTTTGATTTTTGTATAACTGTGATTGTTGCTAGGGAATCGGTGGAGTCAGATCTGAGAGGGGTCTCAGAAGGTTCTCCCCAGGCCTGTGAATAAAGACCCTTTTGAACCATCCTTCACTCGAAGTCTGTCATCTGTACCAAAGCTAAGCGTCGACTTTGTATATCACTTAGTTCGCTCGGAGGGGGAAAGGGTTAAGTATTGACCTGGCACAACACCAGGTCCACTTTTCAGGATAGAACAATTGGCGTCACGAACAGGATCACAGACTCTGACCGGTCCACAGGAACGACCAGCTAAGAAGGGTGAGTACGTTTTATATTACCACCCATAAATTAGAAAGCTCAGAATGTACTGTGTGATCCGGTAAGGCTGTGATTAAAAGAACTAAAGTTGGCAGAGACAGACTCGAGAAAGGGGGTGCGGTCTGGTGAGCCGGAAGGTGGCAAAGCCTCTAGGACAGAGAGGCAGATAACTGGGCTATAAAGACCTACGAGGAAGCCGGGAGGCGGCAAACCAAATCCTCAGAGCCGTTACGACGGCAAGGCCCCTAGGGTAAAGAGGTGGTTAAGTGGGCGGTAACTCCTATGAATAGCGGATCCTTGGGAGTCATGGGGTGACCAACATGGACAAGGGTGGTTGTCTATCCTAAACGCCTAGCCTGTGCCCGAATTAAGAGGACGTAGTCCCACTTTACGGCCAGGACCAAGTAGGTGTAGGTAACGAAACACCACAGGATCGTGACCCCGTGACGAACGAGTGTGCACAAAATAAGTGTGTGTGAGTGAGTGACAGGGTAATATAAGAACCATTGAGCAGTAAGTCGGAAGCTATATAGAATGCCTAAAGCGAATGCAGAGATACAGGAGAAGGGACCGTCCCCTTGGGGAGATCCCGGCTCCGTCACCCGCTATTTAGCGGACAAGAATCGAACACTTATCAAAAATATGAAAAAGAAAGGATGGGATCCCGAAAACAGTGCAGAGAGCCAACGGGCTTGGTGGAGAGGGCAAACCAAAGACAAAGGGGGGAAAGGGGGAATGGTAGTTTTCGCTTGTTACCAGAAACTATGTAATGAGTTGAAACAGAAGGAAAAGGGAGAAAGGGAAGAGAAAGATGTTACAACTCCCAAACCAGGAGGAAAGGGACACCTGGTGGCAGCAGCCAGTTCCAGCAGTAGGTCCCTCTCCCGAAACCTACTGGGAAAAGGTAATATAGATGGGGGTGGGTTAGAAGAGGAAACAGCAGGAGACAGTAAGGAAAGGTACTGGCCGGAGCCACTGCCTTGGCCAGAAGAAAATAATTTCCTACCACCCTATAATCCGGTGGACCGCACGGTAAAAGTGGCCCCGGTAAAAACTGAAGTAATCCCAGGACACCCAGAGATTCCCGGTACCGCCATGATCCCCGCGGTAGGAGGAAAACCGGAAATTCCAGCGGTCCCCGCAGTTCCGGCAAGACCCCAGATAATTCGAACCACCTCCCAGCCCTTCAAACCATTAGAGAGACAAATGCTGGTGGGTCAATTGCCTCAGCTGCAACATCGGGGGAACAACTACCCATTTTGGCAAAAGATGAGGGAATTGAGGATCAGTCATAGTTTACACAATAAACATGTAAACCAGTTGGTGCGAGCAAAAATTTCGGATGACCGTTGGGACCAATTGCCCGTGAATTTCAGGGAGGGAACTTGGTGCCTGGATTGTAATCTCACCCCGCAACAGTCAGACCAAAACTACCAGTTATTCAAGCGAGCAGTGGAAGAGGTTATGGGACAGGCCCCGGTAAATTAGGCAGCCATAACCAATATAACTCAGGAGAAGGGGGAATCTGCCGTAGACTATAGTAAACAGAAATGGGAAAGGTTTGTGGGATGTTCCGGCATCCGAAACCCCACCACAGAGAACCAATGTTTCCTGCAGTCATTTGAAGCCGGACTGGGTCCCGCACATCAGGCAGCCATACGATTAGGAGTTGTTAAAATGAACAACTATGAGGATTTAATTGGTGGGCGACAGAAGTGGATAACATGCAAAAGGCTAAGATAGCTGCTGCAGAGGAATTGGGGGAACAGGAGGAAACAGTGGGAATAACGAGCTGTTATACTTGCAGAGAGGAGGGACATTTCGTTAAAGAATGCAAACAGAAGCAGAGAAGGGCTGCCAGATCAGCATCGGATACAAAACTAATTTGCTATAATTGTAACAAGCCAGGACATAAGAGAATAGACTGCTGGAAGAAAGGGGAAGGAAGGGAAAACCAGGGGCCAAACCAAAGCGGGTCCCCAAAGAGGACAGCCAGGAGGAGACGGGCGAAGAGAGGATTTTAAAAGATGGATGAGGGAAGAAAGAGAGGAACAGGAGGAAAGGGATAGAGACAGAGATAGGGAAAGACAGCGACAAAGTGATAGGGAAGAAAGGGAGCTTAGGGAATATAGTAACTGGAAAAATACCCGAAGTGAGAGGCGGCATGGGTCTGATTCAGAGGACGGGGAAGAAGGCGACACTTGCACTGTGAGGCAAATGAGAGACATGATGAAGAAGTTGAATATTAAATGAAAGGTAGCGGCCCTCGGGGAAAATGGGAGGGGGATCCAAGGATGTTTGTTAACGCATTGGTAGGGGGCCGGCAGTGCAAAATGTTAATAGACACAGGAGCCACAATCTCATTGACAGACTTACCCTTGTCCCAAACGAAACTTTCAATTAATGTAGCAGGAATCGGTGGACGAAAAATCAGGGCTTATAAGAGCGAAACAGTTTTACTAGAAATTGGATGTATAATAATCCCTATACAGTTGTGGGTATGCGAGAATACCGAAGGAACAATCCTAGGGATAGACATACTGCGAGAAGTAGGAGCTTTAGTCGACCCTAAAGCGAATGAAGTGTACTGGCCACCAGATTATAAGTCAAACAAACAGGCAGCCCCGGGAAACAAAGCAGATCGAGTAGGGGCAACTAAAGTTAGAGACCCAGAATGGGATAAGGAGGGATCATGGGCAATCCCATGCAAAGAGTATATTGGGGTGTGGACAAAACATAAACACGATTGTGGATTAGTCCAAACCCCCCTGGTGAAAATACCAGGACCAATGCATCGCCCACATAAACAATATCCTTTAAAGGAGGAAGTCAAAGCAGCAATACGGGACATAGTGTTGGAATTAACCAAACAGGGAATCTTACCAGAAACTATATCTGAAACGAATTCCCCGGTATGGCCAGTAAGGAAACCAGATGCATAATTTCGACTGACAATAGATTATACAGAACTAAATAAGATGACCCCAAAGGAATACACGATAGTAGCAAGCCCTGCTACAAATTTTTAATGGACTAAAGCCTGAACACAACATTTTTACTGTATTAGACATTGTGAATGGATTCTGGTCCATACCATTGGACAAAGACTCGCAAGAGAAATTTGCTTTCACACTAGATGGGAAACAATATACTTGGACGAGGGTCGCTCAAGGGTTCCATAATAGCCCAGCGATATTCCAGCGACACATGGCCAAGGCCCTGGAGGAAGGAGAATTAGAGGAGGGCGGCAGCACTGTGTTGCAATATGTCGACAATCTACTCATAGCTTCCACAAACACTCAGGGGCATGTTAAAGCCTTGTCTAAAATTCTGAAAGCTCGTCGGGATGCAGGCTTTAAAGTAAACCCCACCAAAGCTCAAGTAGCAAAATCAGAGGTAACCTATCTGGGATATAACATCAGCATGGGCAAGAGAGCCATGCCAGAGGATCGAAAGTGGGCTATAAATGATATGCCCGAACCTGTGAATATAAGGGGAGTGCGACAAGTAATGGGACTATTTAATTATAGCAGAAGCTTTATTGAAGGATTCTCACAACTAGCTGCACCTCTGTATGAACAGACCAAAGGGGGAAAAGCTGCAGAAGAACCCATTGAATGGACAGAGTTACAGGCGGAAGCCCTCACTAAATTAAAACAGGCACTGACTGCCGCACCAGCCTTGGGAGGCCATATCATATCTTCTGCCACAATCACGGGGGACATTACAGTGCAGTGGTAGCACAAAAGCATGGGGATTACATGAGACCCGTCGCCTACTATTCGACACGGAGATCCCCAATAGTAGATGGTATGCCAAGATGCGTTGCCGCGATTGATTGCGCACAGTTGGCAGTCAAAGTGAGTGAACCTGTAGCAATGGCAGGGGATATTGTGTTACATACACAACACACCCTAGTGGAATTGTTAAACACCGGACGATTAAAAAACATCTCAAACGGCCGGAAGGCTGCTTGGGAGGCTGTCCTGTTGCCTAAAGATAAATCCATACAGATAGTTAGAGACATGAGCCAGAACCCCGCAGCTATGATGGGAATGGAGGGAGAGGAACACTGTTGCACCAGTGAGGAAGAATCAGAATATGTAGACAGAATCAGGGAATTACCATTGACACAGGCAGACCTAGAACTATATGTGGACGGGTCCCGTAAATATGTTAATGGAACACCAGGAACAGGTTGGGCCGTGGTGACCGGAGATGGCACCATCCAGAGGGAAGGAAGATTATCAGGTTCAGCACAGGTCGCCGAGTTGACAGCATTGACAGAAGCATTAAAATTGGCAGCAGGGAAACGGGTGAATATCTATACCGATAGTCGCTGTGCCTTTGGCATAGTACATGATTATGTGGCAGCTTGGAGTAGAGGGGGGTATATTGCCTCAGGTGGCAAACCCATACAGCATGAGGAATTAGTAAAGGAATTGGTCGCCGCCTCGGGGCTACCCACTGAAACAGCTGTAGTGAAGGTAAAAGCCCACCAGAGGGGGAACTCCCCCACAGAAAGGGGAAACAGCGCCGCCGATCGTGCAGCCGGAAAAGTGGTAGAGTAACAGATTGCAGCAGCAAACAAGAGCAGCACCAAACCAAAAACACAGATAGACATAGCTGCTATAGCTGCATTGCCAGAAGATATAGATATATCCAAATTACATAAGGAAGTACCCCAGGAGCAGAAGCAGCTATGGGAACGAGGGGGAGCAGGAGAAAGAGCGGGGGAATATGGAGGAAAGAGCAGCAGATATGTGCACCAGGCTGTATACAACAGGAATTAAGTATAATGTACCATGGTAGGCAACACACCGGCATATCCAATATGTTCAACAAGCTCCAGCGATGCTGGTGGTGGCCCGGAATGAAACAAGCTGTGGACAGATTCTGTAGACACTGCCCCATATGTGAACAGTATAACATAGGGAAACCTGTCAAGGTAAAGTGGGGACATCAGCCGAGACCAAGAGGCCCATGGGAGAAGGTGCAGATAGACTTTACTGGACCTCTACCGAAATCAAAGGGGAAAATGCACTGTTTGGTAATAATAGATCAATTCACAGGATGGGTTGAAGCATTCGCCACTAGAGATTGCACGGGAACAACCGTAGCACGAATAATGGCAGAGGAGGTAGTACCACGATGGGGGGTCACGCTGCAGATTAATTCAGACCAGGGAACACACTTTACAGGGAAGGTTATAAAGGAAACATATGCATTATTAGGTATCAGACAAAGGTTCCACATACCATACCACCCTCCGAGTTCAGGATGGTGGAAAGGATGAACCAGACTCTGAAATTATCCTTAGCTAAAGCAATAGAAGACAGGGGGAAGGGATGGGCAGAGTTACTCCCAAGTATACTGATGAGACTTAGAGCAACTCCGAATAGAACCACGGGGCTGACACCTTTCGAACTAATGACCGGACAAGCAATGACACTGCCGGAAGGAGTCACTACCGGGTTGAGGATGTAGGGCCCCTGAAGGATAGAATTAGGAGACTTATTAAACTATTGAGTCTGCAATTACACGCTCTCAGACATGAGGCCAAAGAGCAACAGATTATACGGGATCTAGAACAGGATACACGGGACGACCAGAAGGAGGTCCCAGCAATAGGTAGCAAGGTGATGGCAAAAATAATACTAGCCAAACCAGGGCTAGCACCCAGCTGGTCAGGAGCCTACGAGGTATTGATGAACAGTGACACATGCGCTTGTATAGATGAGTCCGGACGGGTAAAGGAAGATGGAAGCACTGGACTCAGTTAAAAATATATAACAAAGACAATGAGTAAGCCAGAGATGGTGCCTTTTGAGGAGAGTGAGGAGTATGCTAGAAGATATAAAGAATGGGAAGGGGAGTTTCTACATGTATCAATGATAGGGCTGTGTATGATGATAATGTTATATGCCATAGTTTGCATCCTCAGGTATGTCTGGAGACAGAGCCACAGACCAAGAAATGAAGAAGACGTACAGCAGTTTGAACGGAAAGAACGGATAAGAATGGCATAATTCTAATTGGCTGGTGACGACTGGCCCCCTTTATATATCTTTACAGGAATGATAACAACATAGAAAAATTAAGTGCAGCATCATTCGCGCTCTTATCGCGATTCTATGGCTAAGTACAAGCGCTGGGTCTAGTGGGAGGCGCGAGCAACTCGGGAGTTTATGGTTAAATATACGCCCTGAGTCTGAAATGAGACTTCTTATGCTCTTTGGTATCGACCCGACTTCAAACATAATCATCATCCAGAATGGAATCAAGATGCTCACCAAAAATACGCCGCCATTAGAATGGGGGGCGGCTTCGGGAAACGGATGTGATATGACTGTGTACTGTGATTATTGCGAATACGAAAGTGCAGCTAACGGGACTTTGATTTTCCGGGTCACGGAGGGCGAAGGGTTAAAATAGAATGCCTATGCACTGAGGACAATGTTCAAATAACCCCGAAGTTTCAAGTAGGAAAGGGATATTTTGTAGATACAGGCCTAGAAATTCAGTTGCGTTCGCCAGCAGTTAGCACCATAAGATGGGTAGATTTCGAGCGCTAGGCACTTAGCGCCCGGGGGCAGACTGATCTGCGCCTACGCCCAACTTCAGTTGACATTTAGTGCCGGCGCAAAGTGTTTGCGCGCGCTCAGCTGCGCGCGCAGCTTATGACGTCATTTCGTCATGCAACGCCGTTTGTGCGCCCCAAACCGGAACTTCAGTGGCGCCCGCCCAATGTGGGCGTGGCGCTGTTAAGAACTGTGAAGTGGAACGCAGCAGAGGCCCTGCGGGCCTCGGGGAGCTCTAATTAAAGTGCACTTAGGCTGAACTAAAAATGGCAGCCATTTTGCTGCAATAACTTTAGTGCTACGGATTTCTGGACAGAAACCAAGGAAGAGACCTTACTGAATTGGGCCAACATAGGAGAGGTATTTTTGGCTTCTGTCCAGAGCTTGCAAATTTGTCTCATTGTGATTTCACTGTTTGCAAGTATATTATGGGGGCCGCATGGGGTTCCAACCCTCAGTTCCAGCATTATGTGCTAAGGGCTCGCAGACGCTGTGTGAGAGGGGCAGCCATGCCTAGATGCAGAGGGGCCATCAGGCGTCGGCAACGTAGGCCTTACCCACTCAGGGAATACCGCCAGCAGGTGTCCTATCTCACCATGACTGCTGCGCATTGTGTTAAGAGGCTGTGCTTCAGAAGGGAGGTGGTTGCAGAGACCTGCCAGCTGCTTCACAGAGATCTGCGTCCACAGCTGATGTGCAGGACGTCTCTGTTGGTGGAAGTGAAGGTCACGGTGGCTCTGAACTTTTATGCAAGCGGCTCCTTCCAAGCCGCTGCTGGGGACATAGCGAACTTCTCCCAGTTTGCCGTGCATCGCTGCATCTGGCAGGTCACCGATGCCCTTTTCACAAGGAGACACCAATTAATCTCCTTCCCCATGGCCCTAGAGAGGCAGGAGCAGCGTGCATTCGGATTTGCGAGGGTCGCCGACTTCCCCATGGTGCAGGGCGCCATTGACTGCATGCATGTGGCTATGCGGGCACCTATCGACAAAGCCGAGGATTACCGCAACCGGAAGGGCTACCATTCCCTCAATGTACAGCTGGTGTGTGACCACAGGCAGCGCATCCTAGCTGTCAATGCCCGCTTTCCAGGAAGCAGCCACGATGCATTTATCCTGCGCCAGACTACTGTGGCTGACATGTTCCAGGCACAGCCTCCCCCAAGAGGATGGCCTATTGGGGACAAAGGCTATCCTTTGTGTACATGGCTCATGACCCCGCTCCGCGCGCCCAGGACCCCTGCTGAGGAGGCATACAACGAAAGCCATCAAGCCACAAGGAACATCATAGAGCAAATGATTGGCGTCCTCAAGCAACGGTTCCGCTGCCTGGATCGTTCCGGTGGACCTCTACAGTATTCGCCGGATAGAGTCTCCCAGTTCGTCGTCGTTTGCTGCATGCTGCCCAACCTGGCTATCCGCAGGACTCAGGCACTGCCACCTCACGTTGGACCACCACCTCAGGAGGACGAGCAGGAGGACCATGAGGAGGAGGAGGAGGAGGAGGAGGAGTACCAGCCCAGGAGGGAGCCACAAGGTCCAAGGGCCGTCCATCGGCGGCTTATTGAATGACACTTCTAGGCCCCCTGTCAGGGAATGGCTTGTGGCAATGAAGGCACATGAATGCAGCCACTCCGCAAGCCCTCAGCCGGTTAATGCAACAACCACTTGAAACATCACACATGGACAAGCTGAATAAATAAAAAGCTTTATTTAACAAACTCAGGGCCTTTCCCACATGAAACCCAAAAACAGACAAGACCCCCAAAAAACAGTCAAAAACATATCTCACTCCCACAACCTGGGGAGGAATAACAAAACTTGTCCATCCAAATGACCTTCATCCTCGGCCTTACCAAGACAAACCCCCCCATACAGAACACATACACCCCCATATAAAAAAACATTTGTCTTCAACTTCGGCCTTACCAAAATAAACCCCCCCCCATATAGAACACAAACACCCCCATATAAAAAAACATTTGCCTTCATCTTCGGCCTTACCAATATAACCCCCCCCATATAGAACACAAACACCCCCATATAATAAAACATTTGGCAACACACTCCACTTTGTGTGCCGAGAGGGCGTGTCCTTGTCCAGGCTTTTCCGGCCCCTGGCCGACCTGCTGCTCCGCCTCAACCTGGGACCTGTGGGTGTTGCAAGGCTGGGGGAAGGCTCCTGAGGGGCACAATGCGTGATGGCAGATGCCCTTGGGGGTCGGCCTAGACGAGCTCCGGCCCTGGAGGGGCCGGCTGCTGACTGCTGCAGCTGTGGCTGTGCAGCATCAGTCTCTCCAGCAGCTCGTCGCAGCTTTGCTGTGGGAGTGGCAGTGGCGGCTGCAGCAATGGGGGCAAGCTGGCTGATGCCAGGCGCTCGCTGGTCGCCAGAGACACTGGCAGTCGGCTGGGCTGGCACTGCAGCAAGCGCAGCAATCTGGTGAAGCCCAGACCGCTGTGCTGCAGCAGCGCGTCGGGTGCACTGGCGATGCGTGCGTGACACAGTGAGTGTGGCAGCAGTGAGTGCCCGTACTGCCCTGGTCTGTGCCCGCATCAGACCAGCCAGTTACTGCACGGCACCACTCATCAACTCTGCACTCGCTGCCTGTGCTGCCCTGAAATCGGCCCGACTCGCGTCCTGTGATGCCCTGAATTCTTCGTGACCCCTGACCTGTACTGTCCCGAATTGTTCGTGACCCCTGGCCTGTGCTGCCGTGAGTTCTTCTAAACCCCTGGCATGTGAGGCCCCGAAATCGGCCACACTATGAGCCAGGGACTCAATGGCCTCAGGCAACCTTCCCACAACCCCCATGAACTCGGTGTGCCGACGATCCGAGTCCGCGGACATGTGATCAAGGAGGCGCACCTCCTGGGCGAGGACCGTCTCCGGACTGCAGGCCGGACTCTCCCTCTGGGGAGAAGGCCGCCGAGCTGGCCGACCCTTCCCGCGTGGCAGGATGCCACTGGGCACAGGAGCTACACTCCCCTGCAACACTTCCCCCCTCTGGGGAGAAGGCAGCCGTGCTGCCCGACCCTTCCCGCGTGGCTGGACGCCACTGGGCACAGGAGCTACACCCCCCTGCAACACTTCCCCCTGGCTCTCCTCCAGGCAAGACGTGTCCCCTCCATTGCCATCCCCTGGTGCGGATGAGGGTTCCCTTGATGTGCCGCCTTCCTCTTGCTCCTCGTCATCCTCCTCTTCCGAGGGACTGACACTCACAGCCTCAGGGACCTCCTCCTCACCAGCTGAAAGCAGGAAGGCACAAGAGTAGCTTTAGAGTGAGGACAGGGCGTCAGCGAGGGAGGCATGAGTGGTGGCATTATGCGCATTGGTCGGACAGTGGCAAAGGATGTAGATCTGAAGCACAAGGGGAACGAGAGATGTCCAAATGCTCATGTCCTTACCATTGGGGCCCAGCACAGGGTCGGCATCTCCAATTGCAACGGGGCCAATCACCCGGGCACCCATGAGTCGACCCACGCGCTCCTCCAGGTCACTGAGCTCCTGGAACTGGGCACGGCCTCCCCCGGTGACAGTCCGGCTCTTCAGGTTCTGGGCCAGCTTGGCCTGCAAGAGAAGGACGGCCTCTAAGCACAGTGTGGTGCCCTGTTGTTGTGTGCACTGCCTCCCATGGTCGAATAGCTTGGCCAGTGTGGTGCCCTGTTGTTGTGTGCACTGCCTCCCATGGTCGAATAGCTTGGCCAGTGTGGTGCCCTGTTGTTGTGTGCACTGCCTCCCATGGTGGAATAGCTTGGCCAGTGTGGTGCCCTGTTATTGTGTGCACTGCCTCCCATGGTCGAATAGCTTGGCCAGTGTGTAAAGTGCAGAAATTGCTATTGATGTTCATGCCAGTGCCATAGCTGCTGGAGGAGGGATGGCCATTAGGCCTTTGAGGTCCCTTTGCCCATAATGTGAGGTGCTCATGCAAGGATGAGGAGGACAATGGAAAGGGTACTCACCCTGACCAACCGAGTGAGGTCGTTAAACTTTTTCCGGCATTGGTCACCAGTCCTGGGGACATCGCAGGTGGCTGTGACCCTCTGGGCGATTTCCCTCCAGGCTCGCCTGTACAGCCTCTTGGGAGCCTTCTTGCCACTGTCCGGGCACAAGATATCTCTTCTCTTCTCCAAACCACTAAGCAGCACCTTCAAATCATGGGCAGAGAAGCGCTGCGCTCGCTCACGGGCCCTCTGCATCGTTGCTGGTGCTATTTCTCTCCAGCAGCAGTGTTTAGGCCTAGCTGGAGGGCTGCAGTATCCAGGGCGTGGCAGCAGACAAAGTCGACCCTTCCCCCTTTAAGAGCTGGCCGGCGCCAGGGTGTCTGCTGTCAATCAAAACATGACCGCACCTGCGCTGCGCCCGGCCTCGGCGGTATCAGTCTGCTCTGCCGGCTTAGCGCCTAAAGATAGGGGTGCAACGCCAGTTTTAGCACTCGAGCAAACTCCTTGGCCAAAGCTACTGAATATCGGCAAAGTGGCCTCCACTTTCCGGCGGGCGCAAACTTTAGCGCCCGCCCGACTTTACCGCCCCAAAAGTGGCTATACTGAATTTCTAGGACACAGGATTCGGATTCAATAAGGCAGTTGAGGTTACACCAAATTATATCGGGATCCCATATCTGGGGCAGAGTTCGAATACACTAAGCTGGCCCAAAATAGGTAAAAAAACGAAGGGGAATGATTGGATTTTATAATGCAGAACGCAAAAAGGGATCTAGTTGAGGACAAATATTACAGATGGAAATCAGGGAAAGGAAGGAGGGGATAGGGTTACAAAGGAAAAGCAGCAAGCATAAAAACACCCTCACTGCACGAACTTGCCCACCAATGGGAAAAGGGGCACCCGGGGGTTTAATAACAAGGAAAACACAAGATGAGGTGCACTTTAGGGTAACACATAGAATTATTAAGGTCGCCATTAATATGAGTACTCTAGAGATGCCCACGATGTGTAACAATCATACAAAACAAATATGGAACTCCCTGTGGGTAAAACAATTAGAGGGTCCACAGGGAAAATCTCTCTCACAAAGATGTAAGAAACGGGGAGTATTGGAAATGTCCGGAGCAGGGTATGCGGCCGGGTTAGAAACAGTTAATAGCTTGGACATAGAAGGAGTAAACGAAGGAGTAGAAGAACTACAAGCAAAAATAAAGAAGTTATTAAAACACCCACTGGAAATAGCCAGCAATTGGCACCGGCAGGAAAACAAACAATAATGCAATTGTTGGGGGTGGAAGAGGTAGTAGCCCCCCATGCAGAAACAATCAATACAGTTATTGATCGACTTAACAATGCTTCTCGCCAAACCCATAAGGAACTAGTATGTGCCATGTATGGCTCATGGCTATTGTCGAATGCTCAGCATAACATGAGGCAAATAAATAATGGACAGATCCCTGATTGGATTACTAATGAGGACCTGGAACCTTGGATTGACACAAATAAAAGCCTATGTAAGGGGCGTAAAATGGAACAAGTATACCGGGCAGGCAATTGTCTGACCCCATGGGCTAAGATGATTGGCTTTGTACTGGCCATCCCACAATTCCCAGAAGAGGGACAGCCCCTATACGACGTGATTAATATAGGAGCGATACAAAGGGAGAGTCGGGTTAAATATCATGATGTCCTTATCAAGGCACTTTGGGAAAGGGATGAAGACAATAACCAGAAGAATGGAACCATAAGGAGGGTGGTAATAGATGGGTACCACCACAAGGGAAGGACATGGACGTGCGCACCACACCCGCCCCCCCACCGAGGGAGACACAGCCGAGTGCAGATTCACAAAAATCACCAATTGCACCCTTGAGATACACCCAAGGGGGATACACCAGACAAGGGGAGCACCAAGGAACAACGGGACATGTTGTGTCACCACGACTGAACAGAAATATGAATATCAAGATCTCATTTGTCCCATTCCCCAACCAAACTTTGTTTTGATCCAAAATTATCACACAGATAGGACATCAATATATACACCCACCAAGACCGCAGGAAACGAAAACATGGTCAATTGATAGTATGGTACTTAATAAAGAGGTTGAAGCTTATGTCATACCAGAGCCCAAGGCAATTCCTAAGTTAGAAGAAGAGGAAGCTTGGAAGAAATTATGGCACGTGGAAAATCCCTGGTACAATAACATCTGGAATTGGGGGCTAAATGTCGATATACACACCTGGATAAGGAGCATGTCACACGTGTTTGTAGTGGTGCAAGGCGCCGTATTAATGATCCTTTTGTTCTTACTTTGTGGATATTGCCGATGGCGAAAGAACCACAACCTAGCACAGGCCATAACCAAATGAATAACGAAGGAAGGAGAGAAGGAAACACTGTTGCTAACCACCAACAAACAAGGGGTAGGGCGTGAGGAGAATTATAATGAAAACTGGGTTTAGGATTGTGGAAGTATGAGTACTAGACACCCTGGCTTGGTACCACTAGGGCGACGGTACTCATAGCATACAATCTTAAACTGTAGCATATTGGCCATATTGGGTCAAAGTGACCAATGGGCCATAAGGGGGGACTGAAGTAAACAAATTACTATTATACCTTAGTTTTTATGTTAGAATATGTATAATGTAGCACCAATGTACAAGGTGGAGATAATGGGATATACCATACCCTGAGTTAAACGATATAGAGGTCTGTATATTGCATTTACCCAGCTAAGCTTTAAAACATGATTAATTGACTTCAAATGCTGAGAAATTAAACTGCAGAACAACTCATGGGAAGATTGGGGAGGATGCCTGTTCGGCCAGGCGAGGCAACACATATGCGAGATAACGCACCTAAGAATTAGTTTGATGTAAATCACAACAGGGTTCCATTCTTCAAAGTATGGTGTGACTAATCAGAATGTGCTTGCTTTGCAGAAGTAACATGAGACGCGGCCAAAAACCTGTGCTTTGAACAGACTTAGCGAGGACTGTTATCTTAAGAAAACATGTAACAAGCAAACTACCTGGCTACGGGCAAATGGATGGTTGTAAAGCAATTAAGATGAGGCCCACAGTCACAGGAGGTGACAGGAGGATAACAGAAATGTGGGATTTGTGGGCGGCAAGAAGATGAAATGTAATGGTTTATAATTGCCATTTAGCTAAAGCTCTGTATATGCTGATAAGATTTGCCCCCGCCCCTAGGGCAGGGGTTTGATTTTTGTATAACTGTGATTGTTGCTAGGGAACCGGTGGAGTCGGTTCTGAGAGAGGTCTCAGAAGGTTCTCCCCAGACCTGTGAATAAAGACCGTTTTGAATCTGCCTTCACTCGAAGTCTGTCATCTGTACCAAAGCTAAGCATCGACTTTGGATATCATTTAGTCTGCTCTGAGGGGCAAAAGGTTAAGTGTCGACCTGGCACAACACCAGGCCCACTTTCAGGATACAACACAGAGTAAATCTCCCAATACACTGTCCCATCAAACATTCCCAGTGCAGGTACAGCACGGGTTAGATACAGCGTAAAGCTCCCTCTACACTGTCCCATCAAACACTCCCAATGTAGGTACAGCATGGGTTAGATACAGAGTAAAGCTCACTCTACACTGTCCCATCAAACATTCCCAGTGCAGGTACAGCACGGGGTTAGATACAGCGTAAAGCCCCCTCTACACTGTCCCAACAAACACTCCAAGTGCAGGTACAGCAAGGGTTAGATACAGCGTAAAGCTCCCTCTACACTGTCCCATCAAACATTCCCAGTGCAGGTACAGCACGGGTTAGATACAGCGTAAAGCCGCCTCTACAAGGATCCCCTTGGAATGAGTGACCATAACATGGTTGAGTTCCATATTCAATTAGAGGGTGAGAAGGTTGGATCTCAAACAAGCGTGCTGAGCTTGAATAAAGGAGACTATGAAGGTATGAGAGCGGAATTAATTAGAGTGGACTGGGAAAATCGATTAAAGGGTAAGACGGTACATGACCAGTGGTGTACATTTAAGGAGTTATTTTATAACTTCCAAAAAAAATATATTCCACTGAGGAAAAAAGGGTGTAAAATAAAAGATAGCCATCCGTGGCTAAGTAAAGTAATTAAGGATAGTATCCGACTAAAAACAAGGGCATATAAGGTAGCCAAATCTAGTGGGAGGATGGAAGATTGGGAAGTCTTTAAAAGACAGCAAAAAATAACAAAAAGATTGATTAAGAAAGGGAAGATAGATTATGAAAGTAAATTAGCAAAAAATATAAAAACAGACAGTAAAAGTTTCTATAGTTATATAAAAAGCAAAAGGGTGGCTAAAGTAAATGTTGGTCCCTTAGAGGATGAGACCGGGAAATTAATGGTGGGAAACATGGAGATGGCAAAAACACTGAACAATTATTTTGTATCAGTCTTTACAGTAGAGGACACTAAGAATATCCCAACACTGGACAAACAGGGGGCTCTAGGGGGGGAGGAACTAAATACAATTAAAATCACTAAGGAAGTGGTACTTGGTAAAATAATGGGACTCAAGGCGGATAAATCCCCTGGACCTGATGGCTTGCATCCCAGGGTCTTGAGGGAAGTAGCGGTAGGGATTGTGGATGCATTGGTAATAATTTTCCAAAACTCACTGGACTCAGCAAAGGTCCCGGCAGATTGGAAAACTGCTAATGTAACACCCTTATTTAAAAAGGGTAGTAGGCAGAAGGCTGGAAACTATAGACCTGTTAGCCTAACATCTGTGGTTGGTAAAATGTTAGAGTCCATTATTAAGGAGACAGTAACGGGACATTTGGATAAACATAATTTAATAGGGCAAACTCAGCATGGTTTCATGAAGGGGAAGTCATGTTTAACAAATTTGCTTGAGTTTTTTGAGGAAGTAACATACAGGGTGGATAAAGGGGAACCAGTGGACGTAGTGTATTTAGACTTCCAAAAGGCATTTGACAAGGTGCCACACAAAAGATTATTGCTCAAGATAAAAAAACCACGGGATTGGGGGTAATATTCTGGCGTGGGTGGAGGATTGGCTCTCTAACAGAAAGCAGAGAGTTGGGATAAATGGTTCGTTCTCAGATTGGCAACCAGTAACTAGTGGTGTTCCGCAGGGGTCAGTGCTGGGTCCCCAACTCTTTACAATCTATATTAACGATTTGGAGGAGGGGACCGAGTGTAACATATCAAAGTTTGCAGATGATACAAAGATGGGACGGAAAGTAGTGAGTGAGGAGGACATAAAAAACCTGCAAAGGGACATAGACAGGCTAAGTAAGTGGGCAGAGATTTGGCAGATGGAATACAATACTGGAAAGTGTGAGGTTATGCACTTTGGCAGGAAAAATCATAGAGCAAGTTATTATCTTAATGGCAAGAAACTGGAAAGTACTGTAGTACAAAGGGATCTGGGGGTCCTGGTGCACGAAACTCAAAAAGTTAGTGTGCAGGTGCAGCAAGTGATTAAGAAAGCCAATGGAATGTTGGCTTTTATTGCTAGGGGGTTGGAATATAAAAACAGGGAGGTATTGCTGCAGTTGTACAAGGTATTGGTGAGGCCGCACCTGGAATACTGCATACAGTTTTGGTGTCCATACTTAAGAAAAGACATACTTGCTCTCGAGTCAGTACAAAGAAGGTTCACTCGGTTAATCCCGGGGATGAGGGGGTGGTCATATGAGGAGAGGTTGAGTAGATTGGGACTCTACTCATTGGAGTTCAGAAGAATGAGAGGCGATCTTATTGAAACATATAAGATTGTGAAGGGGCTTGATCGGGTGGATGCGGTGAGCATGTTCCCAATGATGGGTGAAACTAGAACTAGGGGGCATAATCTTAAAATAAGGGGCTGCTCATTCAAAACTGAGATGAGGAGAAACTTCTTCACTCAGAGGGTGGTAGGTTTGTGGAATTTGCTGCCTCAGAAAGCTGTGGAAGCTACATCATTAAATAAATTTAAAACAGAAATAGATAGTTTCCTAGAAGTAAAGGGAATTAAGGGTTACGGGGAGCGAGCAGGAAATTGGACATGAGACTGGGTTCGGAATGGTCATGGCCCTGTGGGTAGTGGAGTGGGCCCAGGGGCCGTGTAGCCTTGTTCTGCTCCTACTGTGTTCTAATTCTGTTAGATTTCAGGAGATGGTTTTATTCCTGTTCCTGGCTGGGGTGGAGATCGCCTTTACAGAAGGTAAGTACTGTAGAAAATATAGGGACAGAGTGATCTCCTGGAAGAATTTCGATCGCCTAGATGGGTCGGAGAGGAATTTCCCAGATTTTTTTCTCCCAAATTGGCAATTGGGTCTTTATCTGGTTGTTTGCCTCTCCCGGGAGATCACATGGGTTCGGGTGGATGCAGAGTGATAGAAGATTTGAGGTTAGGATCAGATCAGCCATGATCTTATTGAATGGTGGAGCAGGCTCGAGGGGCCGATTGGCCTATTCCTGCTCCTATTCCTTATGTTCTTATGTACACTGTCCCATCAAACACTCCAAGGGCAGGTACAGCAAGGGTTAGACACAGAGTAAAGCCCCTATACACTGTCCCATCAAACACTCCCAGGGCAGGTACAGCACGGGCTAGATACAGCGTAAAGCTCCCTCTACACTGTCCCATCAAACACTCCCAGGGCAGGTAGAGCACGGGTTAGATAGAGAGTAAAGCCCCCTCTACACTGTCCCATCAAACACTCCCAGGGCAGGTACAGTCCGGGTTAGATACAGAGTAAAGCCCCCTCTACACTGTCCAATCAAACACTCCCAGGGCAGGTACAGCACGGGTTAGATACAGCGCAAAGCTCCCTCTACACTGTCCCATCAAACATTCCCAGGGCAGGTACAGCATGGGTTAGATACAGCGTAAAGCTCCCTGTACACTGTCCCATCAAACATTCCCAGTGCAGGTACAGCACGGGCTAGATACAGCGTAAAGCTCCCTCTACACTGTCCCATCAAACTATCCCAGGGCAGGTACAGCACGGGTTAGATACAGCGTAAAGCTCCCTCTACATTGTCCCATCAAATATTCCCAGGGCAGGTACAGCACGGGTTAGATACAGCGTAAAGTTCCCTCTACACTGTCCCATCAAACACTCCCAGTGCAGGTACAGCACGGGTTAGATACAGCGTAAAGCCCCCTCTACACTGTCCCATCAAACATTCCCAGTGCAGGTACAGCACGGGTTAGATACAGCGTAAAGCCCCCTCTACACTGTCCCATCAAACATTCCCAGGGCAGGTACATTACGGGCTAGATATAGCGTTACGCTCCCTATACACTGTCGCATCAAACACGCCCAGTGCAGGTACAGCACAGGCTAGATACAGCGTAAAGCTCCCTCTACACTGTCCCATCAAACACTCCCAGGGCAGGTACAGCACGGGTTAGATACAGAGTAAAGCCCCCTCTACACTGTCCCATCAAACACGCCCAGGGCAGGTACAGCACGGGTTAGATACAGCGTAAAGCCCCCTCTACACTGTCCCATCAAACACTCCCAGGGCAAGTACAGCACGGGTTAGATACAGAGTAAAGCTCCCTCTACACTGTCCCATCAAACACTCCCAGTGCATGTACAGCACGGGTTAGATACAGCGTAAAGCTCCCTATACACTGTCCCATCAAACACTCCCAGGGCAGGTACAGCACGGGCTAGATACAGCGTAAAGCTCCCTCTACACTGTCCCATCAAACACTCCCAGTGCAGGTACAGCACGGGTTAGATACAGTGTAAAGCCCCATCTACACTGTCCCATCAAACATTCCCAGGGCAGGTACAGTACGGGTTAGATACAGCGTAAAGCTCCCTCTACACTGTCCCATCAAACACTCCCAGGGCAGGTGCTGAATGTGTTAGCTACAGAGTAAATCTCCCTCTACACTGTCGCATCCAAGACTCCCAAGGCAGGGATACTACGAGTTAGCTATAGGGTAAATCTCTCTCTTCTCTGTCTCCACAAACATTCCCAGGGCAGGTACAGTGGTTAAATTGTTCAAGATTCATCAATATAAGATAGTCACTAATAAATCCAATAAGGTATTCAGGAGAAACATCTTCATCCAGAGACTGGTTAGAATGTGGAACTGGCTCCCACATGGATTAGATGTGGCATGTAGCATAGATGCATTTTACGGGAAGCTAGATAAATATACGAGGGAGAAATGATTAGAAGGAAGTTATAGAGTGAACCTCCCTTTACACTGTACAATTAAACACTCCCAGGGCAGGTAAAGACCGGTTTAGATACAGGGTAAAATTCCGTCTACACAGCCCCATCGAACACTCCCAGAGTCGGTACAGCCCTGCTTAATACAGAGTAAAGCACCCTCTAAACTGTCCCGTCATGCACTCCCAGGGCAGGTAAAGCCCGGTTTAGATACAAAGTAAAACTCCGCCTACACAGCCCCATCAAACACTCTCAGAGTAGGTACAGCCCTGCTTAATACAGAGTAAAGCACCCTCTAAATTGTCCCGTCATACACTCCCAGGGCAGGTACAGAATGGGTTAGTACAGAGTAAAGCTCCCTCTACACTGTCCATTCAAACACTCCCAGGGCAGGTAGAGCATGGGTTAGATACAGAGTAAAGCTCTCTCTACACTGTCCATTCAAACACTCCCAGGGCAGGTACAGCAAGGGTTAGATACAGAGTAAAGCTCTCTTTACACAGCCTCTTCAAACACTCCCAGGGCAGGTACATGGGTTAGGTACAGAGTAAAACTCCTTCTACAATGTCCATTCAAACACTCCCAGGGCAGGTACAGCACAGGTTAGATACAGAGTAAAACTCCCTCTACAATATCCCATCAAATACTTGCAGGCCAGGGACAGCACGAGTTGGTTACAGAGTAAAGGTCCCTCTGCACGGTCCCATGAAACACTCCCCGGGCAGATACGTCACTGGTTAGATGGAGAATATAGCTTCCTCTACACTGTCCGGTGAAGCAGACCAAAGCAGGTAGAGCACGGGTTGGATACGGAATAAAGCTTCCTCTACACTGTCCCATCAAACACTCCCAGGGCATTACAATATGGGTTAGATACAAAGTAAAGCTGCCTCTACACTGGCCCTCCAAACACTCCCAGGGCAGGGACTGCACGGGTTAGATACAAAGTAAATCTCCCTCTACACTGTCCCATCAAACATTGCCAGGGCAGGTACTGAACGAGATAGCTACAGAGTAAATCTCCCTCTACACAGTTGCATCAAACACTCCCAGGGCAGGTGCTGAATGTGTTAGCTGCAGAGTAAATCTCCCTCTACACTGTCGCATCAAAGACTCCCAAGGCAGGGACACTACGAGTTAGCTATAGGGTAAATCTCTCTCTTCTCTGTCTCCACAAACACTCCCAGGGCAGGTACAGTGGTTAGATTATTTAATATTCATCAATATAAGATAGTCACTAATAAATCCAATAAGGAGAAACATCTTCATCCAGAGACTGGTTAGAATGTGGAACTGGCTCCCAAATGGATTAGTTGTGGCAAATAGCATAGGTGCATTTTACGGGAAGCTAGATAAGTATATGAGGGAGAAATGATTAGAAGGAAGTTATAGAGTAAACCTCCATTTACACTGTACAATTAAACACTCCCAGGGCAGGTAAAGCACGGTTTAGATACAGGGTAAAACTCCGCCTACACAGCCCCATCAAACACTCCCAGAGTAGTTACAGCCCTGCTTAATACAGAGTAAAGCACCCTCAAAATTTTCCCATCATACACTCCCAGGGCAGGTAAAGAACGGGTTAGATAGAGAGTAAAGCTCCCTCTACACTGTCCCATCAAACACTCCCAGGGCAGGTACAGCATGGGTTAGATACAGAGTAAAGCTCCCTCTACACTGTCCCATCAAACACGCCCAGGGCAAGTACAGCACGGGTTAGATACAGAGTAAAGCTCCCTCTACACTGTCCCATCAAACACTCCCAGGGCAGGTACAGTCTGGGTTAGAAATAGAGTAAAGCTCCCTCTACACTGTCCCATCAAACATTTCCAGGGCAGGTACAGCACGGGGTTAGAAACAGAGTAAAGCTCGCTCTACACTGTCCCATCAAACACTCCCAGGGCTGGTACAGCATGGGTTAGATACAGAGTAATGCTCCCTCTACACTGTCCCATTAAACACTCCCAGGGCAGTACAGCACGGGTTAGGTACAGAGTAAAGCTCCCTCTACACTGTCCCATTAAACACTCCCAGGGCAGGTACAGCATGGGTTAGATACAGAGTAAAGCTCTCTTTACACTGCCTCTTCAAACACACCAGGGCAGGTACGCGGGTTAGGTACAGAGTAAAAGTCCCTCTACACAGTCCCATCAAGTGCTCCCAGGGCAGGGACAGCATGGGTTAGATACAGAGTAAAGCTCTCTTTTCTCTGCCTCTTCAAACACACCAGGGCAGGTACGCGGGTTAGGTACAGAGTAAAAGTCCCTCTACACAGTCCCATCAAATACTCGCAGGCCAGCGACAGCACGGGTTAGATACAGAGTAAAGGTCCCTCTACATTGTCCCATCAAGCACTCCCAGGACAGATAGAGAAGGGGTAAGATACAGAGAAAAGCTCCCTCTACACAATCCCATTATACATTCCCAGGACAGATGCAGCAGGGATAATTTACAGAGTAAAGCTCCCTCTATACTGTCCCATTAAACAGTCCCAGATCACATACAGCACGGGTAAGATACAGAGTAAAGCTCTCTCGACACTGTCCCATCAAACACTCCCAGGGCTGGTATAGCACAGGTTCGATACAGAGTAAAGCTCCCTCTACACTTTCCCATCCAACACTCCCAGGTCAGGTCCATCATGTGTTGGTTACAGAGTAAAGCTCCCTCTACACTTTCCCATCAAACACCCCCAGGGCAGGTCCAGCACTGGTTAATATGGAGTAAAGTTCCATCTACACTGTCCAACCAAACACTCCTAGAGCAGGTACAGCACGGGTTAGATGCAGAGTAAAGCTCCCTCTACACTGTCCCATCAAACACTCCCAGGGCAGGTACAGCACTGGTTAATACAGAGTAAAGTTCCCTCTGCACTGCCCCATCAAACACTCATGGGCAGGTACAGCACGGGGTAGATACAGAGTAAAGCTCCCTCTACACTGTGCCATCAAACACTCCCAGGTCAGGTACAGCACGGAGTTAGATACAGAGCAAAGCTCCCTCTACAATGTCGCATCAAACACTCCCAGGGCAGGTACAGCACGGGTTAGATACAGAGTAAAGCTCGCTCTACACTGTCCCAACAAACACTCCCAGGGCAGGTACAGCACGAGTTAATACAGAGTAAAGTTCCGTCTACACTGTCCCACCAAACACTCCCAGAGCTGGTACAGCACAGTTTAATACATAGAGAAGTTCCCTCTGCACTGTCCCACCAAACACTCCCAGGGCTGGTACAGCACGGGTAAGATACAGAGTAAAGTTCCCTCTACACTATCCCCATCAAACACTCCCAGGGCAGGTACAGCACAGGTTAAATACACTTTTCCTGCCTCAGTCCAGGAAATTCATTCCCAGGGCCGCCTGGTTTCACAGCTCCCGCCTCAGTCCAGGAATTTCCTTCGCAGGGCCGCCTGGTTTCATGGCTCCCACCTCAGTCCGGGAATTTTATTCCCATGGCTGCCTAGATTAACCAGCTCCTGCCTCAGTCCAGGTGTTTTATTACCAGGGCCACCAAGGTTATCCCGCTGCTGCCTCTATTCCGCTTACACTGGGGCAGAAACGGGACTGCGATGGTCTCTGTATTTACATTGAAAGTCAAGCATCGCCAGTGCTGTAACTTTAATGGACACTGAGTGTTAGCGAGAGAATATTTTCAGTTTGAATCCCTCCCGTGTCAGTAATCTATCAGTGTTGAGGTGAAGCTGAGGGTCATTAAAGGTTCATAGAAACGGGCAGAGGCAGAATCATCCAGAGAGGCAAATGGAAGGGGAGCCATCTTTGTTTTCTTTACACATCAGAGAGTAAGGCAATGTCAGCCTGTAAAAAGTGGGCGTTTGTTGTGAGGTGATGCATTTTGGTAGGAGGCATGAGGAGAGGCAATGTGAACAAGATGGTGCAATGTTAAAGGTGATGCAGGAACAAAGAGTCCTGTGGTTTATGTACACAAATCTTGGAAGGACAAGTTGAGAAGGCTGTGAAAAAAGCATTCCGGATCCTGAGCTTTATTAATAGCGGCACAGAGGAAGTTATCGCTAAAACTTTATAAACACAGGTTAGGCCTCAGCTGGAGCATTGCGTCCAATTCTGGGCACCACATTGTAGGCAGGTTGTCAAGGCCTTGGAGAGGGTGCAGAGGAGATTTATTAGACTGGCACCGGGAATGAGGGACTTCAGTTCTGTTGAGAGACTGGAGAAGCTGGGGTTGTTCTACTTAGAGCAGAGAAGATTATGAGGAAATTTGATTGAGGTGTTCAAAACCATAAATCGCTTTGATAGAGTAAATAAGGATAAGCTGTTTCCAGTGGCAGAACGGTCAGTGGACAGAGGACACAGATTTAAGGTGATTGGCAAAAGAATCAGAGTTGATATGAAGAAAAACTATTTGTTACACAGCGAATTGTTGTGATCTGGAATGCACTGCCTGAAAGGGCACTGGAAGCAAATGCAATAGGAAATTTAAAAAGGGAATTGGATACATTTTAGACGGGATATGATTTACAGGTCTATGTGGAAAGAGCAGGGGAGTGGGATTAATTGGACAGCCCTTTCAAAGAGCCGGAACAGCCACGGTGGGCCAAATGGCCTCATTCTGTGCTGTATGATTCGATGATCCTGTGATGTAATGTTTGTCAGATGATGTTGACAGACTGAGAACAATAGCTTGTTCACATCAGAAGCACGGAAAAGGTCTTTTAAAGAGCACAGGAGATAATTTCGCAACATATGCAAACTAGAGTGAAGAGAGAGAGCGAGAGCTGGGAGAGTGTTTGTGTAACCAGGAAACGCGACACTGTGAGGCCCCTGGCCAGATATCAATGTCCCAGACCCTGACTGCTGCTTATCCACTAACTCTGAGAAAGTAAAGGGACTGCGATGGTCTCTGTATTTATTATATATATATATATAGTATAAATTAAATATCAAGAATCACCAAGAGCCTGTATGTTGAAGGATTAATGTAAGCTGTACACTAGACTGAGATATTGATAGACCATCGCCCATTAATGATACATTACTGATATGGGAGGGATTTACCCTCCGAATATTCTCTTTCTAACACTCACTGCGCATGAACGTGTGAGTTCATCCACTCCAGACCTGAGAAAGAAAGATCAGAATATCTTCTAAATGGTGAGAATCTAGGAACTGTGGAGGAGCCAAGTGATTCAGGGATCCATGTACACAAATCGTTCCCATATCAGAGACAAATCCCACCTAAATCAGTAACACATGCCCCCCATGTCTATTTGAACATTAATGAACACTGAGTGTTAGCGAGATAATATTCACAGGATAAATCCACTCCATGTGTCAGCCACACTCACTGATACCGGGCTTTTCATACCCAGATTTTTAAACTTGAATTCAAATTCTCAAACTTCCGGGGGGGGATTTGAACTATCGTTCTCGGGATCATTATTCCAGCGATATAACCACTATACCACCGTACCCTCAGTGATCTCAATCTTTTTATCGCACCTGATTGCTCAGTGTTACAGTCTGCATTAAAAGAGCTGACTGACTTCCCATCTCACTTCCAACCAGCTCATGTTAAGCCCTGTTCCCCGATAGTTTCATCAATCTCCATTCTCCCCCCGTTGACGAATCTGTGAATCCCCATGGGTTAATTCCAGCATACCAGGAAGTTACTCGCTGCCAATCTGGACCAACTGTCACTCTGAGTCTGCCTGATCTTTCCATCCCCTGTGTCTAACGGATTTGAATGTTGTACGCTGTGTGTCGTAGGCAAGATAATCTCAGCCTTCAAAAGGTGAGAGCTTGTTGTTTTTCAGAGGCTGCTCAGAGACTGAGAACAATGAAATGTCCAGATCAAAATTACCGATAAGATCTGCTGAAGCTCAGCGCTGCTCATTTTACAACAAATGCAAACTCGAGTGAGGAGAGATGGCGAGGATTTCTGGGTCATAAAAACATGGAAATATAGGAACAGTAAGAGGGAATTCAGCCCTCAGGCCTGCTCCAGCATTCAATCAGATCATGGCTGGTCTGCACCTTAATTCCTTTTAGCTGCCTTGGTTCAGTAAGCTTAATACACTTACACAATAACAAAATATATCAATCTCAGTATTCAAACTTTTAATTGACCCCCAGCCTCAACAGCGTTTTGGGGGAGATAGTATTCCCGATTTCCACTACCCTTTGTGTGAAGAAGTGCTTCCTGACAGCACCACTGAACAGCCGAGCTCTAATGGTAAGGATTTTGCCCCTTGTTCTGGACTCACCCCACCAGAGAAAACAGTTTCCCTCTATCTACCATATCTATTCATTAATCATCTGAAACACTGCAATTCGTTCACTCCTTAACCTTCTATACACAAGGGAGTTCCAACATAGTCCATGCAACCTGTCCTCATAATTTAACCCTTTTAGACCCGGTATCATTCCGGTGAATCTGCGCTGCACTCCCTCCAAGGCCAATATCTCCTTCCTGAGGAGCGGGGCCCAGAACTGAACACAGTTACTCCAGATGGGGCCTTACTGGGAGAGTGTTTGTGTAAACAGGACACCGGGCACTGTGAGGCTGCTGACCGAATATCAATGTCCCAGACACTGACTGCTGCTCACCCATTAACACTGGGGCAGTAAAGTGACTGCTATGGTCTCTGTATTGAAAATATATATCAAGCATCAACAAGGCTGGAACTTTGATGGGCACTGAGTGTTAGCGGTGTAAAGTCTGTGGGTTGTACGGTTAATAACGACACAGACTTCAGGAGTAACAAACAAACAGGTCTTTACTATTCGAAGGTCAGGGCGAATCTGCCCCAGCAATCCTGCCACAACACTTATATACTGGTGTGGTCACTATCGGTATTACAGTATACAGAAGCCAAACAAATAGTGCCACACCTAAAGTAGTTCTCTTAAAGGTGAACGGTTACATTCAATAGTTCCCTTAAAGGTAGACGGGTACATACACTACAATCCTCCCTTTTTAGCTTATTACTTACAGAGTCCCCGTTAAACATACATATCTTCAACTTCGTATAAAACAAATTACAGATATAATCTCGGTGGAGTCAATGTCATATAAAACAATTTACAGATATAATCTTGGTGGGAACAGTTCACAGGTTCAGTCTCTGCAGAAACAGTTCATAGATTCAGTCTCTGATCTTGACTCGTTCCAAGCAACATCTCTTTGGTGTAGCCAGTTCACATGGCTAGCATGACTCCTCCATAGCCTTTTTCTTGACGTAACAGCTTGAACTTTCGTCCTGTTGAACCAGCAGTGCGGACTTTTACAACCAACTGGCTGTCTTGATATTTTCCAGTTTTTCAACTAATTTAGTTCCTTTCGGAGTGTCCCGCCTGAGATGGTAGAAGTGCTAATATTTTAGACAGTTATTATCTTCTGCTTCTTCTTTTCCTTTTCTGCCTTTTGACACTCTCGGAGCTCCTTTCTCGGCTGCCAGCTGTAGCACCACCAACTCTCTATGTTCCTTAGACCTTAAGTGCTTCATCCGGATTTCAGCACTTTGGGAGTTTTCATCACAAACTGAGCAGACCAGATCCTCGTAATATTCAGTGTCATTCAACAGGTCATGGTAATATTCGGGGTCGTCTGAGTTAGGCCAGTGAGAGGCCCTTCTACTTCCTTCTTATCCATCTGGACGTTAGCCAACGGTGGTTCCTTCCCTAACCATCTTTCTTGAAAAGACTTCTTCAAACATTCATATTCATTCCGCTCTTCCGGGGATGTCTGTCATTCCTTCACTACTGGCCTCATTTGTGAGTTCAATACCTTCCCTTCCATCGGGGATTTCGTTGTCAGGCTATTTAATCCTTCTACTGGAGTATCTGTTTCCACCCCCTTCTGTTCCCCTTGACGCAATTCAGCGTACTTTTGGCATCCTTGTAAAAGCTGTGTTGCCCCCTCAGCTATCTCCATGACTTTTGGAAGCTCCGAATTCTTTCCCTTTGAACCCTGAAACTCGTGTTCCCATTTTGGAGTCTTGTCCCTCAGCGTGTGTAAGAGTTGGCTGGCCGTTAACTCTTCTATGGGGACACTGTGGATTAGAGTCTTCTCCACTTCATCCACATTTCCCTCCAATATCTTCACCTTCCTTTCCTCCAGTACTTTGGTTTTAAGCGCTCGAAGAAGATGCGCCTTGATGTTCTCTAACTCCTGTTCAGGGGCCATTCCTACAGTCTCTGTGATCCTTCCAGTTGCCTTTCCTTCCACTGCCCGGATTCCTAGTTGAATATGTTCTTCAAGTTGTTGAACCTCGGCCATTGCCGCCTCATATTTGTCCTGGGTTGCCTTCAATAATTTAATGAGTTCTTGGACATCTTGAATTTCATGTTCTGCTATGTCTTCCACCTCTAATTTTTCATCGATGGATGGAATCTCTACCGATGAGTCTGTCTTGGCCTGGAGCTCATCAAACATTTCCTGCAGCCTTTGTAATTCTCGCTCATGTTCAACCTTTAGCTGTTCAGATGCTTTCACTAAAACTAGCTTTTCGGAGGTTGCCGAGTTAACCCCTTCCAGGATTGTAGTCTGGGCCTGTTCATACTGTTCTTTCAACTTGTTACACTCTGCTTGCAACGAGTCGTAGAGATGAACTGGGATAAAATCCTGGCTTCCTGAAGATTCCCCTTCCTTTGGTTCGTTCTGTAAATATTCTAGCTGTCTCTGTTGTCTTTCCAGGTTATCCCATTCGGTGTCCCAGAACTTTTCCATATTTTTCATCTCTTGCACGAGACGGTCACTCAACTGTTCTAATTGTTGTCGTACTTTGACATAAGTTTGAGTCCGAACTCGGTGTTCTTCCATCGTGGATGAATCCTTTGCTTGAACAGGCTCAGAATTCTCTGTCAACCTGGAGTTCTGCTCTGCAGCTTTATTCTTCTTGGTAACATAAGTCCTTCTGCATGTCTTTTTTTCCTTCCCCATCGTCGGCAAGTCCCTTTTAGCCTTGTCTTCCATATTTGAATTGGTCTTATCGTCATCCATTTCAGAATCTGAGCTGATAGCTTGCACCGAGTCCTCCCTCATTATGGCTTTTAGGTAGTGCCATTCCATATCTATTTTCTTAATCCACTCCCGTCCTAGAAGTGGTGGTCCTCCTTCAGGTAATACGTACAAGTTCATTCTTGGGTGTTCTTTACCCCTATCTCTCACCTTGACTCTTATTTTCCCCATGGGGAATACGTTATGCCCCGTGTATGTCTGTAATACGAACTTGATATTTCTTAAAGGTATGTGAGAGAATAGCCGGTGGTAGTCCCTTCGGTTGATGACTGATAGAGCTGATCCAGTGTCCAGCTCCATCCTTACTTGGACTCCAGCTATTTTTAGTATGACCCAGATGGTTTGTAGATCCGTTTCTTTACCCACATTGTGGATTCTCAGACTACCCAGCTCCTGGTTGTTTGGGTCTGAGTCTGAATTCTGTTCGTCTGAACTCTTCTCAGCTGCCTTGTGTACCTTGTCGCACTTTTCTTGTGGTGGCTTCCTTTGATTGTTGGTCTTCTTCCCTGACCGGCATACCTTCGCGATGTGACCCAGTTTGCCACATTTCCTACACTCTTGGTTCTTAAACCAGCATTGATTCTGGTCATGCGTTGTCTTCCCACAACGGTAGCATTTTGTTGTGCTTAAAGTAATTTGGTCCACCCCGAGTGCTGCCGCCTTTAGTTGCATTTCCGCCGTTCCTTTCACTGCGGCTTCGTGCAATGCAGCTATAAAGACAGCCCTGTCCAGTGTGAGGTCGTTCTCTTCCAGTAGTCGCTTCTGCATCCCTTCTTTGGACAATCCGCATACGAACTTGTCCCGCAGTGCTTCTTTCAGATTCCCTCCGAACTGGCAGTATTTCGCTAGCCTACGCAGTTCGACCAAGTACACCGCATTGCTTTCGTCTTTCCTCTGCGTTCTTGCGTAGAATTTGAATCTTTCAGCCAGCATCAACGGTGTGGGGTTCAAGTGATCCTTCAGCACAGCCACAATCTCTTTGAAGGTCTGATCCGCTGGTTTATCTGGTGCTATTAGATGCTTCAAGAGCCCGTATGTTTTTGCCCCCATCGAGTTTAGCAATGTTATCGCCTTGTCATCTTCCTCTATTTTTTTGGCTTCACAATAGATCTCTATGCTTTCCACGTACGTGGCCCAGTCTTCTATTTCAGAATTAAAGTCATTAATATTCCCTCGCTTAGGCATCTTTCTTCCCTTGGGAGCAGCACCAGTATTTCTTTAAGTATTCTTATTTATTTGTTTATTTCTAAGATGGCGGTTTTCCCGCGAAATCGGCGGTTTCCCGCTCTTTCCTTCTCTCCCCGCCCACTTCAATGGCGGTATGTCAGTTAAGATGGCGGTTTTCCCGCGAAAGTGGCGGTTTCCCGCTCTTCCGTTCTCTCCCCGCCCACTTCAATGGCGGTTTCCCGCTTCTGTCGTCTCCTCCGCCTAATGGCGGCTTCCCGCGTTTCTTCCTGGTGGAAGGGGTACGCTTTCCCCACAGCGGACAGGTTCAGCCGCTGGCTGGCTCTCGCACAGCTCCCTTTACTCGGCTCTGTCTTTTCCTCCCGCCCGCACGGCTCTACCGGCGCTGGGTACACCCCGTTAACGGAGGACAGTTCAGCCGCTGGACTGGCTCTCGCGCAGTCTCTCTCTCCGTACCCGGCTCTGTCGCTCTCTCTCCCGCACATTCAATTCTACCGGCCCTGGGTACCCCGTTGGTGGAGAACAGTTCAGCCGCTGGACTGGCTCTCGCACAGTCTCTCTCCCCTTGCTCTGCTCTGTCTCTCCCTCTCCCGCACGTTCAGTTCTACTGGCTCTGGGTACCCCGTTGGTGGAGAACAGCTCAGCCGCTGGACTGGCTCTCGCACAGTCTCTCTCCCCTTGCTCGGCTCTGTCTCTCTCTCCCACCCGCACGGTTCCTGTTCACCTCCCAGCCCTCTCGCAGACCGATGTTTCCCTCCCCGGCTGCAGCTGGGTTTCTCTTCCCGTGCCTACTCCCAGTCTCAGCGCTTCATGGCTGCGGTTGCTGCCCGGCTTTTCCCGCCGATCGAGGTCCGACTGTCTCACGACGCCGTTGGACCCGACTTTCTGACTGGCTCCGTTCCCCCTCGACCGTGGTCGAGTGCATAGCCCTTATCCTCTGGATGTGCTCTACACCTTCCCCTACTCACAGTCTCTGCGGCCGCCTTGTTTCCAGCTGATCGGCTCACCCCGCACCGTGGTAGAAGGGTAGTCAGTGCCTGTTGCAGATGGAAGCTTTTATTGCTAACGTCTTCCTCCTTCCTCCTGCTGCAGCCTCGTGTTTTCTTTCAGCAGCATGACGAGGGCGGATGCCTCTCTTCGACGCTCTTCGTTGCTTTGGTAGTCTTGCCACAGGGTACGATCGGACTCGTCGCCACTGTAAAGTCTGTGGGTTGTACGGTTAATAACGACACAGACTTCAGGAGTAAGAAACAGGTCTTTACTATTCGAAGCTCAGGGCGAATCTGCCCCAGCAATCCTGCCACAACACTTATATACTGGTGTGGTCACTATCGGTATTACAGTATACAGACGCCAAACAAATAGTGCCACACCTAAAGTAGTTCCCTTAAAGGTGAACGGTTACATTCAATAGTTCCCTTAAAGGTAGACGGGTACATACACTACAAGCGGTATAATATTTACAGGTTGAATCCCTCCCGTGTCCGTAAGCTGTCTGTGTTGAAGTGATGCTGAGAGGGAATTTTTTGGTAATGGAATCGGGCAGAAGCAGAATTGTGCCATGGATGAGGGAATTCAGTTATGTGGAGGGACTGGAGATGCTGGGATGTGTCTGCTTAGAGCACAGAGAATTATGGGAGATTTGATAGAGTAGTTCAAAATCATGACTGGTTTCGATCGAGTGAATGAGGAGAAACTGATTCCAGTGGCTGAAGGGTCAGTAACCAGAGGACCCAGATTTAAGTTGATTGGAAAAAACAGAACCAGAGGCGACATGACGAAACATTTTTCTGCACAGCGAGTTGTTGTGATCTGGAATGTGCTGCCTGGAAGAGCGGTGGAAGCAGATTCAATAGTAACTTTCAAAAGGCAATTGGATAAATGTTTGATGGGATATGATTTCAAGGTCTATGCAGAAAGAGCAGGTGAGTGGAATTAACGGGACAGCTCTTTCAAAGATCCAGCACAGGCCCGATGGATCGTTTCGCCTCCTTCTGTGCTGTATCATTCTAGCATTCTATGATGTAATGTTTGTCAGATGATGCTGACAGACTGAGAAGAAAACATTGCAAACCGGAAGTGTGTCAGTATTTACAGGGTGTCCACGGGAGTGTGTCAGTATTTACAGAGGGTCCAGGGGAGTGTGTCATTATTTACAGTGTCCAGGGGAGTGTGTCAGTATTTACAGGGGGGGCCTTGGGAGTGTGTCAGTAATTAGAGTGTCCCCGGGAGTCTGTCAGTATTTACAGAGAGTCCAGGGGAGTGTGTCAGTATTTATAGGGTGTCCCGGGGAGTGTGTCATTATTTACAGAGTGTCCCAGGGAGTGTGTCAGTATTTACAGTGGGACCTTGGGAGTGTGTCAGTAATTAGAGTGTCCACGGGATTGTGTCAGTATTTACAGAGGGTCCCGGGGAGTGTGTCAGTATTTACAGGGGGACCTTGGGAATGTGTCAGTAATTAGAGTGTCCACAGGATTGTGTCAGTATTTACAGAGGGTCCCAGGGAGTGTGTCAGTATTTACAGGGGGACCTTGGGAGTGTGTCGGTAATTAGAGTGTCCCCGGGAGTGTGTCATTATTTACAGAGGGTCCACAGGCATGTGTCAGTATTTAAGGAGGGACCCGGGAGTGTGCCAATATTTGCATAGGGTCACCGGGGGTTTGTCAGTATTTGCAGAGGGACCCCGGGAGTGTGTCAGTATTTACAGAGGGTCCCCGGGAGTGTGTCATAAATTGCAGAGGATGTCTCGCGAGAATGTCAGTATTTGCAGACTGACCTCGGGAGTATGTCATTAGTTGCAGATGGTTCCCTTGAGTGTGTCAGCATTTACAGACTGAACCCGGGAGTGTGTCAGTATCTACAGAGGGTCCACAGGAGTGAGTCAGTATTTACAGACGGACCCGGGACTGTATCAGTATTTACAGAGTGTCCCCGGGAGGCTGTCAGTAATTACAGGGGGTCCCCGGGAGTGTGTCTGTTTTAACAGTGGGTCCCTGGGAGTGTGTCAGTATTTACAGTGGGACTCAGGGAGTGTGTCTGTATTTGCAGAGGTCCCCGGGAGTGTGTCAGTATTTACAGAGGGTCCCTGGGAGTGTGTCATTATTTACAGAGAGTCCCCAGGTGTGTGTCACTATTTACAGAGGGTCCACGGGAGTGTGTCAATATTTGTAGTGTGTGTTTTGGGAAAGTGTCAGTATTTGGAGACTTACCTCGGGATTGTGTCATTATTTGCAGATGCTGCCCAGGAGAGTATCAGTATTTACAGAGGGAACCTGGGAGTGTGTCAGTATTTACAGAGGGTCCCGGGGAGTGTGTCAGTTTTTACACTGGGTCCTAGGGAGTTTGTCAGTATTTACAGAGGGACCCCGGGAGTGTGTCATAATTTGCAGAGGATGTCTCGCGAGAGTGTCAGTATTTGCAGACTTACCTCAGGAGTATGTCATTATTTGCAGATGGTACCCTTGAGTGTGTCAGTATTTACAGACTGAACCCGTGAGTGTGTCAGGATTTACAAAGGGTCCACAGGAGTGTGTCAGTATTTACAGACGGTCCCCGGGAGTGTATCAGTATTTACAGAGTGTCCCCGGGAGGTTGTCCGTATTTCCAGAGGGTCCCCGGGAGTGTGTCATAAATTGCAGAGGATGACTCACGAGAGTGTCAGTATTTGCAGGCTTACCTCCGGAGTATGTCATTATTTGCAGATAGTCCCCTTGAGTGTGTCAGTATTTACAGACTGAACCCGGGAGTGTGTCAGTTTTTAAAGAGGGTCCACAGGAGTGAGTCATTATTTACAGACGGTCCCCGGGAGTGTATCTGTATTTACAGAGTGTCCCCGGGACAATGTCAGTGTATACAGGGGGTCCCTGGGAGTGTGTCTGCATTAACAGTGGGTCCCTGGGTGTGTGTCAGTATTTACAAAGAGCCCCTCGGCGTGTGTCAGTGTTTACATTGAGTCCCCGTGAGTGTGTCAGAATTTACACAGGGTCCCCGTTAGTGTGTCAGTATTTACAGAGGGTCACCGGGAGTATGTCAATAATTACAGAGGGTCCCCGGGACTGTGCCAGTATTTACAGAGGGTCCCTGGGTGTGTGGCAGCATTTACAGAGGGTCCCTGGGAATGTGTCAGTATTTACAGGGGGCTCAGGGAGTGTGTGGCAGTATTTACAGAGGGTCCCCGGGAGTTTGTCAGTATTTCCAGAGTGTCCACGTGAGTGTGTCAGTATTTACAATGGGTCCCTGGGGGTGTGTCAGTATTTACAGAGTGTCCCCAGGTGTGTGTCACTATTTACAGAGGGTCCACGGGAGTGTGTCAATATTTGCAGAGTGTGTTTTGGAAGAGTGTCGGTATTTGGAGACTTACCTCGGGAGTGTGTCATTATTTGTAGATGCTGCCCAGGAGAGTATCAGTAGTTACAAAGGGAACCCGGGAGTGTGCCAGTAATTACAGAGGGTCCCCAGGAATGAGTCAGTATTTACAGACGGTCCCCGGGAGGGTATCAATATTTCCAGATTGTCCCCAAGAGTCTGTCAGTCTTTGCAGGGGGTCCCCGGGAGTGTGTCACCATTTACAGAGTGTCCCCGGGAGTGTGTCAGTATTTACAGAGTGTCCCCGGGGGTGTGTCAGTATTTACAGAGTGTCCCCGGGGGTGTGTCCGTATTTACAGTGTATCCCCGGGGGTGTGTCAGTATTTAGAAAGTATCCCCGGGGGTGTGTCAGTATTTACAGAGGGTCCCCGGGAATGTGTCAATATTTGCAGAGTGTGTCCGGGAGTGTGTCAGTATTTACAGAAGGTCCCCGGGGGTGTGTCAGTATTTACTGAGGGTCGCCAGGTGTGTGTCAGTATTTACAGAGGGTCCCCGGGACTGTGCGAGTAATTCCAGTGGCCGCCAGGGAGTGCGTCTGTATTTACAGAGGGTCCCCGGGTGTGTGACAGTAAGTACAGAGGGTCCCCGGGAGTGTGTCAGTATTTACAGATGTTCCCTGGGAGTGTGTCAGCATTTACAAAGGGTCCCCAGGTGTGTGTCACTATTTACAGAGAGTGCCCGGGTGTTTGTCAGTAATTACAGAGTGTCCACAAGACTGTGCCTGTATTTACAGTGGGTCCGCGGGAGTGTGTCAGTATTTACAGTGTGTCCTCGGGATTGTGTCAGTATTTACAGAGAATCCCCGGGTGTGTGTCAGTATTTACAGAGGGTCCCCGTGAGTGTGTCAGTATTTACAAAGGTTCCCCGGGAGTCTGTCTGTTTTTACAAAGGGTCCTCGGGAGATTGTCAATATTTAAAGTCGTTCCATGGGAGTGTGACAATAATTGCAGAGGGTGTCCAGGGAAAATGTCAGTATTTGCAGGCTGACCTCGGGAGAGTGCCATTTTTTGCAGATGATCCCCAGGAGTGTGTCAATATTTACAGAGGGAACCCGGGAGTGTGTCAGTATTTACAGAGGGTCCCCAGGAGTGAGTCAGTATTTACAGACTGTCCCCGGGAGTGTCTCAGTATTTACAGATGGTCCCCGGGTGTGTGTCTGTATTTACAGGGGGTCTCCGGGAGTGTGTCAGTATTTACAGAGGGTCCCCAGGAGTGAGTCAGTATTTACAGATTGTCCCCGGGAGTGTCTCAGTATTTACAGATGGTCCCCGGGTGTGTGTCCGTATTTACAGGGGGTCTCCGGGAGTGTGTCAGTATTTACAGAGGGTCCCCAGGAGTGTGTCAGTATTTACAGAGTGTCTCCGGGAGCGTGTCAGTATTTACAGAGTGTCCCGGGGAGTGTGTCAGTGTTACAGTGTGTCCCCGGGAGTGTGTCAGTATTTACAGAGTGTCCCCGGGAGTGTGTCAGTATTTACAGAGTGTCTCCGGGAGTGTGTCAGTATTTACATAGTGCCTCCGGGGTTGTGTCAGTAATTACAGAGTTTCTCCGGGAGTGTGTCAGTGTTTACAGAGTGTCTCCGGGAGTGTGTCAGTATTTACAGAGTGTCCCGGGGAGTGTGTTAGTATTTACAGAGAGTTTCCGGGAGGGTGTCAGTAATTACAGAGTCTCTCCGGGAGTGTTTCAGTATTTACAGAGTGTCTCCGGGAGTGTGTCTGTATTTACAGAGGGTCCCCAGGAGAGTTTCAGTATTTACAGGGGGTCCCCGGGAGTGTGTCAGTATTTACAGAGGGGCCACAGGAGAGTTTCAGTGTTTACAGAGTGTCTCCGGGAGTGTGTCAGTATTGACAGAATGTCCCGGGGTGTGCGTCAGTGTTTACAGAGTGTCTCCGGGAGTGTGTCAGTATTTACAGAGTGCCTCCGGGAGTGTGTCAGTATTTAAAGAGTGTCTCCGGGCGTGTGCCAGAATTTACAACGTGTCCCCGGGGAGTGTGTCAGTATTTACAGCGTGTCCCTGGGAGTGAGTCAGTATTTAAAGAGTGTCTCCGGGAGTGTGTCAGCATTTACAGCGTGTACCCGGGGAGTGTGTCAGTATTTACAGAGTGTCTGTGGGAGTGTGTCAGTATTTACAGAGTGTCTGTGGGAGTGTGTCAGTATTTACAGAGTGTCCCCGGGGGTGTGTCAGTATTTACAGAGTATCCCCGGGGGCGTGTCAATATTTACAGAGTGTCTCCGGGAGTGTGTCAGTATTTACAGAGGATCCCCGCGGGTGTGTCAGTATTTACAGAGTGTCCCCGGAAGTGTGTCAGTATTTACAGATTGTCGCCGGGAGTGTGTCAGTATTTACAGATTGTCCCGGGGAATGTGTCAGTATTTACAGAGTGTCCCAGGGAGTGTGTCAGTGTTTACAGAGTGTCTCCGGGAGTGTGTCAGTATTTACAGAGTGTCCCGGGGAGTGTGTTAGTATTTACAGAGTGTTTCCGGGAGTGTGTCAGTATTTACAGAGGGTCCCCGGGAGTGTGTCAGTATTTACAGAGTGTCTCCAGAAGTGTGTCTGCATTTGCAGAGGGTCCCCGGGAGAGTGTCAGTATATATAGGGGGTCCCCGGGAGTGTGTCAGTATTTACAGAGGGTCCACATAAGAGTTTCAGGCCTAGAAATTGAGTTTGCGCTGCGCCGGGGCTTAACGCCGGAAATTTAGCGCCGGTGCTATGTCACGCTGTGCGCGCCAAAAATTCAGTAGCGCCATGCCCAAACGGCTGCCGGCGCTACTGAAGGCTGTTTGCGCCTGAAAACTGGCGCTACGCGCCGCATTGCGGCGCTATTCCGGCGCTGCGGCACCCGATGCGGTGCGGCAGGCTTGGGAAGTGCAGGCCTCCTCCTTCAGTTAAGGAGGAGCTGCCTGCACCCGCCCGCTGGCCGGTTAAATCGCCACAAAAATGAGCCCGGCACCTCGGGGAAGTGCCGGGCTCGCAACCGAGAAGCATCTGTTCCGCGGGGGGGGTGGTTGGGGAAGTCCGGGGAGGGAGGTGCAGGCAGGCGGCCGGCGGGAAAGCGGCCGGCCGCCGCTCCACCTTTATGCGCCGGCGCAAAGTCGTGTAAGACTCTGTTGCCAGAGTCTTAGTTGCGGCTGCCATGGGCGAGGCGGCCGCAACTGAATGTCGGCGCTGGGGCCCGTCACCACGGCAACCGGGACGCTGCGCACACCGATGACGTCATCGGTGCCGGCGCAGCGCTACCGGTGTAACGCCGATGTTGGGCCCTAGTCAATTTCAAAACTGGCTGTAAGTCCAGCGGAATGCAATCTAGCGCCGCAAAATGGGCGCTAAGCCGACTCAATTTCTAGGCCTCAGTATTTACAGAGTGTCTCCGGGAGTGTGTCAGTATTTACAGAGTGTCCCGCAGAGTGTGTCAGTGTTTACAGAGTGTCTCCGGGAGTGTGTCAGTAATTACAGAGTGCCTCCGGGAGTGTGTCAGTATTTAAAGAGTGTCTCCGGGAGTGTGTCAGTATTTACAGAGTGTCCCCGGGAGTGTGTCAGTATTTACAGTGTGTCTCCGGGGGCGTGTCAGTATTTACAGAGGGTCCCCGGGAGTGTGTCAGTAATTACAGAATGTCCCCGGCGGGGTGTCAGTATTTACAGAGTGTCCCCGAGGGTGTGTCAGTATTTACAGAGTGTCCCCGGGGGTGTGTCAGTATTTACAGATTATCCCCGGGGGTGTGTCAGTATTTACAGAGTGTCCCCGGGGGTCTATCAGTATTTACAGAGTATCCCCAGGGGTGTGTCAGTATTTACAGAGTATCCCCGGGGGTGTGTCAGTATTTACAGTGTATCCCCGGGGGTGTGTCAGTCTTTATGAATTGTCCCCGGGGGTGCATCAATATATACAGAGTATCCCTGGGAGTGCGTCAGTATTTACAGAGGGTCCCCGGGGGTGTGTCAGTATTTACAGAGTATCGCCGGGAGTGTGTCAGTATTTACAGAGTATCCCCGGGGGTGTGTCAGTATATAAAGTGTATCCCCGGGAGTGTGTCAGTATTTACAGAGTGTCCCCGGGGGTGTGTCAGTAATTACAGAGTATCCCCGGGGGTGTGTCAGTATTTACAGAGTATCCCCGGGGGTGTGTCAGTATTTACAGAGTATCCCCGGGGGTGTGTCAGTATTTACAGAATATCCCCGGGGGTGAGTCAGTATTCACAGAGTATCCCCGGGAGTGTGTCAGTATTTACAGAGTATCCCCGGGGGTGTGTCTGTATTTACAGAGTATCCCCGGGGGTGTGTCATTATTTACAGAGTATACCCGGGGGTGTGTCAGTATTTACAGAGTATCCCCGGGGGTGTGTCAGTATTTACAGAGTGTCCCCGGGGGTGTGTCAGTATTTACAGAGTATCCCCGGGGGTGTGTCTTTATTTACAGAGTATCCACGGGGGTGTGTCAGTACTTACAGAGTGTCCCCGGGGGTGTGCCAGTATTTACAGAGTATCCCCGAGGGTGTGTCAGCATTTACAGTGTATCCCCGGGGGTGTGTCAGTCTTTACAGGGTGTCCCCGGGGGTGTGTCAGTATTTACACTGTGTCCCCGGGGGTGTGTCAGTATTTACAGAGTATCCCCGGGGGTGTGTCAGTATTTACAGAGTGTCCCCGGGGGTATGTCAGTATTTACAGAGCATCCCCGGGGGTGTTTCAATATTTACAGAGAGTCCCCGGGAGTGTGTCAGTATTTATAGAGTGTCCCCGGGGGTGTGTCAGTATTTACAGAGTATCCCCGGGGGTGTGTCAGTATTTACAGAGTATCCCCGGGGGTGTGTCAGTATTTACAGAGTGTCCCCGGGGGTGTGTCAGGATTTTCAGAGTGTCCCCGGGGGTGTGTCAGTTTTAACAGAGTATCCGCGGGGGTGTGTCTGCAATTACAAAGTGTCCCCGGGGGTGTGTCTGTATTTACAGAGTATCCCCGGGGGTGTGTCAGTGTTTACAGAGTGTCCCTGGGGGTGTGTCAGTATTTACAGAGTATACCTGGTAGTGTGTCAGTATTTACAGAGCATCCCCGGGGGTGTGTCACTATTTAAAGGGTATCCCCGGGGGTGTGTCAGTATTTACAGAGTATCCCCGGGGGTGTGTCAGTATTTACAGAGTATCCCCAGGGGTGTGTCAGTATTTACAGAGGGTCCCCGGGGGTGTGTCAGTATTTACAGAGTATCCCCGGGGGTGTGTCAGTATTTAGGGTATCCACGGGGGTGTGTCAGTATTTACAGAGTAACCCCGGGGGTGTGTCAGTATTTACAGAGTATCCCCGGGGGTGTGTCAGTAATTACAGAGTGTCCCCGGGATTGTGTCAGGATTTACAGAATGTCCCTGGGGGTGTGTCAGTGTTTACAGCGTGTCCCCGGGGGTGTGTCAGTATTTACGGAGTATCCCCGGAAGTGTGTCAGTATTTACAGAGTGTCCCCGGGGATGTATCAGTGTTTACAGATTATCCCCGTGGGTGTGTCAGTATTTACAGTGTGTCCCCAGGAGTGTGTCAGTATTTACAGAGTGCCTCCGGGAGTGTGTCAGTATTTACATAGTGCCTCCGGGGTTGTGTCAGTAATTACAGAGTTTCTCCGGGAGTGTGTCAGTGTTTACAGAGTGTCTCCGGGAGTGTGTCAGTATTTACAGAGCGTCCCGGGGAGTGTGTTAGTATTTACAGAGAGTTTCCGGGAGGATGTCAGTAATTACAGAGTCTCTCCGGGAGTGTTTCAGTATCTACAGAGTGTCTCCGGGAGTGTGTCTGTATTTACAGAGGGTCCCCGGGAGATTTTCAGTATTTACAGGGGGTGCCCGGGAGTGTGTCAGTATTTACAGAGGGTCAACAGCAGTGTTTCAGTATTTACAGAGTGTCTCCGGGAGTGTGTCAGTATTGACAGAATGTCCCGGGGAGTGTGTCAGTGTTTACAGAGTGTCTCCGGGAGTGTGTCAGTATTTACAGAGTGCCTCCGGGAGTGTGTCAGTATTTAAAGAGTGTCTCCGGGCGTGTGCCAGAATTTACAATGTGTCCCCGGGGAGTGTGTCAGTATTTACAGCGTGTCCCCGGGAGTGAGTCAGTATTTAAAGAGTGTCTCCGGGAGTGTGTCAGCATTTACAGCGTGTCCCCGGGGAGTGTGTCAGTATTTACAGAGTGTCTCCGGGAGTGTGTCAGTATTTACAGAGTGTCCCCGGGAGTGTGTCAGTATTTACAGAGTGTTTCCGGGAGTGTGTCAGTATTTACATAGTGCCTCCGGGGTTGTGTCAGTAATTACAGAGTTTCTCCGGGAGTGTGTCAGTGTTTACAGAGTGTCTCCGGGAGTGTGTCAGTATTTACAGAGTGTCCCGGGGAGTGTGTTAGTATTTACAGAGAGTTTCCGGGAGGGTGTCAGTAATTACAGAGTCTCTCCGGGAGTGTTTCAGTATTTACAGTGTGTCTCCGGGAGTGTGTCTGTATTTACAGAGGGTCCCCAGGAGAGTTTCAGTATTTACAGGGGGTCCCCGGGAGTGTGTCAGTATTTACAGAGGGGCCACAGGAGAGTTTCAGTGTTTACAGAGTGTCTCCGGGAGTGTGTCAGTATTGACAGAATGTCCCGGGGTGTGCGTCAGTGTTTACAGAGTGTCTCCGGGAGTGTGTCAGTATTTACAGAGTGCCTCCGGGAGTGTGTCAGTATTTAAAGAGTGTCTCCGGGCGTGTGCCAGAATTTACAACGTGTCCCCGGGGAGTGTGTCAGTATTTACAGCGTGTCCCTGGGAGTGAGTCAGTATTTAAAGAGTGTCTCCGGGAGTGTGTCAGCATTTACAGCGTGTACCCGGGGAGTGTGTCAGTATTTACAGAGTGTCTGTGGGAGTGTGTCAGTATTTACAGAGTGTCCCGGGGAGTGTGTCAGTATTTACAGAGTGTCCCCGGGGGTGTGTCAGTATTTACAGAGTATCCCCGGGGGCGTGTCAATATTTACAGAGTGTCTCCGGGAGTGTGTCAGTATTTACAGAGGATCCCCGCGGGTGTGTCAGTATTTACAGAGTGTCCCCGGAAGTGTGTCAGTATTTACAGATTGTCGCCGGGAGTGTGTCAGTATTTACAGATTGTCCCGGGGAATGTGTCAGTATTTACAGAGTGTCCCAGGGAGTGTGTCAGTGTTTACAGAGTGTCTCCGGGAGTGTGTCAGTATTTACAGAGTGTCCCGGGGAGTGTGTTAGTATTTACAGAGTGTCTCCAGAAGTGTGTCTGCATTTGCAGAGGGTCCCCGGGAGAGTGTCAGTATATATAGGGGGTCCCCGGGAGTGTGTCAGTATTTACAGAGGGTCCACATAAGAGTTTCAGGCCTAGAAATTGAGTTTGCGCTGCGCCGGGGCTTAACGCCGGAAATTTAGCGCCGGTGCTATGTCACGCTGTGCGCGCCAAAAATTCAGTAGCGCCATGCCCAAACGGCTGCCGGCGCTACTGAAGGCTGTTTGCGCCTGAAAACTGGCGCTACGCGCCGCATTGCGGCGCTATTCCGGCGCTGCGGCACCCGATGCGGTGCGGCAGGCTTGGGAAGTGCAGGCCTCCTCCTTCAGTTAAGGAGGAGCTGCCTGCACCCGCCCGCTGGCCGGTTAAATCGCCACAAAAATGAGCCCGGCACCTCGGGGAAGTGCCGGGCTCGCAACCGAGAAGCATCTGTTCCGCGGGGGGGGTGGTTGGGGAAGTCCGGGGAGGGAGGTGCAGGCAGGCGGCCGGCGGGAAAGCGGCCGGCCGCCGCTCCACCTTTATGCGCCGGCGCAAAGTCGTGTAAGACTCTGTTGCCAGAGTCTTAGTTGCGGCTGCCACGGGCGAGGCGGCCGCAACTGAATGTCGGCGCTGGGGCCCGTCACCACGGCAACCGGGACGCTGCGCACACCGATGACGTCATCGGTGCCGGCGCAGCGCTACCGGTGTAACGCCGATGTTGGGCCCTAGTCAATTTCAAAACTGGCTGTAAGTCCAGCGGAATGCAATCTAGCGCCGCAAAATGGGCGCTAAGCCGACTCAATTTCTAGGCCTCAGTATTTACAGAGTGTCTCCGGGAGTGTGTCAGTATGTACAGAGTGTCCCGCAGAGTGTGTCAGTGTTTACAGAGTGTCTCCGGGAGTGTGTCAGTAATTACAGAGTGCCTCCGGGAGTGTGTCAGTATTTAAAGAGTGTCTCCGGGAGTGTGTCAGTATTTACAGAGTGTCCCCGGGAGTGTGTCAGTATTTACAGTGTGTCTCCGGGGGCGTGTCAGTATTTACAGAGTGTCTCCGGGAGTGTGTCAGTATTTCCAGAGTATTCCCGGGAGTGTGTCAGTGTTTACAGTGTGTCCCGGGGTGTGTGTCAGTATTTACAGAGGGTCCCCGGGAGTGTGTCAGTAAATACAGAATGTCCCCGGCGGGGTGTCAGTATTTACAGAGTGTCCCCGAGGGTGTGTCAGTATTTACAGAGTGTCCCCGGGGGTGTGTCAGTATTTACAGATTATCCCCGGGGGTGTGTCAGTATTTACAGAGTGTCCCCGGGGGTCTATCAGTATTTACAGGGTATCCCCAGGGGTGTGTCAGTATTTACAGAGTATCCCCGGGGGTGTGTCAGTATTTACAGTGTATCCCCGGGGGTGTGTCAGTCTTTATGAATTGTCCCCGGGGGTGCATCAATATATACAGAGTATCCCTGGGAGTGCGTCAGTATTTACAGAGGGTCCCCGGGGGTGTGTCAGTATTTACAGAGTATCGCCGGGAGTGTGTCAGTATTTACAGAGTATCCCCGGGGGTGTGTCAGTATATAAAGTGTATCCCCGGGAGTGTGTCAGTAGTTACAGAGTGTCCCCGGGGGTGTGTCAGTAATTACAGAGTATCCCCGGGGGTGTGTCAGTATTTACAGAGTATCCCCGGGGGTGTGTCAGTATTTACAGAGTATCCCCGGGGGTGTGTCAGTATTTACAGAACATCCCCGGGGGTGAGTCAGTATTCACAGAGTATCCCCGGGAGTGTGTCAGTATTTACAGAGTATCCCCGGGGGTGTGTCTGTATTTACAGAGTATCCCCGGGGGTGTGTCATTATTTACAGAGTATACCCGGGGGTGTGTCAGTATTTACAGAGTATCCCCGGGGGTGTGTCAGTATTTACAGAGTGTCCCCGGGGGTGTGTCAGTATTTACAGAGTATCCCCGGGGGTGTGTCTTTATTTACAGAGTATCCACGGGGGTGTGTCAGTACTTACAGAGTGTCCCCGGGGGTGTGCCAGTATTTACAGAGTATCCCCGAGGGTGTGTCAGCATTTACAGTGTATCCCCGGGGGTGTGTCAGTCTTTACAGGGTGTCCCCGGGGGTGTGTCAGTATTTACACTGTGTCCCCGGGGGTGTGTCAGTATTTACAGAGTATCCCCGGGGGTGTGTCAGTATTTACAGAGTGTCCCCGGGGGTATGTCAGTATTTACAGAGCATCCCCGGGGGTGTTTCAATATTTACAGAGAGTCCCCGGGAGTGTGTCAGTATTTATAGAGTGTCCCCGGGGGTGTGTCAGTATTTACAGAGTGTCCCCTGGGGTGTGTCAGTATTTACAGAGGGTCCCCGGTGGTGTGTCAGTATTTACAGAGCGTCCCCGGGGGTCTGTCAGTATTTACCGAGTATCCCCGGGGTTTGTCAGTATTTACAAAGAGTCCCCGGGGGTGTGTCAGTATTTATATAGTGTCCCCGGGGGTGTGTCAATATTTACAGAGTGCCCCTGGGGTGTGTCAGTATTTACAGAGGGTCTCCGGGGGTGTGTCAGTATTTACAGAGTGTCCCCGGGGGTGTGTCAGTATTTACAGAGAATCCCCGGGGGTGTGTCAGTATTTACAGAGTATCCCCGGGGGTGTGTCAGTATTTACAGAGCATCCCCGGGGGTGTGTCAGTATTTACAGAGTACCCCCGGGGGTGTGTCAGTATTTACAGAGTGTCCCCGGGAGTGTGTCAGTATTTACAGAGTGTCCCCGGGGTTGTGACAGTATTTGCAGATTGTCTCCAGGAGTGTGTCAATATTTACAGAGTGTCCCCGGGAGTGTGTCAGTATTTACAGAATGTCCCCGGGGGTGTGTCAGTATTTACAGAGTATCCCCGGGGGTGTGTCCGTATTTACAGAGTATCCCCGGGAGTGATTCAGTATTTACAGAGTTTCCCCGGGGGGGTGTCAGTATTTACAGAGTATCCCCGGGTGTGTGTCAGTATTTACAGAGTGTCCACGGGGGTGTGTCTGTATTTACAAAGTGTCCCGGGGTGTGTGTCAGTATTTACAAAGTGTCCCGGGGAGTGTGTCAGTATTTACAGATTGTGCCGGGGAGTGTGTCAGTGTTTACAGAGTGTCTCCGGGAGTGTGTCAGTATTTACAGCGTGTCCCCGGGCAGTGTGTCAGTCTTTACAGAGTGTCTCCTGGAGTGTGTTAGTATTTACAGAGGGTTTCCAGGAGTGTGTCAGTATTTACAGAGTGTCTCCGGGAGTGTGTCAGTATTTACAGAGGGTCACCGGGAGTGTGTCAGTATTTACTGAGTGTCTCCAGAAGTGTGTCTGTATTTACAGAGGGTCCCCGGGAGAGTGTCAGTATTTATAGGGGGTCCCCGGGAGTGTGTCTGTATTTACAGAGGGTCCACAGGAGAGTTTCAGTATTTACAGAGTGTCTCCGGGAGTGTGTCAGTGATTACAGAGTGTCCCGCGGAGTGTGTCAGTGTTTACAGAGAGCCTCCGGGAGTGTGTCAGTATTTACAGAGTGCCTCCGGGAGGGTGTCAGTATTTACAGAGTGTCTCCGGGAGTGTGTCAGTATTTACAGAGTGTCCCGCGGAGTGTGTCAGTGTTTACAGAGTGTCTCCGGGAGGGTGTCAGTATTTAAAGATTGTCTCCGGGAGTGTGTCAGTATTTACAACGTGTCCCCGGCGAGTGTGTCAGTATTTACAGCGTGTCCCCGGGAGTGTGTCAGTATTTAAAGAGTGTCTCCGGGAGTGTGTCAGTATTTACAGAGTGTCTCCGGGAGTGTGTCAGTATTTACAGAGTGCCTCCGGGAGGGTGTCAGTATTTAAAGATTGTCTCCGGGAGGGTGTCAGTATTTACAGAGTGTCTCCGGGAGTGTGTCAGTATTTACAGAGTGTCTCCGGGAGTGTGTCAGTATTTACAGAGTGCCTCCGGGAGGGTGTCAGTATTTAAAGATTGTCTCCGGGAGTGTGTCAGTATTTACAACGTGTCCCCGGCGAGTGTGTCAGTATTTACAGCGTGTCCCCGGGAGTGTGTCAGTATTTAAAGAGTGTCTCCGGGAGTGTGTCAGTATTTAAAGAGTGTCTCCGGGAGTGTGTCAGTATTTACAACGTGTCCCCGGGGAGTGTGTCAGTATTTACAGTGTGTCCCCGGGAGTGTGTCAATATTTAAAGAGTGTCCCCGGGAGTGTGTCTGTATTTACAGAGTGTCCCCGGGGAGTGTGTCAGTATTTACAGAGTGTCTCCGGGAGTGTGTCAGTATTTACAGAGTGTCCCCGGGAGTGTGTCAGTATTTACAGAGTGTCTCCGGGAGTGTGCCAGTATTTCCAGTGTATTCCCGGGAGTGTGTCAGTATTTACAGTGTGTCCCGGGGTGTGTGTCAGTATTTACAGAGGGTCCCCGGGAGTGTGTCAGTATTTACAGAGTGTCTCCGGGAGTGTGTCAGTATTTACAGAGTGTCCCCGGGAGTGTGTCAGTATTTACAGAGTGTCCCGGGGTGTGTGTCAGTATTTACAGAGTGTCTCCGGGGGTGTGTCTGTATTTACAGAGTGTCTCCGGGAGTGTGTCAGTATTTATAGAGCATCTGCGGGAGCATGTCAGAATTTACAGAGTGTCTCCGGGGTTGTGTCTGTATTTACAGATTGTCTCCGGGAGTGTGTCAGTATTTACAGAGTGTCTCAGGGAGTATGTCAGTATTTACAGTGTGTCCCCGGGAGTGTGTCAGTGTTTACAGAGTGTCTCCGGGAGTGTGTCGGTATTTACAGATTGTCCCCGGGAGTGTGTCAGTATTTACAGAGTGTTCCCGGGAGTGTGTCAGTATTTACAGATTGTCCCGGGGAGTGTGTCAGTATTTACAAGGTGTCCCGGGGAGTGTGTCAGTATTTACAGAGTGTCCCCGGGAGTGTGTCAGTATTTACAGAGTGTGTCTGGGGGTGTGTCAGTATTTACAGATTGTCTCCGGGAGTGTGTCAGTATTTACAGAGTGTCCCCCGGAGTGTGTCAGTATTTACAGAGTGTGTCTGGGGGTGTGTCAGTATTTACAGAGTGTCTCCGGGAGTGTGTCAGTATTTACAGAGTGTCCCCGGGGCTGTGTCAGTATTTACAGCGTGTCTCCGGGGAGCATGTCAGTATTTACAGAGTGTCCCCGGGGGTGTGTCAGTATTACAGAGTGTCTCCGGGAGTGTGTCAGTATTTACAGTGTCCCCGGGAGTGTGTCAGTATTTACAGAGTATCCCCAGGAGTGTATCAGTATTTAAACTGTGTCCCGGGGTGTGTGTCAGTATTTACAGAGTGTCCCCGGGAGTGTGTCAGTATGTACAGAGTGTCTCCGGGAGTGTGTCAGTATTTACAGAGTGTCCCCGGGAGTGTGTCAATATTTACAGAGTGTCCCGGGGTGTGTGTCAGTATTTGCAGAGTGTCTCCGGGGGTGTGCCTGTATTTACAGAGTGCCTCCGGGAGTGTGTCAGTATTTACAGAGTGTCTCCGGGAGTGTGTCAGTAATTACAGATTGTCTCCGGGAGTGTGGCAATATTAACAGGGTGTCTCAGGGAGAGTATCAGTATTTACAGAGTGTCCCCGGGAGGGTGTCAGTGTTTGCAGAGTGTCCCCGGGAGTGTGTCAGTGTTTACAGAGTGTCTCCGGGAGTGTGTCGGTAATTACAGCCTGTCCCTGGGAGTGTGTCGGTATTTATAGAGTGCCTCCGGGAGTGTGTCAGTATTTAAAGAGTGTCTCCGGGAGTGTGTCAGTATTTATAGAGTGCCTCCGGGAGTGTGTCAGTATTTAAAGAGTGTCTCCGGGAGTGTGTCAGTATTTACAACGTGTCCCCGGCGAGTGCGTCAGTATTTACAGCGTTTCCCCGGGAGTGTGTCAGTATTTAAAGAGTGTCTCCGGGAGTGTGTCAGTATTTAAAGAGTGTCTCCGGGAGTGTGTCAGTATTTACAACGTGTCCCCGGGGAGTGTGTCAGTATTTACAACGTGTCCCCGGCGAGTGTGTCTGTATTTACAGAGTGTCCCCGGGGAGTGCGTCAGTATTTAAAGAGTGTCCCCGGGAGTGTGTCAGTATTTACAGAGGGTCCCCGGGGGTGTGTCAGTATTTACAGAATATCGCCGGGAGTGTGTCAGTATTTACAGAGTATCCCCGGGGGTGTGTCAGTATATACAGTGTATCCCCGGGTGTGTGTCAGTATTTACAGAGTGTCCCCGGGGATGTGTCAGTAATTACAGAGTATCCCCGGGGGTGTGTCAGTATTTACAGAGTATCCCCGGGGGTGTGTCAGTATTTACAGAGTATCCCCGGGGGTGTGTCAGTATTTACAGAATATCCCCGGGGGTGTGTCAGTATTCACAGATTATCCCCGGGAGTGTGTCAGTATTTACAGAGTATCCCCGGGGGTTGTTCTGTATTTACAGAGTATCCCCGGGGGTGTGTCAGTATTTACAGAGTATACCCGGGGGTGTGTCAGTATTTACAGAGTATCCCCGGGGGTGTGTCAGTATTTACAGAATGTCCCCGGGGGTGTGTCAGTATTTAAAGAGTATCCCCGGGAGTGTGTCAGTATTTACAGAGTATCCCCAGGAGTGTGTCAGTATTTACAGAGTATACCCTGGAGTGTGTCAGTATTTACAGTGGATCCCCGGGGGTGTGTCAGTATTTACAGAGTATCCCCGGGGGTGTGTCTGTATTTACAGAGTATCCCCGGGGGGGTGTCATTATTTACAGCGGGTCCCCGGGGGTGTGTCGGTATTTACAGAGTGACCCCGGGGGTGTTTCCGTATTTACAGAGTGTCCCCGGGCGTGTGTCATTAATTACAGAGTATCCCCGGGGGTGTGTCATTATTTACAGAGTATCCCCGGGTGTGTGTCAGTATTTACAGAGTGTCCCCGGGGGTGTGTCAGTATTTACAGGGTATCCCTGGGAGTGTGTCAGTATTTACAGAGTATCCCCGGGGGTGTGCCAATATTTACAGAGTGTCCCCGGGGGTGTGTCAATATTTACAGAGTATCCCCGGGGGTGTGTCAGTATTTACAGAGTATCCCGGGGGTGTGTCAGTATTTACAGAGGGTCCACGGGGGTGTGTCAGTATGTACAGAGTATTCCCGGGGGTGTGTCAGTATTTACAGAGTATCCCCGGGGGTGTGTCAGTATTCACAGAGTATCCCCGGGGGTGTGTCAGTATTTACAGAGTATCCCCGGGGGTGTGTCAGTAATTACAAAATGACCCCGGGGGCTGTCAGTATTTACAGAGTGTCCCCGAGGGTGTGTCAGTATTTACAGAGTGTCCCCGGGGGTGTGTCAGTATTTACAGATTATCCCCGGGGGTGTGTCCGTATTTACAGAGTGTCCCCGGGGGTCTATCAGTATTTACAGAGTCTCCCCAGGAGTGTGTCAGTATTTACAGAGTATCCCCGAGGGTGTGTCAGTATTTACAGTGTATCCCCAGGGGTGTGTCAGTATTTATGCAGTGTCCCCGGGGGTGCGTCAGTATATACAGAGTATCCCTGGGAGTGTGTCAGTATTTACAGAGGGTCCCCGGGGGTGTGTCAGTATTTACAGAGTATCGCCGGGAGTGTGTCAGTATTTACAGAGTATCCCCGGGGGTGTGTCAGTATATAAAGTGTATCCCCGGGAGTGTGTCAGTATTTACTGAGTGTCCCCGGGGGTGTGTCAGTAATTACAGAGTATCCCCGGGGGTGTGTCAGTATTTACAGAGTATCCCCGGGGGTGTGTCAGTATTTACAGAGTATCCCCGGGGGTGTGTCAGTATTTACAAAATATCCCCGGGGGTGTGTCAGTATTCACAGAGTATCCCCGGGAGTGTGTCAGTATTTACAGAGTATCCCCGGGGGTGTGTCTGTATTTACAGAGTATCCCCGGGGGTGTGTCAGTATTTACAGAGTATACCCGGGGGTGTGTCAGTATTTACAGTGTATCCCCGGGGGTGTGTCAGTATTTACAGGGTGTCCCCGGGGGTGTGTCAGTATTACAGAGTATCCCCGGGGGTGTGTCTTTATTTACAGAGTATCCACGGGGGTGTGTCAGTATTACAGAGTGTCCCCGGGGGTGTGCCAGTATTTACAGAGTATCCCCGAGGGTGTGTCAGCATTTACAGTGTATCCCCGGGGGTGTGTCACTCTTTACAGGGTGTCCCCGGGGGTGTGTCAGTATTTACACTGTGTCCCCGGGGGTGTGTCAGTATTTACAGAGTATCCCCGGGGGTGTGTCAGTATTTACAGAGTGTCCCCGGGGATGTGTCAGTATTTACAGAGCATCCCCGGGGGTGTTTCAGTATTTACAGAGAGTTCCCGGAAGTGTGTCAGTATTTATAGAGTGTCCCCGGGGGTGTGTCAGTATTTACAGAGTGTCCCCTGGGGTGTGTCAGTATTTACAGAGGGTCCCCGGTGGTGTGTCAGTATTTACAGAGCGTCCCCGGGGGTGTGTCAGTATTTACAGAGAATCCCCGGGTGTGTGTCAGTATTTACAGAGTATCCCCGGGGGTGTGTCAGTATTTACAGAGCATCCCCGGGGGTGTGTCAGTATTTACAGAGCACCCCCGGGGGTGTGTCAGTATTTACAGAGTGTCCCCGGGAGAGTGTCAGTATTTACAGAGTGTCCCCGGGGTTGTGACAGTATTTACAGAGTGTCTCCGGGAGTGTGTCAGTATTTACAGAGTGTCCCCGGGAGCGTGTCAGTATTTACAGAGTGTCCCCGGGGGTGTGTCAGTATTTTCAGAGTATCCCCGGGAGTGTATCAGTATTTACAGAGTATCCCCGGGAGTGTATCAGTATTTACAGAGTTTCCCCGGGTGTGTGTCAGTATTTACCGAGTATCCCCGGGGGTGTGTCAGTATTTACAAAGAGTCCCCGGGGGTGTGTCAGTATTTATATAGTGTCCCCGGGGGTGTGTCAGTATTTACAGAGTGTCCCCTGGGGTGTGTCAGTATTTACAGAGGGTCCCCGGGGGTGTGTCATTATTTACAGAGTGTCCCCGGGGGTGTGTCAGTATTTACAGAGAATCCCCGGGGGTGTGTCAGTATTTACAGAGTTTCCCCGGGGGTGTGTCAGTATTTACAGAGCATCACCGGGGGTGTGTCAGTATTTACAGAGTACCCCCGGGGGTGTGTCAGTATTTACAGAGTGTCCCCGGGAGTGTGTCAGTATTTACAGAGTGTCCCCGGGGTTGTGACAGTATTTGCAGAGTGTCTCCGGGAGTGTGTCAATATTTACAGAGTGTCCCCGGGAGTGTGTCAGTATTTACAGAATGTCCCCGGGATTGTGTCAGTATTTACAGAGTATCCCCGGGGGTGTGTCAGTATTTACAGCGTATCCCCGGGAGTGTATCAGTATTTACAGAGTTTCCCCGGGGGGGTGTCAGTATTTACAGGGTATCCCCGGGTGTGTGTCAGTATTTACAGAGTGTCCACGGGGGTGTGTCTGTATTTACAAAGTGTCCCGGGGTGTGTGTCAGTGTTTACAAAGTGTCCCGGGGAGTGTGTCAGTATTTACAGATTGTGCCGGGGAGTGTGTCAGTGTTTACAGAGTGTCTCCGGGAGTGTGTCAGTATTTACAGCGTGTCCCCGGGCAGTGTGTCAGTATTTACAGAGTGTCTCCTGGAGTGTGTTAGTATTTACAGAGTGTTTCCAGGAGTGTGTCAGTATTTACAGAGTATCCCCGGGGGTGTGTCAGTATTTACAGAGTATCCCCGGGGGTGTGTCAGTATTTACAGAATATCCCCGGGGGTGTGTCAGTATTCACAGAGTATCCCCGGGAGTGTGTCAGTATTTACAGAGTATCCCCGGGGGTGTGTCTGTATTTACAGAGTATCCCCGGGGGTGTGTCAGTATTTACAGAGTATACCCGGGGGTGTGTCAGTATTTACAGTGTATCCCCGGGGGTGTGTCAGTATTTACAGGGTGTCCCCGGGGGTGTGTCAGTATTTACAGAGTATCCCCGGGGGTGTGTCTTTATTTACAGAGTATCCACGGGGGTGTGTCAGTATTACAGAGTGTCCCCGGGGGTGTGCCAGTATTTACAGAGTATCCCCGAGGGTGTGTCAGCATTTACAGTGTATCCCCGGGGGTGTGTCAGTCTTTACAGGGTGTCCCCGGGGGTGTGTCAGTATTTACACTGTGTCCCCGGGGGTGTGTCAGTATTTACAGAGTATCCCCGGGGGTGTGTCAGTATTTACAGAGTGTCCCCGGGGATGTGTCAGTATTTACAGAGCATCCCCGGGGGTGTTTCAGTATTTACAGAGAGTTCCCGGAAGTGTGTCAGTATTTATAGAGTGTCCCCGGGGGTGTGTCAGTATTTACAGAGTGTCCCCTGGGGTGTGTCAGTATTTACAGAGGGTCCCCGGTGGTGTGTCAGTATTTACAGAGCGTCCCCGGGGGTGTGTCAGTATTTACAGAGAATCCCCGGGTGTGTGTCAGTATTTACAGAGTATCCCCGGAGGTGTGTCAGTATTTACAGAGCATCCCCGGGGGTGTGTCAGTATTTACAGAGCACCCCCGGGGGTGTGTCAGTATTTACAGAGTTTCCCCGGGGGGGTGTCAGTATTTACAGGGTATCCCCGGGTGTGTGTCAGTATTTACAGAGTGTCCACGGGGGTGTGTCTGTATTTACAAAGTGTCCCGGGGTGTGTGTCAGTGTTTACAAAGTGTCCCGGGGAGTGTGTCAGTATTTACAGATTGTGCCGGGGAGTGTGTCAGTGTTTACAGAGTGTCTCCGGGAGTGTGTCAGTATTTACAGCGTGTCCCCGGGCAGTGTGTCAGTATTTACAGAGTGTCTCCTGGAGTGTGTTAGTATTTACAGAGTGTTTCCAGGAGTGTGTCAGTATTTACAGAGTGTCTCCGGGAGTGTGTCAGTATTTACATAGGGTCCCCGGGGATGTGTCAGTATTTACAGAGCATCCCCGGGGGTGTTTCAGTATTTACAGAGAGTTCCCGGAAGTGTGTCAGTATTTATAGAGTGTCCCCGGGGGTGTGTCAGTATTTACAGAGTGTCCCCTGGGGTGTGTCAGTATTTACAGAGGGTCCCCGGTGGTGTGTCAGTATTTACAGAGCGTCCCCGGGGGTGTGTCAGTATTTACAGAGAATCCCCGGGTGTGTGTCAGTATTTACAGAGTATCCCCGGAGGTGTGTCAGTATTTACAGAGCATCCCCGGGGGTGTGTCAGTATTTACAGAGCACCCCCGGGGGTGTGTCAGTATTTACAGAGTGTCCCCGGGAGAGTGTCAGTATTTACAGAGTGTCCCCGGGGTTGTGACAGTATTTACAGAGTGTCTCCGGGAGTGTGTCAGTATTTACAGAGTGTCCCCGGGAGCGTGTCAGTATTTACAGAGTGTCCCCGGGGGTGTGTCAGTATTTTCAGAGTATCCCCGGGAGTGTATCAGTATTTACAGAGTATCCCCGGGAGTGTATCAGTATTTACAGAGTTTCCCCGGGTGTGTGTCAGTATTTACCGAGTATCCCCGGGGGTGTGTCAGTATTTACAAAGAGTCCCCGGGGGTGTGTCAGTATTTATATAGTGTCCCCGGGGGTGTGTCAGTATTTACAGAGTGTCCCCTGGGGTGTGTCAGTATTTACAGAGGGTCCCCGGGGGTGTGTCATTATTTACAGAGTGTCCCCGGGGGTGTGTCAGTATTTACAGAGAATCCCCGGGGGTGTGTCAGTATTTACAGAGTATCCCCGGGGGTGTGTCAGTATTTACAGAGCATCACCGGGGGTGTGTCAGTATTTACAGAGTACCCCCGGGGGTGTGTCAGTATTTACAGAGTGTCCCCGGGAGTGTGTCAGTATTTACAGAGTGTCCCCGGGGTTGTGACAGTATTTGCAGAGTGTCTCCGGGAGTGTGTCAATATTTACAGAGTGTCCCCGGGAGTGTGTCAGTATTTACAGAATGTCCCCGGGATTGTGTCAGTATTTACAGAGTATCCCCGGGGGTGTGTCAGTATTTACAGCGTATCCCCGGGAGTGTATCAGTATTTACAGAGTTTCCCCGGGGGGGTGTCAGTATTTACAGGGTATCCCCGGGTGTGTGTCAGTATTTACAGAGTGTCCACGGGGGTGTGTCTGTATTTACAAAGTGTCCCGGGGTGTGTGTCAGTGTTTACAAAGTGTCCCGGGGAGTGTGTCAGTATTTACAGATTGTGCCGGGGAGTGTGTCAGTGTTTACAGAGTGTCTCCGGGAGTGTGTCAGTATTTACAGCGTGTCCCCGGGCAGTGTGTCAGTATTTACAGAGTGTCTCCTGGAGTGTGTTAGTATTTACAGAGTGTCCCCGGGAGTGTGTCAGTATTTACAGAGGGTCCCCGGGGGTGTGTCAGTATTTACAGAATATCGCCGGGAGTGTGTCAGTATTTACAGAGTATCCCCGGGGGTGTGTCAGTATATACAGTGTATCCCCGGGTGTGTGTCAGTATTTACAGAGTGTCCCCGGGGATGTGTCAGTAATTACAGAGTATCCCCGGGGGTGTGTCAGTATTTACAGAGTATCCCCGGGGGTGTGTCAGTATTTACAGAGTATCCCCGGGGGTGTGTCAGTATTTACAGAATATCCCCGGGGGTGTGTCAGTATTCACAGATTATCCCCGGGAGTGTGTCAGTATTTACAGAGTATCCCCGGGGGTTGTTCTGTATTTACAGAGTATCCCCGGGGGTGTGTCAGTATTTACAGAGTATACCCGGGGGTGTGTCAGTATTTACAGAGTATCCCCGGGGGTGTGTCAGTATTTACAGAATGTCCCCGGGGGTGTGTCAGTATTTAAAGAGTATCCCCGGGAGTGTGTCAGTATTTACAGAGTATCCCCAGGAGTGTGTCAGTATTTACAGAGTATACCCTGGAGTGTGTCAGTATTTACAGTGGATCCCCGGGGGTGTGTCAGTATTTACAGAGTATCCCCGGGGGTGTGTCTGTATTTACAGAGTATCCCCGGGGGGGTGTCATTATTTACAGCGGGTCCCCGGGGGTGTGTCGGTATTTACAGAGTGACCCCGGGGGTGTTTCCGTATTTACAGAGTGTCCCCGGGCGTGTGTCATTAATTACAGAGTATCCCCGGGGGTGTGTCATTATTTACAGAGTATCCCCGGGTGTGTGTCAGTATTTACAGAGTGTCCCCGGGGGTGTGTCAGTATTTACAGGGTATCCCTGGGAGTGTGTCAGTATTTACAGAGTATCCCCGGGGGTGTGCCAATATTTACAGAGTGTCCCCGGGGGTGTGTCAATATTTACAGAGTATCCCCGGGGGTGTGTCAGTATTTACAGAGTATCCCGGGGGTGTGTCAGTATTTACAGAGGGTCCACGGGGGTGTGTCAGTATGTACAGAGTATTCCCGGGGGTGTGTCAGTATTTACAGAGTATCCCCGGGGGTGTGTCAGTATTTACAGAGTATCCCCGGGGGTGTGTCAGTAATTACAAAATGACCCCGGGGGCTGTCAGTATTTACAGAGTGTCCCCGAGGGTGTGTCAGTATTTACAGAGTGTCCCCGGGGGTGTGTCAGTATTTACAGATTATCCCCGGGGGTGTGTCCGTATTTACAGAGTGTCCCCGGGGGTCTATCAGTATTTACAGAGTCTCCCCAGGAGTGTGTCAGTATTTACAGAGTATCCCCGAGGGTGTGTCAGTATTTACAGTGTATCCCCAGGGGTGTGTCAGTATTTATGCAGTGTCCCCGGGGGTGCGTCAGTATATACAGAGTATCCCTGGGAGTGTGTCAGTATTTACAGAGGGTCCCCGGGGGTGTGTCAGTATTTACAGAGTATCGCCGGGAGTGTGTCAGTATTTACAGAGTATCCCCGGGGGTGTGTCAGTATATAAAGTGTATCCCCGGGAGTGTGTCAGTATTTACTGAGTGTCCCCGGGGGTGTGTCAGTAATTACAGAGTATCCCCGGGGGTGTGTCAGTATTTACAGAGTATCCCCGGGGGTGTGTCAGTATTTACAGAGTATCCCCGGGGGTGTGTCAGTATTTACAAAATATCCCCGGGGGTGTGTCAGTATTCACAGAGTATCCCCGGGAGTGTGTCAGTATTTACAGAGTATCCCCGGGGGTGTGTCTGTATTTACAGAGTATCCCCGGGGGTGTGTCAGTATTTACAGAGTATACCCGGGGGTGTGTCAGTATTTACAGTGTATCCCCGGGGGTGTGTCAGTATTTACAGGGTGTCCCCGGGGGTGTGTCAGTATTACAGAGTATCCCCGGGGGTGTGTCTTTATTTACAGAGTATCCACGGGGGTGTGTCAGTATTACAGAGTGTCCCCGGGGGTGTGCCAGTATTTACAGAGTATCCCCGAGGGTGTGTCAGCATTTACAGTGTATCCCCGGGGGTGTGTCAGTCTTTACAGGGTGTCCCCGGGGGTGTGTCAGTATTTACACTGTGTCCCCGGGGGTGTGTCAGTATTTACAGAGTATCCCCGGGGGTGTGTCAGTATTTACAGAGTGTCCCCGGGGATGTGTCAGTATTTACAGAGCATCCCCGGGGGTGTTTCAGTATTTACAGAGAGTTCCCGGAAGTGTGTCAGTATTTATAGAGTGTCCCCGGGGGTGTGTCAGTATTTACAGAGTGTCCCCTGGGGTGTGTCAGTATTTACAGAGGGTCCCCGGTGGTGTGTCAGTATTTACAGAGCGTCCCCGGGGGTGTGTCAGTATTTACAGAGAATCCCCGGGTGTGTGTCAGTATTTACAGAGTATCCCCGGGGGTGTGTCAGTATTTACAGAGCATCCCCGGGGGTGTGTCAGTATTTACAGAGCACCCCCGGGGGTGTGTCAGTATTTACAGAGTGTCCCCGGGAGAGTGTCAGTATTTACAGAGTGTCCCCGGGGTTGTGACAGTATTTACAGAGTGTCTCCGGGAGTGTGTCAGTATTTACAGAGTGTCCCCGGGAGCGTGTCAGTATTTACAGAGTGTCCCCGGGGGTGTGTCAGTATTTTCAGAGTATCCCCGGGAGTGTATCAGTATTTACAGAGTATCCCCGGGAGTGTATCAGTATTTACAGAGTTTCCCCGGGTGTGTGTCAGTATTTACCGAGTATCACCGGGGGTGTGTCAGTATTTACAAAGAGTCCCCGGGGGTGTGTCAGTATTTATATAGTGTCCCCGGGGGTGTGTCAGTATTTACAGAGTGTCCCCTGGGGTGTGTCAGTATTTACAGAGGGTCCCCGGGGGTGTGTCATTATTTACAGAGTGTCCCCGGGGGTGTGTCAGTATTTACAGAGAATCCCCGGGGGTGTGTCAGTATTTACAGAGTTTCCCCGGGGGTGTGTCAGTATTTACAGAGCATCACCGGGGGTGTGTCAGTATTTACAGAGTACCCCCGGGGGTGTGTCAGTATTTACAGAGTGTCCCCGGGAGTGTGTCAGTATTTACAGAGTGTCCCCGGGGTTGTGACAGTATTTGCAGAGTGTCTCCGGGAGTGTGTCAATATTTACAGAGTGTCCCCGGGAGTGTGTCAGTATTTACAGAATGTCCCCGGGATTGTGTCAGTATTTACAGAGTATCCCCGGGGGTGTGTCAGTATTTACAGCGTATCCCCGGGAGTGTATCAGTATTTACAGAGTTTCCCCGGGGGGGTGTCAGTATTTACAGGGTATCCCCGGGTGTGTGTCAGTATTTACAGAGTGTCCACGGGGGTGTGTCTGTATTTACAAAGTGTCCCGGGGTGTGTGTCAGTGTTTACAAAGTGTCCCGGGGAGTGTGTCAGTATTTACAGATTGTGCCGGGGAGTGTGTCAGTGTTTACAGGGTGTCTCCGGGAGTGTGTCAGTATTTACAGCGTGTCCCCGGGCAGTGTGTCAGTATTTACAGAGTGTCTCCTGGAGTGTGTTAGTATTTACAGAGTGTTTCCAGGAGTGTGTCAGTATTTACAGAGTATCCCCGGGGGTGTGTCAGTATTTACAGAGTATCCCCGGGGGTGTGTCAGTATTTACAGAATATCCCCGGGGGTGTGTCAGTATTCACAGAGTATCCCCGGGAGTGTGTCAGTATTTACAGCGTATCCCCGGGGGTGTGTCTGTATTTACAGAGTATCCCCGGGGGTGTGTCAGTATTTACAGAGTATACCCGGGGGTGTGTCAGTATTTACAGTGTATCCCCGGGGGTGTGTCAGTATTTACAGGGTGTCCCCGGGGGTGTGTCAGTATTTACAGAGTATCCCCGGGGGTGTGTCTTTATTTACAGAGTATCCACGGGGGTGTGTCAGTATTACAGAGTGTCCCCGGGGGTGTGCCAGTATTTACAGAGTATCCCCGAGGGTGTGTCAGCATTTACAGTGTATCCCCGGGGGTGTGTCAGTCTTTACAGGGTGTCCCCGGGGGTGTGTCAGTATTTACACTGTGTCCCCGGGGGTGTGTCAGTATTTACAGAGTATCCCCGGGGGTGTGTCAGTATTTACAGAGTGTCCCCGGGGATGTGTCAGTATTTACAGAGCATCCCCGGGGGTGTTTCAGTATTTACAGAGAGTTCCCGGAAGTGTGTCAGTATTTATAGAGTGTCCCCGGGGGTGTGTCAGTATTTACAGAGTGTCCCCTGGGGTGTGTCAGTATTTACAGAGGGTCCCCGGTGGTGTGTCAGTATTTACAGAGCGTCCCCGGGGGTGTGTCAGTATTTACAGAGAATCCCCGGGTGTGTGTCAGTATTTACAGAGTATCCCCGGAGGTGTGTCAGTATTTACAGAGCATCCCCGGGGGTGTGTCAGTATTTACAGAGCACCCCCGGGGGTGTGTCAGTATTTACAGAGTTTCCCCGGGGGGGTGTCAGTATTTACAGGGTATCCCCGGGTGTGTGTCAGTATTTACAGAGTGTCCACGGGGGTGTGTCTGTATTTACAAAGTGTCCCGGGGTGTGTGTCAGTGTTTACAAAGTGTCCCGGGGAGTGTGTCAGTATTTACAGATTGTGCCGGGGAGTGTGTCAGTGTTTACAGAGTGTCTCCGGGAGTGTGTCAGTATTTACAGCGTGTCCCCGGGCAGTGTGTCAGTATTTACAGAGTGTCTCCTGGAGTGTGTTAGTATTTACAGAGTGTTTCCAGGAGTGTGTCAGTATTTACAGAGTGTCTCCGGGAGTGTGTCAGTATTTACAGAGGGTCCCCGGGGATGTGTCAGTATTTACAGAGCATCCCCGGGGGTGTTTCAGTATTTACAGAGAGTTCCCGGAAGTGTGTCAGTATTTATAGAGTGTCCCCGGGGGTGTGTCAGTATTTACAGAGTGTCCCCTGGGGTGTGTCAGTATTTACAGAGGGTCCCCGGTGGTGTGTCAGTATTTACAGAGCGTCCCCGGGGGTGTGTCAGTATTTACAGAGAATCCCCGGGTGTGTGTCAGTATTTACAGAGTATCCCCGGAGGTGTGTCAGTATTTACAGAGCATCCCCGGGGGTGTGTCAGTATTTACAGAGCACCCCCGGGGGTGTGTCAGTATTTACAGAGTGTCCCCGGGAGAGTGTCAGTATTTACAGAGTGTCCCCGGGGTTGTGACAGTATTTACAGAGTGTCTCCGGGAGTGTGTCAGTATTTACAGAGTGTCCCCGGGAGCGTGTCAGTATTTACAGAGTGTCCCCGGGGGTGTGTCAGTATTTTCAGAGTATCCCCGGGAGTGTATCAGTATTTACAGAGTATCCCCGGGAGTGTATCAGTATTTACAGAGTTTCCCCGGGTGTGTGTCAGTATTTACCGAGTATCCCCGGGGGTGTGTCAGTATTTACAAAGAGTCCCCGGGGGTGTGTCAGTATTTATATAGTGTCCCCGGGGGTGTGTCAGTATTTACAGAGTGTCCCCTGGGGTGTGTCAGTATTTATAGAGGGTCCCCGGGGGTGTGTCATTATTTACAGAGTGTCCCCGGGGGTGTGTCAGTATTTACAGAGAATCCCCGGGGGTGTGTCAGTATTTACAGAGTATCCCCGGGGGTGTGTCAGTATTTACAGAGCATCACCGGGGGTGTGTCAGTATTTACAGAGTACCCCCGGGGGTGTGTCAGTATTTACAGAGTGTCCCCGGGAGTGTGTCAGTATTTACAGAGTGTCCCCGGGGTTGTGACAGTATTTGCAGAGTGTCTCCGGGAGTGTGTCAATATTTACAGAGTGTCCCCGGGAGTGTGTCAGTATTTACAGAATGTCCCCGGGATTGTGTCAGTATTTACAGAGTATCCCCGGGGGTGTGTCAGTATTTACAGCGTATCCCCGGGAGTGTATCAGTATTTACAGAGTTTCCCCGGGGGGGTGTCAGTATTTACAGGGTATCCCCGGGTGTGTGTCAGTATTTACAGAGTGTCCACGGGGGTGTGTCTGTATTTACAAAGTGTCCCGGGGTGTGTGTCAGTGTTTACAAAGTGTCCCGGGGAGTGTGTCAGTATTTACAGATTGTGCCGGGGAGTGTGTCAGTGTTTACAGAGTGTCTCCGGGAGTGTGTCAGTATTTACAGCGTGTCCCCGGGCAGTGTGTCAGTATTTACAGAGTGTCTCCTGGAGTGTGTTAGTATTTACAGAGTGTTTCCAGGAGTGTGTCAGTATTTACAGAGTGTCTCCGGGAGTGTGTCAGTATTTACAGAGGGTCCCCGGGAGTGTGTCAGTATTTACAGAGTGTCCCCGGGAGTGTGTCAGTATTTACAGAGTGTCTCCAGAAGTGTGTCTGTATTTACAGAGGGTCCCCGGGAGAGTGTCAGTATTTATAGGGGGTCCCCGGGAGTGTGTCAGTATTTACAGAGGGTCCACAGGAGATTTTCATTATTTACAGAGTGTCTCCGGGAGTGTGTCAGTATTTACAGAGTGTCCCGCGGAGTGTGTCAGTGTTTACAGAGTGTCTCCGGGAGTGTGTCAGTATTTACAGAGTGCCTCCGGGAGTGTGTCAGTATTTAAAGAGTGTCTCCGGGAGTGTGTCAGTATTTACAACGTGTCCCCGGCGAGTGTGTCAGTATTTACAGCGTGTCCCCGGGAGTGTGTCAGTATTTAAAGAGTGTCTCCGGGAGTGTGTCAGTATTTAAAGAGTGTCTCCGGGAGTGTGTCAGTATTTACAACGTGTCCCCGGGGAGTGTGTCAGTATTTACAGCGTGTCCCCGGGAGTGTGTCAATATTTAAAGAGTGTCCCCGGGAGTGTATCGGTATTTACAGAGTGTCCCCGGGGAGTGTGTCAGTATTTACAGAGTGTCTCCGGGAGTGTGTCAGTATTTACAGAGTGTCCCCGGGAGCGTGTCAGTATTTACAGAATGTCTCCGGGAGTGTGCCAGTATTTCCAGTGTATTCCCGGGAGTGTGTCAGTATTGACAGTGTGTCCCGGGGTGTGTGTCAGTATTTACAGAGGGTCCCCGGGAGTGTGTCAGTATTTACAGAGTGTCTCCGGGAGTGTGTCAGTATTTACAGAGTGTCCCCGGGAGTGTGTCAGTATTTACAGAGTGTCCCGGGGTGTGTGTCAGTATTTACAAAGTGTCTCCGGGGGTGTGTCTGTATTTTCAGAGTGTCTCCGGGAGTGTGTCAGTATTTACAGAGCATCTGCGGGAGCATGTCAGAATTTACAGAGTGTCTCCGGGGGTGTGTCTGTATTTACAGATTGTTTCCGGGAGTGTGTCAGTATTTACAGAGTGTCTCAGGGAGTGTGTCAGTGTTTACAGAGTGTCTCCGGGAGTGTGTCGGTATTTACAGATTGTCCCCGGGAGAGTGTCAGTATTTACAGAGTGTCCCCGGGAGTGTGTCAGTGTTTACAGAGTGTCTCCGGGAGTGTGTCGGTATTTACAGATTGTCCCCGGGAGAGTGTCAGTATTTACAGAGTGTCCCCGGGAGTGTGTCAGTATTTACAGATTGTCCCGGGGAGTGTGTCAGTATTTACAGAGTGTCCCGGGGAGTGTGTCAGTGTTTACAGAGTTTCTCCGGGAGTGTGTCAGTATTTACAGCGTGTCCCCGGGCAGTGTGTCAGTATTTACAGAGTGTCTCCTGGAGTGTGTCAGTATTTACAGAGTGTCTCCGGGAGTGTGTCAGTATTTACAGAGTGTCCCCGGGAGTGTGTCAGTATTTACAGAGTGTGTCTGGGGGTGTGTCAGTATTTACAGAGTGTCTCCGGGAGTGTGTCAGTATTTACAGAGTGTCCCCGGGGCTGTGTCAGTATTTACAGCGTGTCTCCGGGGAGCATGTCAGTATTTACAGAGTGTCCCCGGGGGTGTGTCAGTATTACAGAGTGTCTCCGGGAGTGTGTCAGTATTTACAGTGTCCCCGGGAGTGTGTCAGTATTTACAGAGTATCCCCAGGAGTGTATCAGTATTTACACTGTGTCCCGGGGTGTGTGTCAGTATTTACAGAGTGTCCCCGGGAGTGTGTCAGTATGTACAGAGTGTCTCCGGGAGTGTGTCAGTATTTACAGAGTGTCCCCGGGAGTGTGTCAGTATTTACAGAGTGTCCCGGGGTATGTGTCAGTATTTGCAGAGTGCCTCCAGGGGTGTGCCTGTATTTACAGAGTGCCTCCGGGAGTGTGTCAGTATTTACAGAGTGTCTCCGGGAGTGTGTCAGTAATTACAGATTGTCTCCGGGAGTGTGGCAATATTAACAGAGTGTCTCAGGGAGAGTATCAGTATTTACAGAGTGTCCCCGGGAGGGTGTCAGTGTTTGCAGAGTGTCCCCGGGAGTGTGTCAGTGTTTACAGAGTGTCTCCGGGAGTGTGTCGGTAATTACAGCCTGTCCCTGGGAGTGTGTCGGTATTTACAGAGTGTCCCCGGGAGTGTGTCAGTATTTACAGAGTGCCTCCGGGAGTGTGTCAGTATTTAAAGAGTGTCTCCGGGAGTGTATCAGTATTTACAACGTGTCCCCGGCGAGTGTGTCAGTATTTACAGCGTGTCCCCGGGAGTGTGTCAGTATTTAAAGAGTGTCTCCGGGAGTGTGTCAGTATTTAAAGAGTGTCTCCGGGAGTGTGTCAGTATTAACAATGTGTCCCCGGGGAGTGTGTCAGTATTTACAGCGTGTCCCCGGGAGTGTGTCAGTATTTAAAGAGTGTCCCCGGGAGTGTGTCTCTATTTACAGAGTGTCCCCGGGTAGTGTGTCAGTATTTACAGAGTGTCTCCGGGAGTTTGTCAGTATTTACAGAGTGTCCCCGGGAGTGTGTCAATATTTACAGTGTGTCTCTGGGGGCGTGTCAGTATTTACAGAGTGTCCCCGGGAGTGTGTCAGTATTTACAGAGTGTCTCCGGGAGTGTGTCAGTATTTACAGAGAGTCCCCGGGAGTGTGTCAGTATTTACAGAGTGACCCGGGGTGTGTGTCAGTATTTACAGAGTGTCTCCGGGGGTGTGTCTGTATTTACAGAGTGTCTCCGGGAGTGTGTCAGTATTTACAGAGTATCTGCGGGAGCATGTCAGAATTTACAGAGTGTCTCCGGGGGTGTGTCTGCATTTACAGATTGTCTCCGGGACTGTGTCAGTATTTACAGAATGTCTCAGGGAGTGTGTCAGGATTTACAGAGTGGCCCCGGGAGTGTGTCAGTGTTTACAGAGTACCCTGGGGGTGTGTCAGTATTTACAGAGGGTCCCCGGGGGTGTGGCAGTATTTACAGAGTATCCCCGGGGGTGTGTCAGTATTTAGAGTATCCCCGGGGGTGTTTCAGTATTTACAGAGTGTCCCCGGGGGTATGTCAGTATTTACAGTGTGTCCCTGGGGGTGTGTCAGTATTTACAGAGTGTCCCCGGGGGTGTGTCAGTATTTACGGAATATCCCCGGAGGTGTGCCAGTATTTACAGAGTGTCCCCGGGGATGTATCCGTATTTACAGAGTGTCCCGAGTGTGTGTCAGTATTTACAGAGTATCCCCGGGGGTGTGTCAGCATTTACAGAGTATACCCGGGGGTGTGTCAGTATTTACAGAGTGTCCCCGGGGGTGTGTCAGTATTTACAGTGAGTCCCTGGGGGTGTGTCAGTATTTACAGAGTGTCCCCGGGGGTGTGTCAGTATTTGCAGAGTATCCCCGGGAGTGTGTCAGTATTTACAGAGTATCCCCGGGAGTGTGTCATTATTTACAGAGTGTCCCCGGGGGTGTGCCTGTAATTACAGAGTATCGCCGGGGGTGTGTCAGTATTTACAGAGTATCCCCGGGGGTGTGTCAGTATTTACAGAGTGTCCCAGGGGGTGTGTCAGTATTTACAGAGTGTCCCCGGGAGTGTGTCAGTATTTACAGATTATCCCCAGGAGTGTGTCAGTATTTACAGAGTATACCCTGGAGTGTTTCAGTATATACAGAGGATCCCCGGGGGGGTGTCAGTATTTACAGAGTATCCCCGGGGGTGTGTCTGTATTTACGGAATATCCCCGGAGGTGTGCCAGTATTTACAGAGTGTCCCCGGGGATGTATCAGTATTTACAGAGTGTCCCGGGTGTGTGTCAGTATTTACAGAGTATCCGCGGGGGTGTGTCAGCATTTACAGAGTATCCCCGGGGGTGTGTCAGTATTTACAGAGTGTCCCCGGGGGTGTGTCAGTATTTACAGTGAGTCCCTGGGGGTGTATCAGTATTTACAGAGTGTCCCCGGGGATGTGTCAGTATTTGCAGAGTATCCCCGGGAGTGTGTCAGTATTTACAGAGTATCCCCGGGAGTGTGTCAGTATTTACAGAGTGTCCCCGGGGGTGTGTCAGTAATTACAGAGTATCCCCGGGGGTGTGTCAGTATTTACAGAGTATCCCCGGGGGTGTGTCAGTATTTACAGAGTGTCCCAGGGGGTGTGTCAGTATTTACAGAGTGTCCCCGGGAGTGTGTCAGTATTTACAGAGTATCCCCAGGAGTGTGTCAGTATTTACAGAGTATACCCTGGAGTGTTTCAGTATATACAGAGGATCCCCGGGGGGGTGTCAGTATTTACAGAGTATCCCCGGGGATGTGTCTGTATTTACAGAGTATCCCCGGGGGTGTGTCATTATTTACAGCGGGTCCCCGGGGGTGTGTCGGTATTTACAGAGTGACCCCGGGGGTGTTTCCGTATTTACAGAGTGCCCCGGGGGTGTGTCATTGTTTACAGAGTATCCCCAGGGGTGTGTCAGTATTTACAGAGTATCCCCGGGTGTGTGTCAGTATTTACAGAGTGTCCCTGGGGGTGTGTCAGTATTTACAGTGTATCCCTGGGAGTGTGTCAGTATTTACAGAGTATCCCCGGGGGTGTGTCAGTATTTACAGAGTGTCCCCGGGGTTGGGTCAGTATTTACAGAGTATCCCCGGGGGTGTGTCAGTATTTAAAGAGTATCCCGGGGGTGTGTCAGTATTTACAGAGGGTCCCCGGGGGGGTGTCAGTATGTACAGAGTATTCCCGGGGGTGTGTTAGTATTTACAGAGTATCCCCGGGGGTGTGTCAGTATTCACAGAGTATCCCCGCGGGTGTGTCAGTATTTACAGAGTATCCCCGGGGGTGTGTCAGTAATGACAGAATGTCCCCGGGGGGGTGTCAGTATTTACAGAGTGACCCGAGGGTGTGTCAGTATTTACAGTGTGTCCCCGGGGGTGTGTCAGTATTTACAGATTATCCCCGGGGGAGTGTCAGTATTTACAGAGTGTCCCCGGGGGTGTATCAGCATTTACAGAGTATCCCCAGGTGTGTGTCAGTATTTACAGAGTATCCCCGGGGGTGTGTCAGTATTTACAGAGTATCCCCGGGGGTGTGTCAGTATATACAGTGTATCCCCGGGAGTGTGTCAGTATTTACAGAGGGTCCCCGGGGGTGTGTCAGTCTTTAAAGAGTATCGCCGGGAGTGTGTCAGTATTTACAGAGTATCCCCGCGGGTGTGTCAGTATATACAGTGTATCCCCGGGAGTGTGTCAGTATTTACAGAGTGTCCCCGGGGATGAGTCAGTAATTACAGAGTATCCCCGGGGGTGTGTCAGTATTTACAGATTATCCCCGGGGGTGTGTCAGTATTTACAGAGTATCCCCGGGGGTCTGTCAGTATTTACAGAAAATCCCCGGGGGTGTGTCAGTATTCACAGATTATCCCCGGGAGTGTGTCAGTATTTACAGAGTATCCCCGGGGGTGTGTCTGTATTTACAGAGTATCCCCGGGGGTGTGCCAGTATTTACAGAGTATACCCGGGGGTGTGTCAGTATTTACAGAGTATCCCCGGGGGTGTGTCAATATTTACAGAGTGTCCCCGGGGGTGTGTCAGCATTTACAGAGTATCCCCGGGGGTGTGTCTGTATTTACAGAGTATCCCCGGGTGTGTGTCAGGACTTACAGAGTGTCCCCGGGGGAGTGTCAGTATTTACAGAGTATCCCCGAAGGTGTGTCAGCATTTACAGTGTATCCCCGGGGGTGTGTCAGTCTTTACAGAGTGTCCCCGGGGGTGTGTCAGTATTTACACTGTATCCCCGGGGGTGTGTCAGCATTTACAGAGTATCCCTGGGGGTGTGTCAGTATTTACAGAGTGTCCCCGGGGGTGTGTCAGTATTTACCGAGTATCCCCGGGGGTGTGTCAGTATTTACAAAGAGTCCCCGGGGGTGTGTCAGTATTTATATAGTGTCCCCGGGGGTGTGTCTGTATTTACAGAGTGTCCCCGGGGGTGTGTCAGTATTTACCGAGTATCCCCGGGGGTGTGTCAGTATTTACAAAGAGTCCCCGGGGGTGTGTCAGTATTTATATAGTGTCCCCGGGGGTGTGTCTGTATTTACAGAGTATCCCCGGGGGTGTGTCAGTATTTACAGAGTATACCCGGGGGTGTGTCAGTATTTACAGAGTATCCCCTGGGGTGTGTCAGTATTTACAGAGTGTCCCCGGGGGTGTGTCAGTATTGACAGAGTATCCCCGGGGGTGTGTCTGTATTTGCAGAATGTCCCCGGGGGTGTGTCAGTATTTACAGAGTGTCCCCGGGAGTGTGTCAGTATTTACAGAGTATCCCCTGGAGTGTGTCAGTATTTACAGAGTATACCCTGGTGTGTGTCAGTATTTACAGAGGATCCCCGGGGGGGGTGTCAGTATTTACAGAGTATCGCCGGGGGTGTGTCTGTATTTACAGAGTATCCCCGGGGGTGTGTCATTATTTACAGCGGGTCCCCGGGGGTGTGTCGGTATTTACAGAGTGACCCCGGGGGTGTTTCCGTATTTACAGAGTGCCCCGGGGGTGTGTCATTGTTTACAGAGTATCCCCGGGGGTGTGTCAGTATTTACAGAGTATCCCCGGGTGCGTGTCAGTATTTACAGAGTGTCCCCGGGGGTGTGTCAGTATTTACAGGGTATCCCTGGGAGTGTGTCAATATTTACAGAGTATCCCCGGGGGTGTGTCAGTATTTACAGAGTATCCCCGGGGGTGTGTCAGTATTTACAGAGTATCCCCGGGGGTGTGTCTGTATTTACAGAGTGTCCCCGGGGGTGTGTCAGTATTTACAGAGTATCCCCGGGGGTGTGTCAGTATTTAAAGTGTATCCTGGGGGTGTGTCAGTATTTACAGAGGGTCCCCGGGGGTGTGTTAGTATGTACAGAGTATTCCCGGGGGTGTGTCAGTATTTACAGAGTATCCCCGGGGGTGTGTCAGTATTCACAGAGTATCCCCGGGGGTGTGTCAGTATTTACAGCGTATCCCCGGGGGTGTGTCAGCAATTACAGAATGTCCCCGGGGGGGTGTCAGTATTTACAGAGTGACCCGAGGGTGTGTCAGTATTTACAGAGTGTCCCCGGGGGTGTGTCAATATTTACAGATTATCCCCGGGGGAGTGTCAGTATTTACAAAGTGTCCCCGGGGGTGTATCAGTATTTACAGAGTATCCCCAGGGGTGTGTCAGTATTTACAGAGTATCCCCGGGGGTGTGTCAGTATTTACAGAGTATTCCCGGGGGTGTGTCAGTATTTACGCAGTGTCCCCGGGGGGGTGTCAGTATATACAGAGTAGCCCCGGGAGTGTGTCAGTATTTAAAGAGGGTTCCCGGGGGTGTGTCAGTATTTACAGAGTATCGCCGGGAGTGTGTAAGTATTTACAGAGTATCCCCGGGGGTGTGTCAGTATATACAGTGTATCCCCGGGAGAGTGTCAGTATTTACAGAGTGTCCCCGGGGGTGTGTCAGTAATTACAGAGTATCCCCGGGGGTGTGTCAGTATTTACAGAGTATCCCCGGGGGTGTGTCAGTATTTACAGAGTATCCCCGGGGGTGTGTCAGTATTTACAGAATATCCCCGGGGGTGTGTCAGTATTCACAGATTATCCCCGGGAGTGCGTCAGTATTTACAGAGTATCCCCGGGGGTGTGTCTGTATTTACAGAGTATCCCCGGGGGTGTGTCAGTTTTTACAGAGTATACCCGGGGGTGTGTCAGTATTTACAGAGTATCCCCGGGGGTGTGTCAGTATTTACAGAGTGTCCCCGGGGGTGTGTCAGTATTTACAGAGTATCCCCGGCGGTGTGTCTATATTTACAGAGTATCCCCGGGGGGGTGTCAGTACTTACAGAGTGTCCCCGGGGGAGTGTCAGTATTTACAGAGTATCCCCGAAGGTTTGTCAGCATTTACAGTGTATCCCCGGGGGTGTGTCAGTCTTTACAGAGTGTCCCCGGGGGTGTGTCAGTATTTACACTGTATCCCCGGGGGTGTGTCAGTATTTACAGAGTATCCCCGGGGGTGTGTCAGTATTTACAGAGTGTCCCCGGGGGTGTGTCAGTATTTACCGAGTATCCCCGTGGGTGTGTCAGTATTTACAAAGAGTCCCCGGGGGTGTGTCACTATTTATATAGTGTCCCCGGGGGTGTGTCAGTATTTACAAAGTGTCCCCTGGGGTGTGTCATTATTTACAGAGGGTCCCCGGGGGTGTGTCAGTATTTACAGAGTATCCCCGGGTGTGTGTCAGTATTTACAGAGAATCCCCGGGGGTGTGTCAGTATTTACAGAGTATCCCCGGGAGTGTGTCAGTATTTACAGAGCATCCCCGGGGTTGTGTCAATATTTACAGAGTACCCCCGGGGGTGTGTCAGTATTTACAGAGTGTCCCCGGGAGTGTGTCAGTATTTACAGAGTGTCCCGGGGGTTGTGACAGTATTTGCAGAGTGTCTCCGGGAGTGTGTCAATATTTACAGAGTGTCCCCGGGAGTGTGTCAGTATTTACAGAATGTCCCCGGGGGTGTGTCAGTATTTACAGAGTATCCCCAGGGGTGTGTCCGTATTTAAGAGCATCCCCGGGAGTGTATCAGTATTTACAGAGTTTCCCCGGGGGGTTGTCAGTATTTACAGAGTATCCCCGGGTGTGTGTCAGTATTTACAGAGTGTCCACGGGGGTGTGCCTGTATTTACAAGGTGTCCCGGGGTGTCTTTCAGTATTTACAAAGTGTCCCGGGGAGTGTGTCCGTATTTACAGAGTGTCCCCGGGAGTGTGTCAGTATTTACAGAGTGTCTCCGGGAGTGTGTCAGTATTTACAGAGTGTCCCCGGGAGTGTGTCAGTATTTACAGAGTGTCCCGGGGTGTGTGTCAGTATTTACAGAGTGTCTCCGGGGGTGTGTCTGTATTTACACAGTGTCTCCGGGAGTGTGTCAGTATTTACAGAGTGTCCCCGGGAGTGTGTCAGTAATTACAGACTGTCTCCGGGAGTGTGTCAGTGTTTACAGAGTGTCTCCGGGAGTGTGTCGGTATTTACAGAGTGTCCCCGGGAGTGTGTCATTATTTACAGAGTGTCCCCGGGAGTGTGTCAGTATTTACAGATTGTCCCGGGTAGTGTGTCAGTATTTACAGAGTGTCTCGGGGAGTGTGTCAGTATTTACAGAGTGTCTCCGGGAGTGTGTCAGTATTTACAGCTTGTCCCCGGTGAGTGTGACAGTATTTACAGAGTGTCTCCGGGAATGTGTCCGTATTTACAGACTGTCCCCGGGAGTGTGTCAGTATTTACAGAGTGTCCCCGGCATTGTGTCAGTATTTACAGAGTGCACCTGGGGGTGTGTCAGTATTTACAGAGTGTCCCCGGGAGTGTGTCAGTATTTACAGAGTGTCCCCGGGGTTGTGACAGTATTTGCAGAGTGTCTCCGGGAGTGTGTCAATATTTACAGAGTGTCCCCGGGAGTGTGTCAGTATTTACAGAATGTCCCCGGGGGTGTGTCAGTATTTACAGAGTATCCCCGGGTGTGTGTCCGTATTTAAGAGTATCCCCGGGAGTGTATCAGTATTTACAGAGTTTCCCCGGGGGGGTGTCAATATTTACAGAGTATCCCCGGGTGTGTGTCAGTATTTACAGAGTGTCCACGGGGGTGTGCCTGTATTTACAAGGTGTCCCGGGGTGTCTTTCAGTATTTACAAAGTGTCCCGGGGAGTGTGTCCGTATTTACAGAGTGTCCCCGGGAGTGTGTCAGTATTTACAGAGTGTCTCCGGGAGTGTGTCAGTATTTACAGAGTGTCCCCGGGAGTGTGTCAGTATATACAGGGTGTCCCGGGGTGTGTGTCAGTATTTACAGAGTGTCTCCGGGGGTGTGTCTGTATTTACACAGTGTCTCCGGGAGTGTGTCAGTATTTACAGAGTGTCCCCGGGAGTGTGTCAGTAATTACAGACTGTCTCCGGGAGTGTGTCAGTGTTTACAGAGTGTCTCCGGGAGAGTGTCGGTATTTACAGAGTGTCCCCGGGAGTGTGTCATTATTTACAGAGTGTCCCCGGGAGTGGGTCAGTATTTACAGAGTGTCCCGGGTAGTGTGTCAGTATTTACAGAGTGTCTCGGGGAGTGTGTCAGTATTTACAGCGTGTCCCCGGGGAGTGTGACAGTATTTACAGAGTGTCTCCGGGAATGTGTCCGTATTTACAGACTGTCCCCGGGAGTGTGTCAGTATTTACAGAGTGTCCCCGGGAGTGTGTCAGTATTTACAGAGTGCACCTGGGGGTGTGTCAGTATTTACAGAGTGTCTCCGGGAGTGTGTCAGTATTTATAGTGTGTCCCGGGGTGGGTGTCATTATTTACAGAGTGTCTCCGGGCGTGTGTCTGTATTTACAGATTGTCTCCGGGAGTCTGTCAGTATTTACAGAGTGTCTCAGGGAGTGTGTCAGTATTTACAGAGTGTCCCCGGGAATGTGTCAGTGTTTACAGAGTGTCTCCGGGAGTGGGTCGGTATTTACAGAGTGTCCCCGGCAGTGTGTCAGTATTTACAGAGTGTCGCCGGGAGTGTATCAGTATTTACAGATTATCCCGGGGAATGTGTCAGTATTTACAGATTGTGCCGGGCAGTGTGTCAGTGTTTACAGCGTGTCCCCGGGCAGTGTGTCAGTATTTACAGAGTGTCTCCTGGAGTGTGTCAGTATATACAGAGTGTCCCGGGGAGTGTGTTAGTATTTACAGAGTGTTTCCAGGAGTGTGTCAGTATTTACAGAGTCTCTCCGGGAGTGTGTCAGTTATTACAGAGTATCCCCGGGGGTGTGTCAGTATTTACAGAGTATCCCCGGGGGTGTGTCAGTATTTACAGAATATCCCCGGGGGCGTGTCAGTATTCACAGATTATCCCTGGGAGTGTGTCAGTATTTACAGAGTATCCCCGGGGGTGTGTCTGTATTTACAGAGTATCCCCGGGGGTGTGTCAGTATTACAGAGTATACCCGGGGGTGTGTCAGTATTTACAGAGTGTCCCCGGGGGTGTGTCAGTATTTACAGAGTGTCCCCGGGGGTGTGTCAGTATTTACAGAGTATCCCCAGGGGTGTGTCTATATTTACAGAGTATCCCCGGGGGTGTGTCAGTACTTACAGAGTGTCCCCGGGGGAGTGTCAGTATTTACAGAGTATCCCCGAAGGTGTGTCAGCATTTACAGTGTATCCCCGGGGGTGTGTCAGTCTTTACAGAGTGTCCCCGGGGGTGTGTCAGTATTTACACTGTATCCCCGGGGGTGTGTCAGTATTTACAGAGTATCCCCGGGGGTGTGTCAGTATTTACACAGTGTCCCCGGGGGTGTGTCAGTATTTACTGAGTATCCCCGGGGGTGTGTCAGTATTTACAAAGAGTCCCCGGGGGTGTGTCAGTATTTATATAGTGTCCCCGGGGGTGTGTCATTATTTACAAGGTGTCCCCTGGGGTGTGTCATTATTTACAGAGGGTCCCCGGGGGTGTGTCAGTATTTACAGAGTATCCCCGGGGGTGTGTCAGTATTTACAGAGAATCCCCGGGGGTGTGTCAGTATTTACAGAGTATCCCCGGGGGTGTGTCTGTATTTACAGAGCATCCCCGGGGGTGTGTCAGTATTTACAGAGTACTCCCGGGGGTCTGTCAGTATTTACAGGGTGTCCCCGGGAGTGTGTCAGTATTTACAGAGTGTCCCCGGGGTTGTGACAGTATTTGCAGAGTGTCTCCGGGAGTGTGTCAATATTTACAGAGTGTCCCCGGGAGTGTGTCAGTATTTACAGAATGTCCCCGGGGGTGTGTCAGTATTTACAGAGTATCCCCGGGGGTGTGTCCGTATTTACAGAGTATCCCCGGGAGTGTATCAGTATTTACAGATTTCCCCGGTGGGGTGTCAGTATTTACAGAGTATCCCCGGGTGTGTGTCAGTATTTACAGAGTGTCCACGGGGGTGTGTCTGTATTTACAAAGTGTCCCGGGGTGTCTGTCAGTATTTACAAAGTGTCCCGGGGAGTGTGTCCGTATTTACAGAGTGTCCCCGGGAGTGTGTCAGTATTTACAGAGTGTCTCCGGGAGTGTGTCAGTATTTACAGAGTGTCCCCGGGAGTGTGTCAGTATTTACAGAGTGTCCCGGGGTGTGTGTCAGTATTTACAGAGTGTCTCCGGGGGTGTGTCTGTATTTACACAGTGTCTCCGGGAGTGTGTCAGTATTTACAGAGTGTCCCCGGGAGTGTGTCAGTAATTACAGATTGTCTCCGGGTGTGTGTCAGTGTTTACAGAGTGTCTCCGGGAGTGTGTCGGTATTTACAGAGTGTCCCCGGGAGTGTGTCAGTATTTACAGAGTGTCCCCGGGAGTGTGTCAGTATTTACAGTGTCCCGGGTAGTGTGTCAGTATTTACAGAGTGTCTCGGGGAGTGTGTCAGTATTTACAGAGTGTCTCCGGGAGTGTGTCAGTATTTACAGCGTGTCCCCGGGGAGTGTGACAGTATTTACAGAGTGTCTCCGGGAATGTGTCCGTATTTACAGAGTGTCCCCGGGAGTGTGTCAGTATTTACAGAGTGCACCTGGGGGTGTGTCAGTATTTACAGAGTGTCTCCGGGAGTGTGTCAGTATTTACAGCGTGTCCCCGGAGGTGTGTCAGTATTTACAGTGTGTCCCGGGGTGGGTGTCATTATTTACAGATTGTCTCCGGGCGTGTGTCTGTATTTACAGATTGTCTCCGGGAGTCTGTCAGTATTTACAGAGTGTCTCAGGGAGTGTGTCAGTATTTCCAGAGTGTCCCCGGGAATGTGTCAGTGTTTACAAAGTGTCTCCGGGAGTGGGTCGGTATTTACAGAGTGTCCCCGGCAGTGTGTCAGTATTTACAGAGTGTCGCCGGGAGTGTGTCAGTATTTACAGATTGTACCGGGGAATGTGTCAGTATTTACAGATTGTGCCGGGCAGTCTGTCAGTGTTTACAGAGTGCCTCCGGGAGTGTGTCAGTATTTACAGCGTGTCCCCGGGCAGTGTGTCCGTATTTACAGAGTGTCTCCTGGAGTGTGTCAGTATATACAGAGTGTCCCGGGGAGTGTGTTAGTATTTACAGAGTGTTTCCAGGAGTGTGTCAGTATTTACAGAGTCTTTCCGGGAGTGTGTCAGTATTTACAGAGGGTCCCCGGGAGTGTGTCAGTATTTACAGAGTGTCTCCAGAAGTGTGTCTGTATTTACAGAGGGTCCCCGGGAGAGTGTCAGTATTTATAGGGGGTCCCCGGGAGTGTGTCAGTATTTACAGAGGGTCCACAGGAGTGTTTCAGTATTTACAGAGTGTCTCCGGGAGTGTGTCAGTATTTACAGAGTGTCCCGCGGAGTGTATCAGTGTTTACAGAGTGTCTCCGGGAGTGTGTCAGTATTTAAAGAGTGTCTCCGGGAGTGTGTCAGCATTTACAACGTGTCCCCGGGGAGTGTGTCTGTATTTACAGCGTGTCCCCGGGAGTGTGTCAGTATTTAAAGAGTGTCCCCGGGAGTGTGTCTGTATTTACAGAGTGCCCCCGGGGAGTGTGTCAGTATTTACAGAGTGTCTCCGGGAGTGTGTCAGTATTTACAGAGTGTCCCCGGGAGTGTGTCAGTATTTACAGTGTGGCTCAGGGGGCGTGTCAGTATTTACAGAGTGTCTCCGGGAGTGTGTCAGTATTTCCAGAGTATTCCCGAGAGTGTGTCAGTATTTACAGTGTGTCCCGGGGTGTGTGTCAGTATTTACAGAGGGTCCCCGGGAGTGTGTCAGTATTTACAGAGTGTCTCCGGGAGTGTGTCAGTATTTACAGAGTGTCCCCGGGAGTGTGTCAGTATTTACAGAGTGTCCCGGGGTGTGCATCAGTATTTACAGAGTGTCTCCGGGGGTGTGTCTGTATTTACAGAGTGTCTCCGGGAGTGTGTCAGTATTTACAGAGTGTCTGCGGGAGCATGTCAGAATTTACAGAGTGTCTCCGGGGGTGTGTCTGTATTTACAGATTGTCTCCGGGAGTGTGTCAGTATTTTCAGAGTGTCTCAGGGAGTATGTTAGTATTTACAGAGTGTCCCCGGGAGTGCGTCAGTGTTTACAGAGTGTCTCCGGGAGTGTGTCGGTATTTACAGATTGTCCCCGGGAGTGTGTCATTATTTACAGAGTGTCCCCGGGAGTGTGTCAGTATTTACAGATTGTCCCGGAGAGTGTGTCAGTATTTACAGAGTGTCCCGGGGAGTGTGTCAGTGTTTACAGAGTTTCTCCGGGAGTGTGTCAGTATTTACAGCGTGTCCCCGGGCAGTGTGTCAGTATTTACAGAGTATCTCCTGGAGTGTGTCAGTATTTACAGAGTGTCCCCGGGAGTGTGTCAGTATTTACAGAATGTGTCTGGGAGTGTGTCAGTATTTACAGAGTGTCTCCGGGAGCGTGTCAGTATTTACAGCGTGTCCCCGGGGAGCATGTCAGTATTTACAGAGTGTCCCCGGGGGTGTGTCAGTATTACAGAGTGTCTTCGGGAGTGTGTCAGTATTTACAGTGTCCCCGGGAGTGTGTCAGTATTTACAGACTATCCCCAGGAGTGTATCAGTATTTACACTGTGTACCGGGGTGTGTCAGTATTTACAGAGTGTCCCCGGGAGTGTGTCAGTATGTACAGAGTGTCTCCGGGAGTGTGTCAGTATTTACAGAGTGTCCCCGGGAGTGTGTCAGTATTTACAGAGTGTCCCGGGGTGTGTGTCAGTATTTGCAGAGTGTCTCCGGGGGTGTGCCTGTATTTACAGAGTGTCTCCGGGAGTGTGTCAGTATTTACAGAGTGTCTCTGGGAGTGTGTCAGTATTTACAGATTGTCTCCGGGAGTGTGGCAATATTAACAGAGTGTCTCAGGGAGAGTGTCAGTATTTACAGAGTGTCCCCGGGAGTGTGTCAGTGTTTGCAGAGTGTCCCCGGGAGTGTGTCAGTGTTTACAGAGTGTCTCCGGGAGTGTGTCGGTAATTACAGCCTGTCCCTGGGAGTGTGTCGGTATTTACAGAGTGTCCCCAGGAGTGTGTCAGTATTTACAGAGTGTCTCCGGGAGTGTGTCAGTATTTCCATAGTGTCTCCGGGAGTGTGTCAGTATTTACAGAGTGTCTCCGGGAGTGTGTCAGTATTTACAGAGTGTCCCCGGGTGTGTTTCAATATTTACAGAGTGTCTCCGGGAGTGTGTCAGTATTTACAGAGAGTCCCCGGGAGTGTGTCCGTATTTACAGAGTGTCTCCGGGAGAGTGTCAGTATTTACAGGGGGTCCCCGGGATTTGGTCAGTATTTAAAGAGTGTCTCCGGGAGTGTGTCATTATTTACAGAGTGTCCCGGGGAGTGTGTCAGTATTTACAGCATGTCCCCGGGGGGGTGTCAGTATTTACAGATTGTCCCTGGGAGTGTGTCAGTATTTACAGCATGTCCCCGGGGAGTGTGTCAGTATTTACAGAGTGTCTCCGGGAGTGTGTCAGTATTTACAGATTGTCCCCGGGAGTGTGTCAGTATTTGCAGAGTGTCTCCGGGGGGGTGTCAGTATTTACAGAGTGTCACCGGGAGTGTGTCAGTATTTACAGAGTGTCTCCGGGGAGTGTGTCAGTATTTACAGTCTGTCTCCGGGAGTGCGTTTGTATTTACAGAGTATCCCCGGGAGTGTATCATTATTTACAGTGTGTCCTGGGGTGTGCGTCAGTATTTACAGTGTGTCCCCGGGAGTGTGTCAGTATTTACAGAGGGTCCCCGGGAGTGTATCAGTATTTACAGTGTGTCCCGTGGTGTGTGTCAGTATTTACAGAGTGTCTCCGGGAGTGTGTCAGTATTTAAAGAGGGTCCCCGGGAGTGTATCAGTATTTACAGTGTGTCCCGGGGTGTGTGTCAGTATTTACAGATAGTCCCCGGGAGTGTGTCAGTATTTACAGAGGGTCCCCGGGAGTGTATCAGTATTTACAGTGTGTCCCGGGGAGCGTGTCAGTATTTACAGCGTGTCCCCGGGGAGCATGTCAGTATTTACAGAGTGTCCCCGGGGGTGTGTCAGTATTACAGAGTGTCTTCGGGAGTGTGTCAGTATTTACAGTGTCCCCGGGAGTGTGTCAGTATTTACAGACTATCCCCAGGAGTGTATCAGTATTTACACTGTGTACCGGGGTGTGTCAGTATTTACAGAGTGTCCCCGGGAGTGTGTCAGTATGTACAGAGTGTCTCCGGGAGTGTGTCAGTATGTACAGAGTGTCTCCGGGAGTGTGTCAGTATTTACAGAGTGTCCCCGGGTGTGTGTCAGTATTTACAGAGTGTCCCGGGGTGTGTGTCAGTATTTGCAGAGTGTCTCCGGGGGTGTGCCTGTATTTACAGAGTGTCTCCGGGAGTGTGTCAGTATTTACAGAGTGTCTCCGGGAGTGTGTCAATATTTACAGAGTGTCTCCGGGAGTGTGTCAGTAATTACAGATTGTCTCCGGGAGTGTGGCAATATTAACAGAGTGTCTCAGGGAGAGTGTCAGTATTTACAGAGTGTCCCCGGGAGTGTGTCAGTGTTTGCAGAGTGTCCCCGGGAGTGTGTCAGTGTTTACAGAGTGTCTCCGGGAGTGTGTCGGTAATTGTAGCCTGTCCCTGGGAGTGTGTCGGTATTTACAGAGTGTCCCCGGGAGTGTGTCAGTATTTACAGAGTGTCTCCGGGAGTGTGTCAGTATTTCCATAGTGTCTCCGGGAGTGTGTCAGTATTTACAGAGTGTCTCCGGGAGTGTGTCAGTATTTACAGAGTGTCCCCGGGTGTGTTTCAATATTTACAGAGTGTCTCCGGGAGTGTGTCAGTATTTACAGAGAGTCCCCGGGAGTGTGTTCGTATTTACAGAGTGTCTCCGGGAGTGTGTCTGTATTTACAGAGGGTCCCCGGGAGAGTGTCAGTATTTACAGGGGGTCCCCGGGATTTTGTCAGTATTTAAAGAGTGTCTCCGGGAGTGTGTCATTATTTACAGAGTGTCCCGGGGAGTGTGTCAGTATTTACAGCATGTCCCCGGGGGGGTGTCAGTATTTACAGATTGTCCCTGGGAGTGTGTCAGTATTTACAGCATGTCCCCGGGGAGTGTGTCAGTATTTACAGAGTGTCTCCGGGAGTGTGTCAGTATTTACAGATTGTCCCCGGGAGTGTGTCAGTATTTGCAGAGTGTCTCCGGGGGGGGTGTCAGTATTTACAGAGTGTCCCCGGGAGTGTGTCAGTATTTACAGAGTGTCTCCGGGGAGTGTGTCAGTATTTACAGACTGTCTCCGGGAGTGCGTTTGTATTTACAGAGTATCACCGGGAGTGTATCATTATTTACAGTGTGTCCTGGGGTGTGTGTCAGTATTTACAGTGTGTCCCCGGGAGTGTGTCAGTATTTACAGAGTGTCTCCGGGAGTGTGTCAGTATTTACAGAGGGTCCCCGGGAGTGTATCAGTATTTAGAGTGTGTCCCGTGGTGTGTGTCAGTATTTACAGAGTGTCTCCGGGAGTGTGTCAGTATTTAAAGAGGGTCCCCGGGAGTGTATCAGTATTTACAGTGTGTCCCGGGGTGTGTGTCAGTATTTACAGATAGTCCCCGGGAGTGTGTCAGTATTTACAGAGGGTCCCCGGGAGTGTATCAGTATTTACAGTGTGTCCCGGGGAGTGTGTCAGTATTTACAGAGTGTCCCGGGGAGTGTGTCAGTATTTACAGGGGGTCCCCGGGAGTGAGAATCGGGCAGAAACTGAATGATTCAGAGGCAAATGGAATGGGATCGATCTTTGCTTTCTTTACACATCAGAGGGTGAGAGAATGTCAGCCTGTGAAAAGTTGGAGTTTGTTGTCATTTGATACATTTTGGTAGGAGGCCTGAGGAGAGGCAATAAGAACTAAATGGTACAATTTTAAAGGGGTGCAGGAACAGAGAGACCTGGGACTGTATGTACACAAATCTTGGAAGGACAAGTTGAGAATGTTGTTAAAATACTACCCCAGATCTTGGGCTTTATTAATAGAGGCACAGAGTTCAAAAGCAAGGAAGTTATTGTTAATCATTTATAAACACATGTTAGGCCTCAGCTGGAGTATTGCATCCAATTCTGGGCAATGCATTTTAGGCATGTTGTCAAGGCCTTGGAGAGGGTGCGGAGGAGATTTACCAGAATGGTAGCAGGAAAGAGGGACTTCAGTTCTGTTGAGAGACTGGGGAAGTTGGGGTTGTTCCTCTTAGAGCAGAGAAGATTACGAGGAGATTTGATTGAGGTGTTCAAAACCGTGAATCGTTTTGACAGAGTAAAGAAGGTTAAGCTGTTTCCCGTGGCCAAAGGGTCAGTGACCAGAGGACACAGATTTAAGGTGATTGGCAAAAGAGTCAGACGCGACATGAGGAAAAATTATTACTTACGCAGCAGTGGTTGTGATCTGGAATGCACTGCCTGAAACTTTCAATAGTAACTTTCAAAAGGGAATTGGATACACTTTGACGGGATATGATTTACAGGTCTATGGGGAAAGAGCAGTGGGGTGGGATTAATTGGACAGCCCTTTCAAAGAGCCGGAACAGGCACGATGGGCAAAATGGCCTCCTTCTGTGCTGTATCATTCTATGATCCTATGATGTAATGCTTGTCAGATGATGTTGACAGACTGAGCACAATAGATTGTTCACATCAGAAGCACGGAAAAGTTCTTTTAAAGAGCACAGGAGATAATTTCGCAACATATGCAAACTAGATTGAGGGGAGAGAGAGCGATCTGGGAGAGTGTGTAACCAGGAAACGCGACGTTGTGAGGCCCCTGACCAGATATCAATGTCCCCGACCCTGACTGCTTCTCAACCACTCACACTGGGACAGTAAAGGGACTGGCGTTGGTCTCTGTATTTAAATTAAATGTCAATAACCACCAAGAGTGTGTCTGTCGAAGGATTAATGTAAGCTGTACAAGAGACAGATATCGATAGACCCTCGCCCATTAATGATACATTACTGATATGGGAGGGATTTACCCTGTGAATATTCTCTTTCTGACACTCAGTGCCCATGAACGTGTGAGTTCATCCACTCCAGACCTGAGAAAGAAAGATCAGAGTATTTTCTAAATGGTGAGAATCTAGGTACTGTGGAGGAGCCAAGTGATTCAGGGATCCATGTACACAAATCCTTCCCATATCAGAGACAACTCTCACGCATATCAGAGAGAAATCCCACCAAATCAGTGTCAAATCCCACCTATATTAGGTACACATGCCACCCACTTACATGTGAGGACACTGAGTGTTAGCGAGAGAATATTCACAGAATAAATCCACCCTATGTGTCAGCTACATTCACTGATACCAGGCTTTTCATACACAGATTTTTACACTTTAATTCACATTCTCAAACTTCCGGGGTGGGATTTGAACTGTAGTTCTCTGCATCAATATCCCAGTGATCTAACCAGTATGTCACCGTACCCACATTGATCTCAATCTTTTTATTGCAGCTGATTGCTCAGTGTGACAGTCCGCATTAAAAGAGCTGGCTGACTTTCCATCTCCCTCCCAACCAGCTCATGTTCAAGCCCTGGTCCCCGATAGTTTCATCAATCTCCATTCTCCCCAGGTTGCCGAATCTGTGAATCCCCGTGGGTTAATTCCTGCATACAAGGAAGTTACTCGCTGCCAATCTGAACACATTGTCATTTTAGAGACTGCCTGATCTTTCCATCCACTGTGGCTAACAGATTTGAATGTTGTACGCTGTGTGCAGCAGGCAAGACAATGTCAGTGTTCAAAAGGTGAGAGCTTGTTGTTGTTTGTCAGAGGCTGCTCAGAGACTGAGAACAATGACCGGTCCAAATCACAAGCAGCGATAAGATCTGCTGAAGCTCAGCGCTGCTCATTTAAAAAAAAAAGAAAACTAGAGTGAGGAGGGACAGAGAGAGAAGTGTTAGGGTCATAGAAACATGGAAACAAAGGAACAGGAAGAGGCAATTCAGCTCCTCAAGCCTGCTCCAGCATTCACTCAGATCTTGTCTGACCTGTACCATAATTCCACCTACCCGCCTTGATTCCGTAACTGTAATAACCTTACACAACAAAAACCTATCAATCTCAGTTTTCAAACGTTTAATTGATCCCCAGCCTCAACAGCATTTTAGGCGAGAGAGTGTTCCAGATTTCAACTGTACTTTGTGTGAAGCAGTGCTTCCTGACATCACCACTGAACGGCCTAGCTCTAATTTTAAGATGATGCCCCTTGTTCTGGACTCCCCCCACCAGAGGAAATAGTTTCTCTCTATCTACCCTATTAGTTCCTTTAATCACCTGAAACACTACAATCAACCTTCTATACTCAAGGACTTACAAGCATAGACTATGCAATCTGTCCTCATAATTTAACCCTTTTATGCTGTCTAAATCTCGACTCTCAATGAGACTCTGAAACGATCTGCTCCGGTAGATGTTCTTTTATTAAGCTTTTACTTTCGGCAAGGAGAGCGTCCCGCTCAGTCAAAGGCTAAGCAGAGACTCTCTACAGAAGTACAGATCAATACAGTAAACAGGTTATGGTTTCATCATGCGTCTTTCAAGTCAGACAAAGGGACAAAGAGTTCTACAATCCTAAACTAAGTTTCTACATATTTCTAAAGTCTGGTGTAGGGAAAGACTATTGATAATACAATTGGTAGTTATTTATTTTAGACTATTTAATAAAGACTATCAGTACTGTTTGGAATGTAGATACTTCATACAGTATGTTTCTTCTGTTATCTGGTGGTCAAGCCTCCGGCCAGGTGGCTTGCATAAGGTTCCATTTACTCATGTAAATGGTCTTTGTTTACAACGCAGATAAGCAACTGTTCTCAGTGTTTAGTCAAGGTTAACATGTTTAAGGAAGGAGTAGAGGACATTTCTGCAAAGGATTCTGGGCGGACCGGGACTCCATTTTGTTTGTCAAAAAGGGGCACATGTAAATATATTCAGCTTTAAAAAGGTAGATTTCCACATTCCCCCCTTTTGTCCTTCACGAGGACAACTTCATCCATTCCAATCCTGCTTAGACTTTCTATTTCCATTTGCACACAGAATCCTTCGTAGTTGTTGCTACCATAACCTTAGTAGTGGTTGCTGTTGGTAACACTGTTTTTCCCAATCTGACACAGCAGCACTTGATTGATACAAACAGAAGGTATAGGGAAAAGATTATCAGCAAGAATATGATCAGGCCCTGTACCAGGGATTTTCCCAGGGATCCTAGCCATCCGGGTGCCCAACCCCACAAAGTGGTACTGCCAAGGCCAGTAATTTGTTTGTACTCTATTACCTTCTCTCTAATAAGTCCTGACAGACTGCTGATCTTTTCTAAGTGATCCACGATGTACGTACAGCATTCCTCACCAATCAAAGTGCATGTCCCTCCTTCCTTGGCTAGGAGATAATCTAGGGCCATACGATTTTGGAGAGCCACTGTCCGAATGGCTACCACTTCATCATTTACCCTTTCGAAGGTTTGTGAGGTTGCGTTGGCTACTGATTCTACTAATTTAGCCAGTTCCCGTATTTCCCACTCGTGTGACATTGTCCCATAGGGTGGTATCATTACCTTGAATATTCCATTCAACCATGTCAAATCCCATTTAGGTCGATGGCTTTCGTAGGCGTCCCTCAGGGTCTTTGTTGTTCTAATAAAGGGTATCACATATCCTAAGTAACAGGATCCCGTCCATGATTGTGGTAACCAGGGGTACGCCTTATGACCACAGATAAAATAGGTTCCATTATAAGAAGTGAATTGCAACTTCTTCTTTGTCATCATAGGGTTGGAACCTGTCCAGGTACTCCCACTCGTCTTATTACGGACATTTGTCATGTTAAACTGACCCACATCGTGCAAGTTGTGGGGTCGAGTTATGGTAAAATTCTGGGCGCATTTGCTTTTACCCACGTTCTCGCCCCCTGCTATTATCCTTACTAAACATATTTTACCCATTGGGGCCCCTATAACTGAGGTTTTCGTAAGAACTAGGAATGGAGGCTGCCGAGTCCGATTATATTTGAGTTGGTACCACCCCTGGAAGGCACTAAGATTATAGCCTGCTGATTCCCATTCCGGCCTCCAATCATCTGTACTAGTAGTGCCCCTATAGGATGTGTGCCTTTTCTGGGAGGTATTACCATGCGTATTGTTCTGACTGACTATCCACTCAGCCATGTCTGATTCGTTAAAGGGAATGGGTCTTAGAGGGATGCCTCCTTTCGAGTGAATGGGCACATGTGCACATACCCAACAGTTGGATAAATCTCTTTCTTGTGCATACTCAGGACTCAGTGCCATGAATACATTTATATGTAGTTCCCTTTGTTCACGTGTCTGTATCTCCGGTACTATCAGTAACACAAAGCATAACCCTGTTAAGCACAGTCCTGTCAGTCCCCATAGTCTGTGGAAATCTTTTCCTCTCCCTCTGGTTCCTTCGCCATTTCCTCCGGATCGGGTGCTTTTTTGCAATGGGATGCGTGGATCCATGTTGGTCTTTCTTTCATCTTGATTGCAGCCTTATTTGTCAGCAAAACCTGGTATTGTCCTTCAAATCTGGGTTGTAGACTGCTTTTACGTTTAAAAATCTTGATGTAAACGAATTCTCCGGGCTCCAGGTTATGGTACTTCGCTTCTGCTGGTTCGACTTGAGCTTCTTTTACCTGTGAATGAAAGCTGGAAATACATTTGGTTAGTGCAATACAATAATTCAACATATTTTCTTCGATTTTATGGATGCCCATTTGTTTTGCAGTAAACGGTGCTGTAAAAGGTAGCCGTTGGGGACGTCCCATAACTATCGCATGCGGTGACAGGCCTGTTGTTCTGCTAGTTGCAGATCGCATTACCATCAAGGCTAAAGGCAGCAGTTCTAGTCCAGTGTCATTGCATCGTTTCAGCAGTTTATTTTTAAGCATTCCATTATATCTCTCAACAAGTCCAGCTGATTGTGGATGATAACTGCAATGAAAATGTTGGTTAATCTTTAAGGCTTTACACATTTCTTTTATGACAGTTCCAGTAAAATGAGACCCATTATCACTTGAAAGTTTAACAGGAATTCCAAAGCGCGGCATAATTTCTTTCAACAAATATTTAGCAACAGTAGTGGCATCGGCCTTTGTACAAGGAAAAAATTCAATCCAGCTAGAAACACATCTAAAATAACTAATACATACTTAAATCCCATACACATAGGTCATTCAATAAAATCCATTTGTAAATGTACAAAAGGTCCCGTTGGGTTTGGGTGGGAGGCAGGTTTTACCTTTTCCGTCTTACCCGGATTCATTGTCTGACGGGTAACACAATTTTCACAAATTTGTTTTGCAATTGCCGAAATACCTGGTGCATACCAAGTTGCCAAAATATAATCTGCCATTCCCCTTTTGACCGCATGTGTGAATGTATGAACACATCGGGCAATCCATGGAAGTAAGGATTTGGGTGACGCCATGCGGCCGTCATGGTAAACCCATATTCCTTCTTGAGTTTTACAACATTGATCCCTTGCCCAGGTTAATACCTCATCCGTACTGGCCTGTGACTGAAAGGCCAGCACATCATTAATAGTGGGCGGTTGATCAGTGGAATTATTTTCCCTTACTGGGAATGCAGATACTTCTTCCCCTTCGTCTGACAGAGCTGCTGATATAACTGCATTGTCAGCTCTGGCATTTCCAAGTGCTGCCTCATCCAAGTGGCCTGTATGTGCTTGGCATTTAATGCAACAACGGGTAATTGTTTACTTGCAGCACTTGGATATGGAGCAACTAGTCATTGATTATACGGACAATTGAATCCTGGGCCGAATTGTTTCGAATTTTGATTTTGTGGTCCAAATGGATTTTGAGCAGAAAATGTAGTTTGAGGTCTGGCATGTACCTGGGCTCGGGTCACATACGGATTGGGTTCTGGAGGTGGAGGAGGTGGCCCGTTACCAGCCTGTTGAGTCCAGTTATAATTTGGTTGCTGCTGTTTTGATGGGCAATTTTTAGCCCAGTGCCCAGTCTGGCCACCATTGTAACAGACACCGGATTGTCCTCGTCCTCCACCGCCACCGCCTCTACCCCTAAAATGTCCTCTTCCACCACCCCGTCCTCTTCCCCTGCCACGTTGTGGGTAATAGGTGGGTGTTGTTGGGGCTGGTGCCATTGGAGCTGCTCGCTCCATGAACACGGTAACCTTGCTTTTAGTTTCTCTATTTCGATCTTGTCTGTCTTTTAACATAGAAATAACCTTGGATAGCATTTCCTGTCATCATCCGAAACAAACTCATTTAAAGGGATCCCTGAGTTCAGGTCGTAGTCCGTTTACAACGGCGCTGAGCATGGGAGAATCTAATTCCTCTGTTTTCATGCCTGAACATTGGCTCGTAAGTTCTCGCACCCTCTCAACGTAATCCGCAACATCCTCATCTTTTCTTTGTGTGGTGTCCATAATTTTAGACCAATTTGTTTTCTTTGGGAACACCTTGTGTAAGGCTTCCCAGCACCTTCCGCAGAATTCCTCATTGGGTGGTCTGGTGCCGGGAGCGGTACCGACAGTTTCGCGATGTGTTTTAAAATCTTGGAATTTCATCTCGAATTCAGCAAATTTGGTGTCTTTTAACCATGCTTTTAGCAGAATTTGGCCATCTAATATGCTGGGCTCATGGCACATGACGATTACTTTTAATTGGTCTATGGCCTTTTCAAGACTGGTTTTGGGGTCTGTTAATCCTTCCACAATTGTTCTTAACTCACTTGGTGACCATGGTCGATAAACACCAACTGGTTCTCCGTTCGGAGTTGGATTGGGAAAAAGTCTCACTGGCATCGTAAGAGCGGGTGGAGGATCAGATCCTGTATTATTTTCAATGCGTTCCCTTTGTTCTGTCCGACTCTGTATATACCCTGCCGGACCTTCGTGGAATTGATTTGTATTATCATTGTCAGGACTGACAGGTGCTCCTGCTACTGCGCCGTTTTGTGGGCCATTTTGTGGGGCAGCCGGGGGTGCAAGAGCCTGAAGTACAGGCTCTGCTTGAACTACAGGTGGAACGGCCTGATCACCTTCATTTTGGTCTTGAGCATGCCGTAGGGAGTCCAATTCTCATCCCAATCCTCATCCTCATCTTTTTTCCGATCCTTAGGGGCATTTGACGGGTGTCCTTTTCTTTGTTTAGCAACCATCATAAATGGGTTTTTATCATGTCTAGGACCATTTACCTGCTCTGTTCGTTTATTTGCTTGCTTTTTCCATTTAGTACACTGCTTGCTGACCTGTAGGCTTTTCTCATGTAGTTTTTCAGCTTCCCTTTTCCAATCCCCAAATGCCGACCAATTTACTTTCTTTTTACCTCTTCTGCCTGGGTCTCTGTCTATAAGACACTCCTCTAGACATGTTATTCTTTCTAAAGTAAAGGAACGATCAGGTCGAAATGGCCTGTTTCCATCCTTAGTCCATTTTGTCCAATTTTGTAAGTGGTCAATTGAAGACTGACCAGAATTCCGGAGCATAAAATAGGCTGGCGTTCCCATTGGTGGTGTTTTACTTGCTCCGGCACCCATTCTGATTGATTGAGAGTTTTTACAGTTTCTGATCTCACAATCCTTTTTGCTCAACTGAGTTCTCTACGCCCACTTCTCCTGGCCATCACGTGGCCTAAAAAGGCTCTTAATTCAGGCTCAGTCTGGGTGTGTGAGATATGTTGACACGAACCAACTGCAGTGGATCAATTAGGCACTGTTTCCTTTCTTAATCAAAGAATGTTTTTCCGAATCACAATTTTCCCTAGTGTCTCTTCCCGGTTCTTCAATTGCAATGTCACACAAAAGTATTGAACACAACAGTATAACAAGGACAACTAGGACAAACAACATCCACGCGGGTATACAAATTATAGCCTTAAACTCTATCTAAACAAATAGTCAATTCTCAGTCTGCATTGTACGCCGCTACAGACCGAGTCCTTAACTTATCCTAATTTATTAAAAAAGAAATCTTATTCATCTCTATGTTCCTATCAAACAAGTATCCTGTCCCTTCACGGACTTGTCTTATCCTATCACACAAGGATAATTATCCTATCAAACAAGGATAATCGATCGATTTCTATAGCGCTCTTCTTACCTTCAACTAATGAAAATCTCCCCGGGCTGTTTCAAGACCGGATATTTTCAGGATCAGATCCCTTCTGCCTCTAGGCTGAAAAGGAAATGATTACAAAAATAACTTTAGATCTTAGATTTCGAGTCTCGTAGATCGCAGTACCTCCGCTGTGGACAATAGATTACATATGCAGTTCAACAGCAAAGAGACTCTTTGTGAACAAAAAGGCTCACCTTATTCTGGCCAGTTAAGCCCTTCACTGAAGAGGCAATATGCCGGCATCTGTTCGCTTACAGACTAGAGAGTAAGCGATCTCGGTGGAAACTCCAAGAAGTAACTGTCGAAATCTCGACTCTCAATGAGACTCTGAAACAATCAGCTCCGGTAGATGTTCTTTTATTAAGCTTTTACTTGCGGCAAGGAGAGCGTCCCGCTCAGTCAAAGGCTAAACAGAGACTCTCTACAGAAGTACAGATCAATAACATATTTATACAGTAAAGTAAACAGGTTATGGTTTCATCATGTGTCTTTCAAGTCAGACAAAGGGACAAAGAGTTCTTCAATCCTTAACTAACTTTCTACATATTTCTAAAGTCTGGCGTAGCGAAAGACTATTGATAATACAATGGGTAGTTATTTATTCTAGACTATTTAATTAAGACTATCAGTGCTGTTTAGAATGTAGATACTTCATACAGTATGTTTCTTCTATTATCTGGTGGTCAAGCCTCTGGCCAGATGGCTTGCGTAAGGTTCCCTTTACTCATGTAAATGGCCTTTGTTTACAATGCAGATAAGCAACTGTTCTCAGTGTTTAGTCAAGGTTAACATGTTTAATGAAGGAGTAGAGGACATTTCTGCAGAGGCTTCTGGGAGGACCGGGACTCCATTTTTTTGGTCAAAAAGGGGCACATGTTTAGCTTTAAAAAGGTAGATTTCCACAATGCCCGGTATCAGTCTGGTGAATCTGCGCTGAGCTCCCTCCAAGGCCAATATATCCTTCCTGAGGTGCGGGGCCCAGAATTGGACACAGTTACTCCAGATTATGGCGTACTAGGAGAGTGTTTGTTTAACCAGGACAGGGGACACTGGGAGTCCCCGGATGTCACTGTCCCAGACACAGACTGCTGCTCACCCACTTACACTGGGCCTGTAAAGGGACTGCAATGGCCTCTGTATTGACATTGAAAGTCAAGCATCACCAAGGCTGGAACTTTAATGGACACTGAGTGTCATCGAGAGAATGGTTAGAGGTTGAATCTCTCCTGTGTCAGTGATGTGTCAGTGTTGAGGTGATGCTGAGAGGGCATTTTAGGGTCATAGAAACGGGCAGAAGCAGAATGATCCAGAGAGGCAAATGGAAGGGCATCCATCTTTGTTTTTTTTACACACCAGAGGCTAAGACAATGTCAGCGTGTAAAAGTGTGAGTTTGTTGTGAGGTGATGCATTTTGCTAGGAGGCATGAGGAGAGGCAATGTGAACTAAATGGTCCAATTATATCGTGGGTGCAGGAAAAGAGAGTCCTGTGGTGTATAAATACAAATCTTGGAAGGACGAGTTGACAAGACTTTTAGAAAAGCATACAGGATCCGAGGCTTTATTAATAGAGGCACAGTGAACAAAAGCCAGGAAGTAATTGCTCAACCTTTATATAACAGTGGTGCGGCCCCAGCTGGAGTATTGTGTCCTGATCTGGGCATCACATCTTAGGCAGCTTATCAAGGTCTTGGCGAGGGTGCAGAGGATTTATACTAGAATGGCAGCTGATATGAGGGACTTCAATTATGCCACCACTGCAATGTGGTTGACTTTTAACTGCGCTCTGAAATGGCTTAGCAAGCCACTCAGTTGTAGCAAACTGTAAGAATTCGCTATAATTTACAGTTCTGAAGATTCATTTTTTTGATTAAAATATCCCTGGGCAATGTGCTTTTAAATTTCCAGGGATAAAAATGACTGTCGCACCACATGGCCGAATGACAAAAGAGGTTTGGAATGCAGCTTTCTGTGTCTGGAAGTAAGGTTCAATGAAGACAAAGGACATCTAAACTGCAGAAGAGACTTTTGTATCTTCAATGGAAACGTTAACATTTGAATGGATTTTAAATCACCCCAGTACTGGACAATAGAGCAGTTGTATCTCCCTTTTGTTTCAGCACAGGGAGCTCCGAAAATCACATTAACTCAATCCAACCACTTTGCATTAGCTTATCACAGCTTTCTCTTGTGTATTGGACCCTTTTGGGTGGGGAATTTTGCACACAGCCTTGCAAGGCAGGACGGGAGGGGCTCACCAGATATAAAGATAGGGCTGAGAAGCCAGCTCTCTTGACTTCCTGGTAAATAGGTGAGCTCTCTCTCTCTCTCTCTCTCTTCGCTGGACCACATGTGAGCAGAGTTTCTGACTCCTCAACAAGGCAACCTAGCAGGAGTTAAGGGGGGATGGTGATTTAAGGGAATTGCTAAGATTGTTTAAATAACATTGTAGCCATTGTATCCCTCGTTTTCACCGTCTGCAAACTCCTGTTATATAGTTTTACAATTTTACTGTGTTCGTGTGGGATAGTTTGATATTGTGATTATAGTTTCTTTTAGTTAATAAAGCTTGATTTTTGGTCTCTCATCCAAACCACTTGCTCCGTTTTAATATCATTAATTATAAGTTCCTCCACTAAGAACTAAAGGAGGGTGGCGATTCGAAACCGCTGTTTGTAAATTGGTTTAGAGTGCAGCAGCAAAAAGACTGCTGGCCAGGTAGATTACCTTAAACCAGTTTAAAAGAAGCCCCCGGAATCCTTGCAATGGCGAGCCAGCCAGGAGTGGAGGCAGTTTTTGATTTAATAAGTGGTCTGGATCTGGTGAAAGCATCAGCTCTTGATTCTCTCGTTGTTTGCAGTATGTGGGTAGCCCTGCGGATGTTAGCAGCAGCGTGCAGGCTGACCTATCGGGGTATAGCTGGCTGGGTTAGGAAGGGTGTGAAGAGAGAGCAGGAGGAAAGGTTTAGGGAAGCAAAGGCAGCTCATAAGCTGGCCTGCACCCTAAGGTTTGAGGAAGCAGATCATGGCCCCTGTAGGACAGAGATAGAAAGCCTTAACATGGCTTTAAATGCATTTAAGGGGATGATTTGCATGATCAGCCTGAAGACAGGTCAGCTGGACTTTACTGGCAGCCCAAGTAGAACTATCCCACAGGCAGCACCCAGAACGGTGCTGGATTGGGAATTAGAGACCCCAAGACTGCAGCCCACAGCTCCGAGTCTTGAAGACCTCTTGCAGCGAGGACGGGTGGACAATGGGGTGGTAGAAGAACACCAGCAGGTCCACTAGGCAGGCGGGGACCCGGACCAGTGTACCCCCTCCAACAACGGAGGTACGGTTCGCCCGTGAGGAGTGAGCCTGAGAATAGGAATCCTCAGCCCACAGCATGTTCGAGTTCACAGGCAAGCACTGTGGCTTGTGTGGGGGGAGGAGCCATTCATATTCAGAGTAAGCTGATTAAGCCAGGGAACAGGAAAGGAGAGTTCTGGGACCCCTGTAGAGCAGGCCCAGTAGCAGAAATCCAGGACAAGGGAGGCACACAGGGGATAGTTTTGGCCCCAGGAAAAAGGCAGGTCCAAAATTCCCCATTTAAAGCCACCTGGGTGAGGGAACATGAGTTTGCTGTCCATGCAAGTTAAAGTTCACAGCCCACAAAAACAGGAACTGTGACTTGTTTCCAGTGAAAAGCAGACAAACCCAGAGAGAGATTTGCACCGGCAGGCTGCCATGTACATTATACAGTGCGGGCTATTTGGAAATGGGGGAGAAGGTTCCCAGCCAGCTCGGGCTATGGCCCAAGCTCAGGGTCCACCAGCCAAAGTTTCCCCCATGGAGACACCCCTCAGAAGGTCTCAGTGGGTGCCCCAGCCTAAGAAATCATGGTCACCCACTTTACAGTGGAGTAGGGCGGTCTCCCGAGCCAGGGAGAAACCAGAGAACAGAGGTCCCCACTCAACAGCCATAAGCTGCGAGGGACCAGAGACAGGAGGCAGTCCAGCTTCGCTGCAGCCAGCAGCAATCTTTGACAGTGCCAGAGATTAGACTGGCCGTCCAGAGACGGGCGGCATTTGTATTATAGCTATGTGTGTGTATATAGCTTGCTTTAAGGTGTATTTTAAGTTTTGTTGATATAACTAGTCTTAAGTTAAAGTTTAAAGAGTTTAAGTTTACATGTGTGCCAAATGTTTGTATTTTGGTCCGAGGTCGAGGGACCCGAACATGTCTCCAACTAAGGCAGCAGGTCAGTGAGACCTGGCTCCATGTCCCTTTTAAGTTTTTGCAGGAGATGGGAAAATGAAGCAGCCATGTTCGCCCAGCCCGAGCTGGACATCGAATGAAGATACGGAATTTTGGGGAGCACCTCGCCACTGGACGAATCCAGGAGACCCCACAGCGATCTTCGGGAAAAACCAGACAGAGTCCGGAGGAACTTGCCTACTCCTCCTACAGGGAGGAGATGGCCCCAGCTGGGTGGGGCACGACCCCCAACCCAACACTATCCTGACCGAAGTTCACTTGCGGGAGACCTCGCTGTCGAGGAGTCACGATGGCGAAGCGCGGGCGCCTTGTGATAGGAATGCGTTCCCCGGGGGTGGGTGGTGATGGCCCGGGAAGATTGTACAGAGGAGGGGGAGACCCAAGAGTAACGTGGGTGCGGTCGGGGGAGGGAGGTACTCACCCGGGGGCCCACGGGCCAAGAGGATAAGTGTGGCTGGGAAGGATGAGTGGGTGGCCAGATCAATGTGGGGCCAGGGAGTGCCGCCACACAGGCACCCATCATTTTCTGCATCCAGTCGAAGGAAGACGAGAGGGGGAGGGACTGGGAGTCATGAGATCCCATACTCCCCGGTCTCGGTCTGTGCTAAGGTAATATTTTAAACGTGAGGGGCACCCCGCCTCCACATAAGGACCAGGGAATGGTTCGGGGCTGGCGGAGCAGGCTGGTCGGTAAATCCATTCTGCCTGTTTTAAAGTTTAAGCTGATCAAAGGGGGCTGGAAGGTACTTTTACTGCCCGAGTGGGAGGAGCAAGACCCACTCGAATTTCGCGACCCATCATCGGCACGTGATGATCACGGTTCATTTAAGCATGTTGTTTAATGATTTTTTGTATTTTGTGTTGCAGCCCCAAGTTGAGCAGAGGCGTCGGATCCTCTCCGTGCTTGGGACCAGTTTGTGACTACTCCAAGATGAGCAGAGGCGTAGGACCATCTCTGTGCTTGCGATAATTTGAGTACATTGTCTAACTAAGATTGCAACATTTTGTAATAACTTATGATGTAAAAAAAAAGTGATTGTAAATTTGGTTTACACTGTATAATTTTACAAGAGTGTAGGTGTATGAAACCCCTTATTGAAAGCTGAAGTATCTGTAAGATGCCTACGGTAGCATGGTTTTTTTTCTGGAATTTAAGGGGAATAGACGGGATGGGGATCAGTGGCAGATAGCTATTAGGTAAATACAGTGGAAGGTTATTTGTGGGGGGTCAGAAATCATTGCTCATTTCTTCAAGCTGATCAAAGGGGGCTGGAAGGTACTTTTACTGCCCGAGTGGGAGGAGCAAGACCCACTCGAATTTCGCGACCCATCATCGGCACGTGATGATCACGGTTCATTTAAGCATGTTGTTTAATGCTTGAAGTATCCAAGGGCGGACTGTAAGAATTCGCAATAATTTACAGTTCTGAAGATTCATTTTTTTGATTAAAGTATCCCTGGGCAATGTGCTTCTAAATTTCCAGGGATAAAAATGACTGTCGCACCACATGGCCGAATGACAAAAGAGGTTTGGAATGCAGCTTTCTGTGTCTGGAAGTAAGGTTCAATGAAGACAAAGGACATCTAAACTGCAGAAGAGACTTTTGTATCTTGAATGGGAAGCGTTAACATTTGAATGGATTTTAAATCACCCCAGTACTGGACAATAGAGCAGTTGTATCTCCCTTTTGTTTCAGAACAGGGAGCTCCGAAAATCACATTAACTCAATCCAACCACTTTGAGTTAGCCTATCACAGCCTTCTCTTGTGTATTGGACCCATTTGGGTGGGGAATTTTGCACACAGCCTTGCAAGGCAGGACGGGAGGGGCTCACCAGATATAAAGATAGGGCTGAGAAGCCAGCTCTCTTGATTTCCTGGTAAATAGGTGAGCTCTCTCTCTCTCTCTCTCTCTTCGCTGGACCACATGTGAGCAGAGTTTCTGACTCCTCAACAAGGCAACCTAGCAGGAGTTAAGGGGGGATGGTGATTTAAGGGAATTACTAAGATTGTTTAAATAACATTGTAGCCATTGTATCCCTCGTTTTCGCCGTCTGCAACCTCCCTGTTATATAGTTTTACAACTTTACTGTGTTCGTGTGGGATAGTTTGATATTGTGATTATAGTTTCTTTTAGTTAATAAAGCTTGATTTTTGTTCTCTCATCCAAACCACTTGTTCCGTTTTAATATCATTAATTATAAGTTCCTCCACTCAGAACTAAAGTGGGGGTAGCGATTCGAAACCGCTGTTTGTAAATTGGTTTAGAGTGCAGCAGCAAAAAGACTGCTGGCCAGGTAGATTACCTTAAACCAGTTTAAAAGAAGCCCCCGGAATCCTTACAAAACTGCTACGAGAAACAAGAATAAGAATAAAACTGGATGGACCATCCGGCGAAGACCGAGGCATTGGCTTCGGACATGACAAGGCACACTCAGCCCAGTCGAATATGCAAAGACCCCTCACTAACATCTGGGAACTGGTGCCAACATTGGGAGAGCTGTTCCACAGATTAGTCAAGCAACAGCCTCACATAGTCATACTCACAGAATCATACCTTTCAGCCAATGTCCCAGAATCCTCCATCACCATCCCTGGGTATATCCTGTCCCACCGGCAGGTCAGACCCACCAGAGGTGGCGGGACAGGATATACAGTCATGAGGGAGTGGCCATCGGAGTCCTCGACATTGACTCTGGAACCCATGAAGTCTCATGGCTTCAGGTCAAGCAAGGGAAAGGAAACCTCCTGCTGATTAGGCACTGCCCTCCCTCAACTGATGAATCAATACTCATCAATGCTGAACACCACCCGGAAGAAACACTGAGGGTAGCAAGGGCACAGAACATTCTCTGAGATGGGGGCTTCAATATCCATCATGAAGAGTGGCTCGGTAGCACCATTACTGACCGAATAGGCCGAGTCCTGAACGCCACAGCTGTCAGACTGCATCTTAGGTGGTGGTGAGAGCACCAACACGAGAGGAAAAACCTACTTGAACTCGTCCTCACCAATCTACCTGTCGCAGGTGCACATGTCCAAGACAGTATTGGTAGCACTGACCACCGCACGGTCCTTGTGGAGACGAAGTTCCATCTTCACACTGAGGACACCCCAGTCATGTTGTGTCGCACTACTGCCATGCTAAATGAGATAGATACAGAGCAGGTCCAGCTCAAAACATGGCATCCATGAATGGCTGTCGGCCATCATCAGCAGCAGAATTGGATTCCACCACAATCTGTAACCTCATGGCCTGGCATACCCCTCACTCTACCAAGACCATCAAGCCAGGAGACCAACCCTGTTTCAATAAGGAGTATAGAAGAGCATGCCAGGAACATCACCAGGCGTATCTAAAAATGGGGTGCCTACCTGGGGAAGCTGCAACACAGGTCTACATGAATGCTAAATGGTGGGAGTAGCATGCTATAGACAGAGCTAAGTGAGCCCACAATCAATGGATGAGATCAAAGCACAGCAGTCCTGCCACATCCAGTCATGAATGGTGGTGGACAATTAAACAACTAACTGAATGTAATGTATATACCTTTCAGGGGGGAACTACTTTTCACAGCTCATGTATACTGTAGTACCGGCAGTGACCACACCTGTATATAGCACTGAGTAGTAATCTGTACAGTCAGTTCCACTGTGAGCCACGTTGAGTAAACACCTGTTGTACCGTTTCTCCTGCAGTCTGTGTCTTATTATACACAGACACAACATTGGCGACAAGGGAAGTTCGAATCTACCTGCAACTTTGCATCACCTCCCGGGGATTCGTTCCTGGAGATCAGTGGATTGGAGGTCAAGGCCAGAGGCTCGGGCATCAACCACGGGCAACCACCCAGTCATCCAGCAGAGGCTCGAGAATTGCGGAGGAGGCTGTCGAGAGCCAGGCTTGGCTTTCCAGTCGAGGTGGTCCAGCGAAATGGGCTGGCAACAGGTAGTGCGCAGACCCTTCCTGGACAGTGGCGGGCTAGAGCCCGACCGAGCGGCACAGCAAAGGGCCGAGCAGCGTCGACGGGGGAGAGAGAGAGAAGGCAGAGTGCACAGGGCGCAGCCAGTGTTTAGGGGCCGAGCAGCGTCGAAGAGAGGGAGAGAGAGACGTGCAGAAACCCGCGAGGCACCGCCATTGCCACGAGGACCACCGAGAGCGGTGTTGGCAGCAGCGCAGGAGAAGCGCGCAAAACCTACAGGGCGCCGCCATTGCCACGAGAACCGCCGGAACAAAAGAGTGATAATGACTCCGAAAGCAGGGAACTGAGTTGTCTGAAACTACATAATGTGATCACAATGGAGGATCACCGAACCATTTGGGTCACTCTCAAGATAGCAGGAGTCCAGGTAAAGATGGAATTGGACACAGGATCAGCCCTAACAGTCATAAACCGACGGGACTACGAGAGACTATTCTCACACATACCCTTGAGAGACACAAAAATTATTTTGAAGACGTACACGGGGCAAAAAGTCTACCCCAAAGGAAAAATAAGGGTGACTGTTATATATAACAGTAAGGAAACACCAAAACTAGACCTGTATGTATTGCAAGATGGAGGACCACCATTACTGGGACGTGAATGGATCCGGAAAATACAACTGGATTGGCATTCCATACAGGCACTGACTGTGGCTGACAAAAAGGATGATGACGTCACACCTGGGCGACTGTCAAAGATCCTAACTGACGCGAAAGAAGTGTCCCAGCAAGGACTCGGAACACTAAAAGGCATGACAGCGACAATTAAAATTGAAGAAAAAGCAAGTCCAAAATTTTTTAAGGCCTTATGCGATCCGCCCAGCCGTCAAAGCAAAGCTGGAGAGTCTGGAACGTTCAGGTGTACTGTCCAAGGTAGACTGGAGCGAGTGGGCTACACCCATCGTCCCTGTGATGAAAAAGTCGTTGAGCAGCACGCCTGGGGAACCAAGGAAGGTTCGCATCTGTGGGGACTTTAAGGTTACAGTGAACCCGGTCCTTCACACCGTACAATATCCACTTCCGCGGATTGAAGATATTTTCGCCTCGCTATCTGGAGGGAAATGCTTCACGAAGATTGACCTGGCCCAGGCGTATCTGCAAATGGAGGTAGAAGAAGCATCAAAAAAATACCTCCCATTCAACACCGATAAAGGTCTTTACCAATACAACCGGCTGGTATTCGGGGTAGCATCAGCTCCGGCTATTTGGCAGAGGGCAATGGAACAAGTCCTGCAAGGGATCCCAGGGACCCAGTGTTATTTGGACGACATCCTGGTCACGGGCGAAAATGACAGTGATCACCTTGCCAACCTGGAGCAGGTGCTCACTAGATTGCAGGAATATGGGCTCTGAGCTAACCGACCCAAATGCGAGTTCTTTAGAAAACAGATCTCGTATTGTGGCCACGTTATCGATAAAGAGGGGTTACATAAGCCCCCAGAGAAGATTGCGGCAGTAGTCAAGGCTCCAGCACCGGAAAATGTGTCACAACTGAGGTCGTTCCTCGGGCTGGTAAACTACTACCATAAGTTCTTGCCAAATTTGTCTACAATACTGCACCCACTGAACACCCTACTGCAAACTGGGGTGCCATTGAAGTGGAGTGACGAATGAAGACGAGCTTTCCAGAAGAGCAAAACACTAATCACATCGAAAGAGGTATTGGCCCACTACAACCCAGCATTACCAATTCGGTTGGCATGTGATGCGTCACCCTACGGCAATGGAGCTGTGCTGTCGCACAAATTCTCGGACGGCTCAGAGAGGCCAATAGCCTTTGCGTCATGATCACTAACCTCAGCCGAGCGTAACTACGCCCAGATTGACAGGGAGGCCCTCAGCCTAGTGTGGGGAGTGAAAAAGTTCAATCACTATCTGCACGGGCAGAAATTCACCTTGCTGACTGATCACCAGCCTCTTGTCTCCATTTTTAATCCGAAGAAGGGCTTTCCGGTGATGACTGCGCAACGACTACAAAGATGGTCACTTTTTCTAGGGGCGCACCACTATGAGATTGCATATAAGGGCACGAAACAGCATGGAAAAGCTGATGGGCTATCACTCTGCCACTGCCTACTGCAGAGGAAGCACCAGCAGTGGATCCTGTCGAAATATTCCATTCGACTAGAGTTGAATACCTACCGGTAAGTAACGCTTGTATCGAAAAGGAAACCCAAAATGACCTGACACTGTCTTGTGTATATGATTTGACGGTGAAGGGATGGCCAGCACATGGTGACTCACTGTTGCCAGCATTCTCGACAAGGAGAGAACAGCTGTCAGTGTGCCGGGGGACCTTGATGTGTGGATCCCGAGTGGTAATTCCACCCAAGTTAAGGGATAGAGTGCTCAATGAGCTTCATGAGGGTCATCTGGGAGGGGTAAAAATGAAATGCCTAGCCAGGGCTTATGTGTGGTGGCCGGGAATCGATAAACTATTCGAGGACCTGACCAAGAGCTGCTCAGGATGCCAGAAAGTCCAAAATGCAGCACCACAGGCCCCTCTACACCCATGGGAGTGGCCCTCATCTCCATGGCAACGGGTGCATATTGATTTTGCTGGTCCATTCATGGACTCAAAGTTTTTAATAGCCATGGATGCGCACTCAAAATGGCCTGAGGTCATCAAAATGTCCTCCACCACCACGGAGAAAACTATTGCAGTCCTATGGACCATTTTTGCCAGGAATGGCTTGCCAGAACAGATTTGCTCTGACAATGGACCACAGTTTGTGTCCGAAGAGTTCCGGAGGATCTTGAAAAAGAATGGGGTAAGGCATTACACATCAGCCCCGTATCATCCAGCCACAAATGGATTGGCTGAGAGGTTCGTACAAACCTTTAAGGAGGCAATAAAGGCTATGTACAATGACAACATTCCGCTGCAGCACAAGGTGGACAATTTCCTGTCTGCCTACCGGAAAGCAACACATGCAGTCACCAACCAGGCCCCAGCCATGATGTTCTTTAACCGAAGGTTAAGATCTCGTCTGGATTTGCTCAGACCAAACGTACGAAGAGATGTTGAGAGTAAGCAATTCCAGCACATCGATGAGAAGCCAACAAGGAGCTTCAATGTAGGGCAACCAGTCTTGGCCCACGACTACCGAACAGAAAAATGGCAGCCAGGAACGATATGCACACGGCAGGGCCCACTAATGTACGCAGTGGACGTTGGGGAGAGCATCGTGAGACGCCATGCTGACCAAATCCTAGAGTCACAGGAACAAGTCAATCCCATGCCTCGCCCATACGTACCTGGTGATGCACCCGGCGTACAGGTCGCATCTACCCCAGAAACAGTAGCATCGGAAGCTGATGAACCAACCGACGACAGGGGGCCAGAATCGCCTCCGCACCAAGAGCAAGACACTCGGGAAAGGCGCTATTCAGAAAGGATCAGGAAGTCTCCCCAAAGACTGAATATATAAATAGACTATTTTCAGCTAATGTTGCATGTTAAATGTGTTAATTGTAATTGTTAAATCTGTGAATCTTGATGTATGGTGTCCTTCAACAAATAGACAGAGACTGCAGAGGAACAATCAACAGGTCTTTACTGGATGAGGGTTACTTTAAAACTAACAGTACAGATCCCTACTCAGGGTTTATATACAGGTGTGGTCACTGCCGGTACTACAGTACACAGGAGCTGTAAAAAGTAGTTATCCCCTTAAAGGTACATACACTACAATTCCTCCCCTTTTAGATTAACAGTACCATAACATTCATTTAACAGTTAACACTTTTAACATGCAACATTAACTGAAAATAGTCCATTTATAAATTCAGTCTTTCGGGCGGCTTCCTGATCCTTTCTGGATAGCGCCTTTCCTGAGTGTCTTGCTCTTGGTGCGGAGGCGATTCTGCCCCCCTGTCGTCGGTTGGTTCATCAGCTTCCGATGCTACTGTTTCTGGGGTAGATGGTACCATTATGTCGGGTTCATCACCAGGTACGCGAGACATGGGGTTGACTCGTTCCTGTGACGCTAGGATCTGGTCAACATGGCATCTCACAATGCTCTCCCCAACATCCACTGTGTACATTAGTGGCCACTGCCATGTGCATATCGTTCCTGGTTGCCATTTCTCTGTTCGGTAGTCGCGGGCCAAGACTGGTTGCCCTACATTGAAGCTCCTTGTCGGCTTCTCATTGATGTGCTGGAATTGCTTATTCTCAACATTTCTTCGTACATTTGGTCTGAGCAAATCCAGACGAGATCTCAACCTTCGGTTAAAGAACATCATGGCTGGGGTCTGGTTGATAACTGCATGTGTTGCATTTCTGTAAGCTAACAGGAAATTGTCCACCTTATGCTGCAGTGGAATGTCGTCATCGCACATGGCCCTTACTGCCTTTTTAAAGGTTTGTACGAACCTCTCAGCCAATCCATTTGTGGCTGGATGATACGGGGCGGATGTGTAATGCCTTACCCCATTCCTTCTCATAAATTTCCGAAACTCTTCGGACACAAACTGTGGTCCGTTATCAGAGCAAATCTGCTCTGGCAAGCCATTCCTGGGAAATATGGTCCGTAGGACTGCAATAGTTTTCTCCCTTTGTGGTGGAGGACATTTTGATCATCTCAGGCCATTTCGAGTGCGCATCCACGGCTATTAAGAACATTGAGTCCATGAATGGACCAGCAAATTCAATATGCACCCGTTGCCATGGAGATGAGGGCCACTCCCATGGGTGTAGAGGGGCATGTGGTGGTGCATTTTGGACCTTCTGGCATCCTGAGCAGCCCTTTGTCAGGTCCTCGATTTGCTGATCGATCCCTGGCCACCACACATAAGCCCTAGCAAGGCTTTTCATTTTCACCCCTCCCAGATGGCCTTCGTGAAGCTCATTGAGCACTCTCTCCCTTGACTTGGGTGGAAATACCACTCGGGATCCACACATCAAGGTCCCCTGGCATACTGACAGCTGTTCTCTTCTGGATGAGAATGCTGGCAACAGTGAGTCGCCATGTGTTGGCCATCCCTTCACCGTCAAGTCATATACCCGAGAGATTGTTGTGTCATTTCGGGTCTCCTTCTCTATATCAGCATTAGTTACTGGCAAGTGTTCAATTATAGTCGAATGAAATATTTCGACAGGGTCCACTGCTGGTGCTTCCTCTGCAGTAGGCAGTGGCAGGCGCCATAGCCCATTAGCGTTTCCATGCTGTTTTGTGCCCTTATATTCAATTTCATATTGGTTCACCCATTGGAAAAGGGAACATCTTTGTAGCCATTGCGCATTCATCACCGGAACGCCCTTCTCTGGATTAAATATGGAGACAAGTAGTTGGTGGTCAGTCAGCAAGGTGAACTTCTGCCCGTGCAGACAGTAGTTGAACTTTTTCACTCCCCACACTAGGCTGAGGGCATCCCTATCAATCTGGGTGTAGTTACGCTCGGCTGAGGTTAGTGATCGTGACGCAAAGGCTATTGGACTCTCTGAGCCATCCCAGAATTTGTGCGACAGCACCACTCCAATGCCATAGGGTGATGCATCACACGCCAACCGAATTGGTAGTGCTGGGTTGAAATGAGCCAACACCTCTTTTGATGTGATCAATGTTTTGCTCTTCTGGAAAGCTCTTTTACATTCGTCATTCCAATTTCATGGTACCCCCATTTGCAGTAGGGTGTTCAATGGGTGCAGTACGGTAGACAAATTCGGCAAGAACTTATGGTAGTAGTTCACCAGCCCGAGGAACGACCTCAGTTGTGACACATTTTCTGGTGCTGGAGCCTTGACTACTGCCTCAATCTTTTCAGGGGACTTATGTAACCCCTCTTCATCAATAACGTGGCCACAATACGAGATCTGCTTCTGGAAACCTCGCATTTGTGGTGATTAGCTCGGAGCCCATATTCCTTCAATCTAGTGAGCACCTGTTCCAGGTTGGTGAGGTGATCACTGTCATTTTCGCCCGTGACCAGGATGTCATCCAAATAACACTGGGTCCCTGGAATCCCTTGCAGGACTTGTTCCATTGCCCTTTGCCAAATAACCGGAGCTGATGCTACCCCGAACACCAGCCGATTGTATTGGTAGAGAGCTTTATGAGTGTTGATCGTGAGGTACTGTTTCGAGGCTTCTTCTACCTCCATTTGCAGGTACCCCTGGGCCAGATCAATCTTAGTGAAGCGTTTCCCTCCAGGTAGCGAGGCGAAAATATCTTCAATCCGCGGAAGCGGATATTGTACCATGTGAACGACTGGGTTCACTGTCACCTTAAAGTCCCCACAGATGTGAACCTGCTTTGGTTCCCCAAGCGTATTACTCAATGACCTCTTCATTACAGGAACGATGGGTGTAGCACACTCGCTCCAGTCCACTTTGGACAGTACTCCTGAACGTTCCAAACCTTCCAGCTCTGCTTCGACGGCTGGGCGGATCGCATAAGGCACCGGTCTGGCGTTAAAAAACTTTGGGCTTGCATTTTCCTCTATTTCGATCATTGCTGTTATGCCTTTTAGTGTCCCGAGTTCCTCCTGGAACACTTCTTGTGCGTCAGTTAGCATTTTTGACAGTCGTCCAGGTGTGACGTCGTCATCCTTTTTGGCATCTACAATCAGTGCTTGTATGGAATGCCAATCTATCTGTATCTATCGGATCCATTCACGTCCTAGTAATGGTGGTCCTCCCTCTGGCAATACATATAGGTCCATTTTTGGTGTTTCCTTGCCGTTATATATAACGTTCACCCTTATTTTTCCTTTGGGTAGACTTTTTGCCCCGTGTACGTCTTCAAGACGATCTCTGTATCTCTCAAGGGTATACGTGAGAATAGCCGCTTGTAGTCTCTTTGGTTTATGACTGTTAGGGCTGATCCTGTGTCCAATTCCATTTTCACTTGGACTCCGGCTATCTTGAGCGTGACCCAGACAGTTTGGTGATCCTCCGTTTTGATCACATTATGTAGTTTCACACAACCCAGCTCCTTGCTTCCGGAGTCTGTATCACTTTTCTGTTCATCTGAACTACTCTCCGTCACCTTATGTAGCTTCTTGTACTTCTCCTGTGGAGATTTCTTGCTGCTGGTTTTCTTTTCTGACCTGCAGACTCTTGCTATGTGTCCTACTTTTCCACACTGTCTGCACACTTGGTCCTTGAACCAGCAATCCTTATGGTCGTGTGTTGTTCTGCCGCAGCGATAGCACTTCACTGTTCCGTATGACATTTCAATTGTGCCATATTCTTGCGGTCTCCGTTGTATCTCTTCCACGCCCCCTGCTGCTGCTTTGTGTGATACTGCCATGTTGAAAGCCTTGTCCAGCGTAAGACCCTTTTCTGATAGAAGCCGTTTCTGGGTTCCTTCACTTTGAAGCCCACACACAAACTTGTCCCTTAAAGGATCTGCTAGTCCCGTTCCAAACTGGCAGTGTTTCGATAGCTTGCGCAGTTCCGTTAAATACTCAGCATTACTTTCATCTTTATGCTGGTTCCTTTTGTGAAACTTAAATCTTTCTGCTATCAGCAGCGGTGTGGGGTTTAAGTGGTCCTGTAGGATTGACACTATGTTTTCAAAATCCTTTTCCACTGGCTTCTCTGGGGTTACTAGGTTTCGCAGTAAGTCATACGTTTTTGCACCCATTGAATTCAACAATACCAGCGCTTTCTTGTCATCTGTCACTTCATTTGCCTTGCAGTATACTTCAATGCGTTCGACATATGTCGTCCAATCTTCGACTTCATTGTCGAACGCTGTGATACTGCCACTCTTCAGCATTTTTGGGTGTGGTTACACTGGCTCAAAATGACATCTCCCGCGCTCTCCCTTCCTCTACGCTGCGGCTCAAAATGGCGTCTCCCGCGCTCTCCCTTCTTCTCTGCTGCGGCTCAAAATGGCGTCACCCGCACTCTCCCTTCTTCTCCGCTGCAGCTCGGCCCTTTAACACCGGCTGCGCTCTGTGCATTTTCTTGCGTGCCTCTCTCTCTCGTTGACGCTGCTCGGCCCTTGAACACCGGCTGTGCTCTGTGCGCTCTACCCTCTCTCTTCTCCCGTCGACGCCGCTCGGTCCTGAACACCGGCTGCGCCCTGTGCACTCTACCCTCTCTCTTCTCCCGTTGACGCTGCTCAGCCTTTTCTGTGCCGTCGGTCGGCTCTAGCCGCCGCTGTCCGGGAAGGGTCTGTGCCGTACCTGTTGCCAGCCCATTACGCTGGACCACCGTGACTGGAGAACCAAGCCCAGCTCACAACAGCCTCCCCTGCGATGCTCAAGTCTCCGCTGGATGGTCGACGCCCGTGCTTCTGGACTCGGCCTTCTTCTTTCACTGTTCTCCAGGAGCGAATCCCTGGGAGGTGATGCAGAGTTGCAGGTAGGTTTGAATCTTCTCGTCGCCAATGTTAGATCCGTGTATCTTGATGTTGTGTTTCCTTCAATAATTAGACAAGAGACTGCAGGGAACAATCAACAGGTGTTTACTGGATGAGGGATACTCTAAAACTAACCGTACAGATCACTACTCAGGGTTTATATACAGGTGTGGTCACTGCCGGTACTACATTATACAGGAGCTGTAAAAAGTAGTTCTCCCCTTAAAGGTACATACACTACAGTATGTGCTACAGTGACTGAGGGGCGTGGTCTGCATTGGCTGAGGGGAGTGGGCTGCAGTGACTGAGGGGAGTGGGCTGCAGTGACTGAGGGGAATCGGCTGCAGTGACTGAGGGGAGTGGGCTGCAGTGACTGAGGGGTGTGAGCTGTAGTGACTGACAGGTCTGCGATGCATTGAGCCAGAGTTGTTGGATCTAGTTACTGAGTGGAGTTGTACGTAGTACCTTAATGAGTTTTATAAAGACTGGAGTCTGACATTCTCCGGACTCCAGTAACAGCCTGATGACCTATTCGGGTGTTCTCCACTCTGCATGCTCCCATGTTGATCTTCCTTTGTTGCACATGCAAAGACACCCCCAAATCAGGAACCCGAGGAAGAATCGCATTGCGAATCCGTTGAATGTTCATCCACTATTCCAGAGGGGTCTGCAACCTCTAGTATTAGTCTAGTGTGCTCCAAAATGTTGTCAGAATGTGCACCCAATGTAAATGCTGAAATCTTCAGTCCCAACACTTCGTCCATCTCGTACTGAGGGGTGTGGGATTTAGTGACCGAGGGGGGCTGGATGAGCAGAATGTAGGAAGAGTGATAAGGACACTGAGAGGAGTGGGGCACCGTGACTGTGGGGAATGGTCTGCAGTGATTGAGGGGAGTGGGCTGCAGTGACTGAGGGGAGTGTGCTGCTATAGCTGAGGGCAGTGGGCTGCAGTGACTGAGGGGAGTGTGCTGCTATGGCTGAGGGCAGAGGGCTGCAGTGACTGAGGGGAGTGTGCTGCTATGGCTGAGGGCAGTGGGCTGCAGTGACTGAGGGGATTGGACTGCAGTGACTGAGGGAGTGGGATGCAGGGACTGAGTGGAGTGGGTTGCAGTGACTGAGGGGAATGGTCTGCAGTGACTGAGGGGATTGGGCTGCAGTGACTGAGGGAGTGAGCAGCAGTGACTGAGGGAGTGGGCTGCAGTGACTGAGGGGAGTGGGCTGCAGTGACTGAGCGGAGTGGGCTTTAGTGACTGAGTAGTGAGGGCTACAGAGAAAAGGGGCGTGGGCTGCAGTGGCTGAGGGGCATGTTCTGCAGTGACTGAGGGGAGTGGGCTGCAGTGACTGAGGTGAGTGTGCTGCAGTGGCTGAGGGCAGTGGGCTGCAGTGACTGAGTGGAGTGGGCTATAGTGACTGAGTAGAGAGGGCTACAGAGAAGAGGGGCGTGGGCTGCAGTGACTGAGGGGCATGGGCTGCAGTGACTGAGGGGCATGGGCTGCAGTGACTGAGGGGAATCGGCTGCAGTGACTGAGGGGAATGGGCTGCAGTGACTGAGGTGAATGGGCTGCAGTGACTGAGTGGAGTCGGAGGCAGTGATTGAGGGGATTGGGCTGCAGTGACTGAGGGGAGATTGAGGCATTGTTTGAGGGGAGTGGGCTGCAGTGACTGAGGAGAGTGGGCTGCAGTTACTGAGGGGAGTGGGGTGCCGTGACTGAGGGGAGTGGGTGGCAATGGCAGAGGGGAGCGGGCTGCAGCGACTGAGCGGAGTGGGATGCAGTGCCTAAGGGGAGTGGGCTGCAGTGACTGAGCGGAGTGGGATGCAGTGCCTGAGGGGAGTGGGCTGCTGTGACTGAGGTTTTGGGCTGTTGCGACTGAGGGGAGTGGGATGCAGTGAGTAAGCGGAGTGTGCTGCAGTGAGTGAGTGGAGTGGACTGCAGTGACTGAGGTTAGTGGGCTGCAGTGACTGAGGTTAGTGGGCTGCAGTGACAGAGGGGAGTGGCATGCAGTTGCTGTAGTGACTGAAGGGAGTGGAAGGCAGTGACTGAGGGGAGTGGGCTGCATTGACTGAGGGGAGAGGCTGCAGTGACTGAGGGGAGTGGGCTGTAGGGACTGAGGGGAGTGGGCTGCATTGGCTGCGGCGAGTGGGCTGCAATGACTGAGGGGAGTGGCCTTCCGTGACTGAAGGGAGTGGGCGTTTATGACAGAGGGGAGTGGGCTGCAGTGACTAAGAGGTATGGGAAGCATTTGCTGCTTGGAGTGGGCTGCAGAAACTGAAGGGAATGGGCTGCAGTGACTGAAGGGAGTGGGAGGCAGCGACTGAGGGGAGTGGGCTGCATTGACTGAGGGGAGAGGCTGCAGTGACTGAGGGGAGTGGGCTGTAGGGACTGAGGGGAGTGGGCTGCAGTGACTGAGGGGAGTGAGCTGCAGTGACTGAGGGGAGAGGCTGCAGTGACTGAGGGGAGAGGCTGCAGTGACTGAGGGGAGTGGGCTGTAGGGACTGAGGGGAGTGGGGTGCAGTGACTGAGCGTAATGGGCTGCAGTGACTGAGGTGAGAGTGACTCAGTGACTAATTGGATTGTGCTGCTGTGACTGAGAGGAGTGGGCTGCCGTGACTGAGTGGAGTTTGTGGCAATGACTGAGGGGAACGGGCTGCAGTGACTAAGGGGAGTGGGATGCAGTGACTGAGTGGAGTGGACTGCAGTGACTGAGGTTAGTGGGCTGCAGTGACTGAGGTTAGTGGGCTGCAGTGACTGAGGGGAGTGGCATGCAGTTGCTGTAGTGACTGAAGGGAGTGGAAGGCAGTGACTGAGGGGAGTGGGCTGCATTGACTGAGGGGAGAGGCTGCAGTGACTGAGGGGAGTGGGCTGTAGGGACTGAGGAGAGTGGGCTGCATTGGCTGCGGCGAGTGGGCTGCAATGACTGAGGGGAGGGGCTTCCGTGACTGAAGGGAGTGGGCGTTTATGACAGAGGGGAGTGGGCTGCAGTGACTAAGAGGTATGGGAAGCATTTACTGCTTGGAGTGGGCTGCAGAAACTGAAGGGAATGGGCTGCAGTGACTGAAGGGATTGGGAGGCAGCGACTGAGGGGAGTGGGCTGCATTGACTGAGGGGAGAGGCTGCAGTGACTGAGGGGAGTGGGCTGTAGGGACTGAGGGGAGTGGGCTGCAGTGACTGAGGGGAGTGAGCTGCAGTGACTGAGGGGAGAGGCTGCAGTGACTGAGGGGAGAGGCTGCAGTGACTGAGGGGAGTGGGCTGTAGGGACTGAGGGGAGTGGGGTGCATTGACTGAGGGGAGAGGATGCAGTGACTGAGGGGAGTGGGCTGTAGGGACTGAGGGGAGTGGGCTGCAGTGACTGAGGGGAGTGGGCTGCAATGACTGAGGGGAGTGGGCTTCTGTGACTGAAGGGAGTGGGCGTTTATGACAGAGGGGAGTGGGCTGCAGTGCCTAAGAGGTATGGGAAGCAGTTACTGAGTGCACTGGGCTGCAGTAACTGAAGCGAATGGGCTGCAGTGACTGAAGGGAGTGGGAGGCAGTGACTGAGGGGAGTGGGGTGCATTGACTGAGGGGAGTGGGGTGCATTGACTGAGCGGAATGGGTTGCTGTGACTAAGGGGATTGGGCTGCAGTGACTGAGTGTAATGGGCTGCAGTGACTGAGGTGAGAGTGACTCAGTGACTAATTGGATTGTGCTGCTGTGACTGAGAGGAGTGGGCTGCCGTGACTGAGGGGAGTTTGTGGCAATGACTGAGGGGAATGGGCTGCAGTGACTAAGGGGAGTGGGATGCAGTGACTGAGGGGAGTGGGATGCAGTAACTGAGGGGAGTGGGATGCAGTTATTCTGTGGAGTGGGCTGCAGTGACTGAGGAGAAAGGGCTGCAATGACTGAGGGAGTGGATGGTAGTGACTGAGGGGAGTGAGCTGCACTGACTGAGGAGAGTGGGCTGCTGTGACTGAGGGTTGGGGGAGTCAGAGACTGAGAGGAGTGAGCTGCAGTGACTGACGGGAGTGGGCTGCGGTGACTGAGGTGAATGGGCTGCAGGGACTGAGGGGAGATTGAGGCATTGATTGTGGGGAGTGGGTGGCAATGGCAGAGGGGAGTGGGCTGCAGTGACTGAGCAGAGTGGGATGCAGTGCCTGAGGGGAGTGGGCTGCTGTGACTGAGATTTTGGGCTGTAGCGACTGAGTGGAGAGGGATGCAGTGAGTGAGCGGAGTGGGCTGCAGTGACTGAGTGGAGTGGGCTTTAGTGACTGAGTAGAGAGGGCTACAGAGAAGAGGGGCGTGGGCTGCAGTGACTGAGGGGCATGGGCTGCAGTGACTGAGGGGCATGGGCTGCAGTGACTGAGGGGAGTGGGCTGCAGTGACTGAGGGGAATGGGCTGCAGTGACTGAGGGGAATGGGCTGCTGTGACTGAGGTGAATGGGCTGCAGTGACTGAGTGGAGTCGGAGGCAGTGATTGAGGGGATTGGGCTGCAGTGACTGAGGGGAGATTGAGGCATTGTTTGAGGGGAGTGGGCTGCAGTGACTGAGGAGAGTGGGCTGCAGTTACTGAGGGGAGTGGGGTGCCGTGACTGAGGGGAGTGGGTGGCAATGGTAGAGGGGAGCGGGTGGCAATGGCAGAGGGGAGCGGGCTGCAGCGACTGAGCGGAGTGGGATGCAGTGCCTAAGGGGAGTGGGCTGCAGTGACTGAGCGGAGTGGGATGCAGTGCCTGAGGGGCGTGGGCTGCTGTGACTGAGGTTTTGGGCTGTTGCGACTGAGGGGAGTGGGATGCAGTGAGTAAGCGGAGTGTGCTGCAGTGACTGAGTGGAGTGGACTGCAGTGACTGAGGTTAGTGGGCTGCAGTGACTGAGGTTAGTGGGCTGCAGTGACTGAGGGGAGTGGCATGCAGTTGCTGTAGTGACTGAAGGGAGTGGAAGGCAGTGACTGAGGGGAGTGGGCTGCATTGACTGAGGGGAGAGGCTGCAGTGACTGAGGGGAGTGGGCTGTAGGGACTGAGGGGAGTGGGCTGCATTGGCTGCGGCGAGTGGGCTGCAATGACTGAGGGGAGTGGGCTTCCGTGACTGAAGGGAGTGGGCGTTTATGACAGAGGGGAGTGGGCTGCAGTGACTAAGAGGTATGGGAAGCATTTACTGCTTGGAGTGGGCTGCAGAAACTGAAGGGAATGAGCTGCAGTGACTGAAGGGAGTGGGAGGCAGCGACTGAGGGGAGTGGGCTGCTTTGACTGAGGGGAGAGGCTGCAGTGACTGAGGGGAGTGGGCTGTAGGGACTGAGGGGAGTGGGCTGCAGTGACTGAGGGGAGTGAGCTGCAGTGACTGAGGGGAGAGGCTGCAGTGACTGAGGGGAGAGGCTGCAGTGACTGAGGGGAGTGGGCTGTAGGGACTGAGGGGAGTGGGGTGCATTGACTGAGGGGAGAGGATGCAGTGACTGAGGGGAGTGGGCTGTAGGGACAGAGGGGAGTGGGCTGCAGTGACTGAGGGGAGTGGGCTGCAATGACTGAGGGGAGTGGGCTTCTGTGACTGAAGGGAGTGGGCGTTTATGACAGAGGGGAGTGGGCTGCAGTGCCTAAGAGGTATGGGAAGCAGTTACTGAGTGCACTGGGCTGCAGTAACTGAAGGGAATGGGCTGCAGTGACTGAAGGGAGTGGGAGGCAGTGACTGAGGGGAGTGGGGTGCATTGACTGAGGGGAGTGGGGTGCATTGACTGAGCGGAATGGGTTACTGTGACTAAGGGGATTGGGCTGCAGTGACTGAGCGTAATGGGCTGCAGTGACTGAGGTGAGAGTGACTCAGTGACTAATTGGATTGTGCTGCTGTGACTGAGAGGAGTGGGCTGCCGTGATTGAGGGGAGTTTGTGGCAATGACTGAGGGGAATGGGCTGCAGTGACTAAGGGGAGTGGGATGCAGTGACTGAGGGGAGAGGGATGCAGTAACTGAGGGGAGTGGGATGCAGTTATTCTGTGGAGTGGGCTGCAGTGACTGAGGGGAAAGGGCTGCAATGACTGAGGGAGTGGGTGGTAGTGACTGAGTGGAGTGAGCTGCACTGACTGAGGAGAGTGGGCTGCTGTGACTGAGGGTTGGGGGAGTCAGAGACTGAGAGGAGTGAGCTGCAGTGACTGAGGGGAGTGGGCTGCGGTGACTGAGGTGAATGGGCTGCAGGGACTGAGGGGAGATTGTGGCATTGATTGAGGGGAGTGGGCTGCAGTGACTGAGGGGAGATTGAGGCATTGATTGAGGGGAGTTGGTGGCAATGGCAGAGGGGAATGGGCTGCAGTGACTGAGCAGAGTGGGATGCAGTGCCTGAGGGGATTGGGCTGCTGTGACTGAGGTTTTGGGCTGTAGCGACTGAGTGGAGAGGGATGCATTGAGTGAGCGGAGTGGGCTGCAGTGACTGAGTGGAGTGGACTGCAGTGACTGAGGTTAGTGGGCTGCAGTGGCTCAGTGGAGTGGGATGCTGTTACTGAGGCGAGTTGGCTGCAGTGATTGAAGGGTTGTGGAAGGCAGTGACTGAGGGGTGTGGGCTGCATTGACTGAGGGGAGAGGCTGCAGTGACTGAGGGGAGTGGGCTGCAGTGACTGAGGGGAGTAGGCTGCAATGACTGAGGGGAGTGGACTTCCGTGACTTAAGGGAGTGGGCGTTTATGACAGAGGGGAGTGGGCTGCATTGACTAAGGGGTGTGGGAAGCAGTTACTTAGTGGAGTGGGCTGCAGTAACTGAAGGGAATGGGCTTCCGTGACTGAAGGGAGTGGGCGTTTATGACAGAGGGGAGTGGGCTGCATTGACTAAGTGGAGTTGGATGCAGTTACTGAGTGGAGTGGGCTGCAGTAACTGAAGGGAATGGGCTTCCGTGACTGAAGGGAGTGGGAGGCAGGGATTGAGGGGAGTGTGGTGCATTGACTGAGCGGAATGGGTTGCTGTGACTGACTGAGAGTAATGGGCTGCAGTGACTGAAGGGAGAGTGACTCAGTGACTAATTGGAATGTGCTGCTATGACTGATGGGAGTGGGCTGCAGTGACTGAGGGGAGTGGGTGGCAATGACTGAGGGGAATGGGCTGCAGTGACTAAGGGGAGTGGGATGCAGTGACTGAGGGGAGTGTGATGCAGTGACTGAGGGGAGTGGGATGCAGTTACTCTGTGGAGTGGGCTGCAGTGACTGAGGGGAAAGGGCTGCAGTGACTGAGGGAGTGGGTGGTAGTGACTTAGGGGAGTGTGCTGCTGTGGCTGAGGGGAGTGGGAGTCAGAGACTGAGAGAAGTGAGCTGCAGTGACTGAGGGGAGTGGGCTGCAGTGACTGAGGGGAGTGGGCTGCAGTGACTGAGGGGAGTGGGCTGCAGTGACTGAGGGGAGTGGGATGCAGTGACCGAGGGGAGTGAGCTGCAGTGACTGAGGGGAGTGGGCAGCAGTGACTGAGGTGAGTGGGCTGCAGTGGCTGAGGGGATTGGGTTGAAGGAACAGTGGGGAATGGGCTGCAATGACTAAGAAGATTGGGCTGCAGTGACTGAGGGGAGTGGGCTGCAATGACTGAGGGTTGTGGTCTGCAGTGACTGAGGGGAGTGGGCTGCAGTGACTGAGGGGATTGGGCTGTAATTACCGAGGGTAGTGTGCTGCAGGGACTGAGGTGAGTGGGCTGCAGGGACTGAGGTGTGTGGACTGCAGTGACTGGGTGTAGTTGGCTGCAATGACTGAGGGGAGAGGGATGTGGAGACTGAAGTGGAGTCTGATGAGGAGACTGAGGGGAGCGTGATGAGGAGACTGAATGCTATGTGATGAGGAGGCTGAGGTGAGTGGAAGGAGGAGTGAGTAGAGTGTGTTGCAGTGACTGACTGTAGTGGGATCCAGTGACTTAACGGCGTGGGATTTGAAGATTCCAGTTTTTCTGTAGACTGGTTTCTGACATTCTTCGTACTCTAGCACCAGCCTGATGACCAGTTCAGGTGTGCTCCACTCAGCACTCTGCCCTTTCTCTCTTCCTTTGTTACAGATCCCGAGACATCCCCAACTGAGAAACCCGAGGAACAATCCACTCGCGAATCCACTGTCCGTTCATCCACTGTTCCGGGGGGACCTGAAACCTCAGGTATCTGCCTTTTGGCGTCCATTAAACACACTGTTCAATCAATGCAACTGTTGAAATCCTCTGCCCCTCAGATTCATCAAATCTCTAACTGAGGGTCCTGGGTTGAGGAGACGAATGGTTCTTGGACGGGGAGACTGAGGGGAGTTGAATGCAATGATTGAGGGTTGTGAGTGCAGTGTCTGAGGGGAATAGGATGGCCAGATTGAAGGGGGTGCAATGAGGCGACTAAGGGGAGTGTTATGAGGAGACTGAGGGGAGTTGGATGATACGACTGGGTGGAGTGGGATGAGGATTCCGAGACCAGTTGGATGAGGAGACTGGGTGGAGTGGGATGAGGATTCCGAGGCCAATTGGATGAGGAGACTGAGGGAATTGGGATGGGGATTTCGATAGGAGTTGGATGTAGTAACTGAGCATTGTGTGAAGCAAGTGGTGACATCACAGCGGGAGAGGAAATAAAAGCTGGCGGTGGAATGGAGGGCAGAGAATGAATACACAGAGAGAGTAGAATGGAGACAAGAGGGGTGAGATAAAACGAGAATAAAAGAGAGGTAAAGGATAGAGCGAATGCAAAAACCGCGGTAAGAGAGCATTCAATAGAGGGCAGCAAGAGTTCACAGTCATCCCGTGACTTGTGCTGAACTCTCAACCTGTTTAACCTTTTGAAGTTGTGCCTGTTGTTTTTAGATATTCAGTACCAGCGGATTGATGTGCAGATCACTTCAATGACAGAACTCGATGATGAAATGGCGAAGAGAATCACTGTGGAGAGGGTGAGAGACTGCACTGCACTGAGAGCAAACACAGGGCGATAGCAGATCCTCCCTCTTGATGTCTGAATTCACTGATGGGCATCTCCACATCAGATATGTAACCAGATCCACTTCCCCCTCTGGATGTCATCCTGTCACCCAGACCACCTCATTCATGGAGCTGTGGTACAGAGCAGCTCGAGGGGCTGAATGGTCTCATCCTGTTCCTGTGTAATAGGCTCGAGGGGCAAACTGGACTCCTCCTGTTCCTGTGTAGCAGGCTGTGGAAGGGCTGAATGGCCTGTTCCTGTTCCTGTGTAACAGGCTCGTGGGGCTGGATGGCCTCCTCCTGTTCCTGTGTAGCAGGCTCGAGGGGCTGAATGGCCTCCTCCTGTTCTTGTGGAGCAGGCTCGAGGGGCTGAATGGCCTCCTCCTGTTCCTGTAAAGCAGGCACGAGGGGCTGAATGGCCTCCTCCTGTTCCTGTGTAACAGGCTCGAGTGGCTGAATGGCGCCCTCCTGTTCCTGAGGAGCAGGCACGAGGGGCTGAATGGCCTCCTCCTGTTCCTGTGTAACAGGCTCGAGGGGCTGAATGGCCTCCTCCTGTTCCTGTGTAACAGGCTCGAGGGGCTGAATGGCACCCTCCTGTTCCTGTGTAGCAGGCTCGAGGGGCTGAATGGCCTCCTCCTGTTCCTGTGTAACAGGCTCGAGCGGCTGAATGGCTTGCTGAGCGTAGAATCAATTCGATTTGTCGCTCATTTTCTCTGTCTGTCTCTCTCTCTCCCTCTCTGTCTCTTCCTCTCTCTCTGTATGTCGCTGTTTCAGTGTTTCTCTCCCATTCTATCTCTCATTGTCTTTCTCTCTCTCCCCTGTCTCTCTCTCTGTCTCTCCCTGTCTCTCTCTCTGTTTCTTACACACTCTCTCATTCTCTCTCTCTCTGTCTGTCTCTGTCGTTCTCTCTCTTTCACTGTCTCTCTCTCTGTCTGTTTTCTCTCTGTGTCTCAGGCTTCTCATACACTGTCTTTCTCTGTCTATCTCTCTCTTTCCCTGTCTCTATCTTTCTGTCTTTTTCTCACTGTCACTGTCTCTCACTGTCTATCTTTACCTCTCTGTCTCTCTCTTTCTCGCTCATACACTGTCTTTCTCTGTCTCTTTCTCTCTGTCTCTCTCTCATGACTCTCTCTCTCTCTATCTAACACACTCTCTTTCTCTCCTTCTCAATCTGTCTCTTTCTTTCTCTCTCTGTCTCTGTCATTCTCTCTCTCTCTATCTCTCTCATACACTGTCACTTTGTGCCTCTCTCTATCTTTCTCTCTGTCTATCCTACATCCCTCCCCATCCTTGCTGCAACACTCGTCCTTTCTCCTGTCTGTGATGCAGGTGAAGCTGATGTTGAAGGATCAATGTGCGAACGAGGAGTCCCATTTGAGTGCGGATGACTTTGAGTGCTCGGTTGTGGAAGAATGAAGGTGACCGACCGTGTCAGTGAGTGCCCGGAGCCCGTGATCCCGTCTCCGTGTGTTTCACAGCCTCGCTCGATTACGGCTGTGCCTCACCTTCAACTTGTTCAACCCAAGGAAACTGCCAGCAAAGGGTTAATTTCCAACTAGACGTGTGCTATTCTTATATCGCGATTGATTCCTCTTCATACTGCAGGGGTGTGGGAGCTTGTAGCCTTTGCTGTGTTAAATACCATTCCATTTTGAAGTAGTGACCACTGCACTGCTGAACCAAGACTGACACTACAGCTCTGGCCCGGTTCAGGTAGAAGTGATCTCCTGCTTAATGAGGGACTTTCATTAAAGACCTACCATTGTGTAGCGATTCCTAAGCTTCAGGGAGCTGTCAGCACTGATAACAGGTGCAGGGGCAACAGATAGTCCTGGTAAAAGGAGAACCTCGGGGTAGATCTCTTCTTTTTAATTGGTGTTTCTGTAGAGTGGGTGAAATAGTTGGTTCCGGACTTTACAGAATCAAACATTTACTTATATGTAAAGTTTTTATTTGGTAGAATAGAAATTACGTGTGACAAAAGCTAAATGCTTGATAAGATAACGAAGTAAATAAGTTATACCGAGCTCATGAGCCCAGTGGAAACAGTGAGGACACCAGATTTATTAACTGAAGTTACTGATAAGGGGCGGGTCCTGTGAGATTCTCCTTATCCGGAGTTTTATTCCCGAGGAAGTGGAAATTGAGATGTTCCCATCTTCACTCGCGTCAATCAATAGAAGTGTTGTAAAATGACCCATTGGTCACCATTCTGTCGTGTAAATGGTCAGGGCTGTGTAGCTTCTACTGATGGACATTTGGACAAGGAAACCTGTAGCTTAGAAAGGTATGAATAAAGTGGCAGAGGGTAATGAGGATTTGGATTGCAATGGTTTGAAGGGTTTGAAGGGCCTGAATACTGAGCTCAGAACTGTAATGTGTTTGAGTCCCTGACGATCGGGTGTGTTTGTAAGCCCGATCTTTTTAGTGTATGTTTAAGTGCTATTGCATGATCTTTGTGCTCAATAAATCTACGAATGCTTAACCTGAACTTTTCAAGAAGCTTATTGATTTTGGAGAAATGGCTTGATCAATTATTCATGAGACACCTGTGTTTTTCCTGTAAGGAACGCTCTCTGTTAGATGATTGGTGAAGGCTGGGTTCAGCTGGGATACTACAGTAACTGGTGGGCCTGTCCCGAATTCCCAGCACCTACTGCTGCACCATTATAATCAGCTCAGTGCGGACACCTTGGACAATCCATCTCATTCAATGGTCTACATAGGAACATCGGATCAGGAGTGGGTGGTTCAGCCCATCGAACCTGTTCCCACGTTCAATGAGGTCATGGCTCATCTGTATCTTTACTCCATTTACCCGCCTTGGTTCCACATCCCTTAATAACCCGACCTAACACAACACTCAGTTTCGAAATTTGTAATTGACCTCCAGCCTCAACAGCTTTTTGGGGGAGGGAGTTCCAGATTCCCACTACCTTTTGTGTGAATACGTGCTTCCTGACATCACCCCTGAACGGCCTAGCTCTAATTTTTGAGGTTATGCCCCCTTGTACTGGAGTACTTTCACCAGAGGAAATAGTTTCTCTCTATCTACTCTTTCAACTCTTTTAATCATCTTAAACTCCTCAATGCCCTTAATCTTCTGCACTTGAGGGAATACAAGTCTAGTCTCTTCAACCCATCCTCATTATTTACCCATATTAGCCCAGGTATCATTCTGAATCTGCGCTGCATCCCCTCCAAGGCCGATATATCCTTCCTGAGGTGCGGTGCCCAGAATTGAACACCGTTTCTCCAAATGGCTCCTGACCAGAGCGTCATACAACTGTAGCATAAACTTCCAGTGCTCTGTATTCCAGCCCCCTTTGAGATAAAGGCCAACATTCCACTAGCATTGTAATTATTTTACCAAAACATGAATCTATTCTAATGTTATTTCAGTGAGCATTATGTCAATCTATGGATCAAGCTTCCCAGGATGATGCTGGAAGCAGATATTCCCTGCACATTAAAGAGATTTCTCTGAAGGATAGTGTATGAGTAACTTGAGACATGACATATGTTGAGTATAGCGGGGATTGAGAGGAACCGGTGACTTTAAACCTACGGTTCCCAAAGCTCTCCACCACTGGGGGGTTTCCTCATCTAATGTCTGGGTCTGTTGTAGGCTAATTGAACGAGATTGATTGCTGTGCTTTGTCAAAAATTCCATTATCATTGTACCCTGCGCCTACCAGGATGGGAGAAGGTGAACTAGATGGACCTTGGTCTTTGTTCCTCCAGCAATGCCAATGGAATGGATCTGATTCGGCCCCAGTTTGGCTTAGATGGGGAATAAAGTTCCTGACCTTCCTTCAACAGCCCACTCGGCATTGTCCTCCTGCAGGCTTCCACCCAGTTACCCAACTCGCATCTAAGCTGCTCTTAGTAGTCAATGTGAATCCCACTCAGCTTCCCACCTCAGTTCCAAATCCTGTAAGAGTGACGAGTCATACCTAGCATAAAGGAAGATGATTGTGGTTGTTGGAGGACAATCATCTCAGCCCCAGGAGATCGCTGTTGGAGTTCTTCAGAGCAGTGTCCTAGGCCTAACAATCTTCAGCTGCTTCATCAATGACCACCGCTCCAACATAAGGTCAGAAGTGGGGATGATTGCTGATGATTTCCCAGTGCGCAGCCCCATTCGCAACTCCTCAGATAATGAAGCAGTCTGTGCCCACATGCAGCAAGGCCTGGACAATATTCAGGCTGGGACTGAAAAGTGGCTAGTAACAAGAGAGTGTCTAACCACCGCCCCTTGACATTCAATGGAATTACCATCGTTGAATCCCCCAACAGCAACATCCTTGAGTTCACATATGGCCAGAAATGTAACTGGACCAGCCACATAAATACTGTAGCTAAAATAGCAGGTCAGAGGCTAGGTTTTCTGTGGCGAGTGTCTCATCTCGTGACACCACAAAGCCTTTCCACCATTTACAATACATAAGTCAGGAGTGTGATGGAATACTCTCCATTTGTCTGGATGAGTGCAGCTCCTACAGCACTCAAGAAGCTTGACACCATCCAGGACAAAGCAGCCCGCTTGATTGGTACCCCATCCACCAACTTAAAGATTCATTCCCTCCACCACCGGCGCACCTTGACTGCAGTGTGTACCATCTACAAGATGCACTGCAGCAACTCGCCAAGTCTTCTTCGGCAGCATCTCCCAAGCTTGCGACCTCTACAACCTAGAATAACAAGGGCAGCAGGCACATGGGAACACCAACACCTCCAAATCACACACGCTGACTTGGAAATAGATCGCCGTTAATTCATCATCTCTGGAAATCTACAACACCCCAAACCATAACAGCAGTGTGGGCTGCAGAGGCTCACCACCGCCTTCTCAAGGCCAATTGGTGATGAGCCATAAATGATGGCATTGCCTGCGATGCCCACATCTCGTGATTGAATAAGAAAAACTGGAAACAAAACAGCTCCCAGCATAGCTCGACTGGGGCACAGCAGAATCCAATCCAATGCCAATCCAGGTTACCCCGCTCCTTGCTTCCATATTTGCACTAGTTCAGCTACGTTCCCCGAGGAGTCTAGAATTGTACCCACAGGCGATGGTGAGACCGACCGTGTGGTTCAGATGAGGACAGAAAACAGAGAGTGGGACCAAATGGGTCATTTAATGGTTGGCAGTGTTAGATTCGAATTCGGGGAAACTCTAGACTGAAACGGAATTGAGAATAAAGTAAAAGTTTTTTTAGTAAATAGCTAGAAAGCTTGTGCACAAGGGAGAGAGGCTGATCTCCCCAGAATCGAACCGTTCCTCTCAACGAAATACAATCTACAATCCTTGATGTACCTTTCGATAGGTAACGCCCATTAGGTTGCAAAAGTAAGTGTACACATACAAACAGCGTCACTACTGTCACTCCCTTCTTGGTTGGCGTGATTCGTCACTCAATGTCGGGAGCTGCCCTGAAGTGTTCTGACATACAGCATAACATCTAGTTTCCAGCTTCTGTGAGCAAGGTCGCTTAATTCTTGAGATAATAAACAATGTCCGCTTTTGGTTGTGAGCAGATATTACAAAGGAAGATAAGGTGTTTGAGGGAGAGATATCAATGGCCGACTCCCTATGAAGTTCAGTTCCCCTTATCTATCAGAAGGCCAGCTGCATTAAACACTGCTTCTGTAACACTGATAACAACAAAGACAGAGACTAAGAATCTAGTAAATATTTTATTCCTACAGTACTTGGTTAATATGATGGTCAAGTATCCCATCATGCTTCGCAGCTACCTAAATGCTACATGTTCATTTTATATATATTTCCTAATACGTTAAGCTAAACATCCTTTGAATGGTTTCTAGTACTACAGCCCTCCCTACAGCTTTGGTTAATATATTTAAAGACTGGAGGATTCAGGCTTTGATTCACAGGCCAATTTTTGCAATCCAGCAGCAGGCTGTTGTTAATTGTTGGGTGCCACAAAGATCAATGCTGGGGCCTCAGCAATTTACAAGCTATATCAAAGACTTAGATGAATGACCAAGTGTAATGTACCGAAGTTTGCTGATGATACAAAGCTACGTGTGAAAATGAGCTGCAAGGTGGACACAGAGATCCGGCAAAGGGATATAGACAGGTTAAGTGAGTGGGCAAGCAGGTGGCAGATGGGGTGTAATGTGAGGAAGCGTGAGGTTATTCAGTTTGGTAGGTAGAATGGAAAAAATATTTTTTTTAATGTTGAGAAAATTTTAAATGTTGGTGTTAAGAGGGATTTGGCTGTCCTTGCACACGAAACACAGAAAGTTAACAGGCAGTTAAAGCAAACAATTAGGAAGGCAAATGGTATGTTGGCATTTATTGCAAGTATATTAGTAAGGAAGTCTTGCTGCAATTGTACAAGGCTTTGGTGAGGTCACACCTGGAGTAATGTGTACAGTTTTGATCTCCGAACCTATGGAAGGATGTACTTCCCTTCGAGCGGGTGTAACGAAGGTTCACTAGATTGATTCCTTTGATGAGGGGGATTGTTCACTAAGGAGAAGTTGAGTAGATTGGGCCTATACTCTCTAGAGTTTAGAAGAATGAGAGGTGATCCCATTGAAACCTGCAAGATTTTGAAGGGGATTGACAGGGTAGACGCTGAGAGGTTGTTCCCTCTGTCTGAAGAGTCTGGAACTAGGTGTCATAAGAGAGTAACTATGACTCTCTTAAGGGTCTTCCTTGAGTTGGTCAGCCTGTGGCTACATTAGGCGTTGAGGGGGAATATCCCTCCCCCCTCGACTCCCGAAAATGTTTTCAGGGTTACTAGTAACAGCGAGAATCTGGGGCTCTATATCACTGTGAGTTGTACCTCCACGTGGTCCCGCTGGGCAACACTTAGGTGTTGGCTGAAGCAACTGGCCGAGAATCTCATTCGGTGGGATGCAACCAAACCTTTCAACCTCTTCGGATGTAGAATTCCGGTACCTTTGAGAACCTTCGAGGATCTCAGGCCGGTTATTCCACCGATTGTTGTTAGCCGGTGTTCGCAAACGTAGCTGCGGTAATCTTGCAGATATCTACGCCGCAGTGAGTCGTACCTCTGGGGTCCCACCAGCTGCCTGTGAGGGCAGCTAAACCGACTGGCCGAGAAATCTGCTAAATAGGCTGGATTGCAACTGATGTTGTAATAGCCACGGTGCCTTTGAGTGGTGGGCCGTGTGCGGGTCGTACCATTCGTGGTCCAGTCGGCGCTTTAAGCCTAATCGACTCTAAAATAACTCAAATCGGTTGGCGGCAACCATTTCCCCGTAGGAGGGGCCAAGGAAAAATTATTTTGACTCATTGGAGTCAACTGTGTAGAGGATTCAGTCTAATGCCTCAAGAGTCAGTTCGGTCCTACCCGGCTGAAGGTTCCGCCATTTACAGCTTATAGGCGTGAATAATGTCATATACTTTGTTACCAACCAAGGACTTTTGAATCGGAGTCAAAGGCCAGTCAACGCCATCGACGCCTGGCATAGCGACCCCGGGATGTTAGTTCCAAAGTTGACGATATCGATTAGGGCAGAGGACTGACACCGCTGATTTGGTAAAGTGTTTGTCAAATCCTATGACTGCCCGAGAATTAACTGCCGGGCCCTACGGGTGGGGTATGGCAACCAAGTGGATTCCACACGGGGGTGTGAATATAATAGTTGATGTTGTTTGAAGTGATTGGTTTGTTTGAGGTGTATTGCTTTTTAAATTTACACATCAGATGATGAGGGATGACCATCATACTGAACGGTACTGGCTCAGTTCACTTACCTCGGTGGGGCTTTCACGCTTGGTGGATATGTATGGCCGTTGCAAGACCAGCCGAGTCCCTATAAGATCCTGGTTCTGCCGGCCACTTTGGCTGTGGCTAGCTGATGGATTTTTGCAACGTGGACGAGCCACGTTAATACTCGAAACAAACACTCACAATGGGCTTCCCATGAGTGCAACCAAAGATAAGGAGTCGGCAATTTAGGACTGAGATGAGGAGAAATTTCTTCACTCAGAGGGTTGTGAATCTTTCGAATACTCTACCCCAGGGGGCTGTGGATGCTCATTCGTTGAGTATATTCAAGGCTGAGAGAGGTAGATTTTCCGAATCTAAGAGAATCAAGGGATATTGGGATCGGGCAGGAGAGTGGAATTGTGGCCCACGATCAGACATGATCTTCTATAATGATGGAGCAGGCTCGAGGTGCCGATGGCCTACTTCTGCTCCTACTTCTTATGTTCTTATAAGGTATTTCTCTTCCCCCTTTCACCCCGTGTCCCTCTTTCCTGGAACAGGATGTGGCATTCCCAGCTAACTCTCTCTTACTCTTCATCGCCCTCTGTGTCTCTCTCCCTCTCACCCTCTATGCAACTCACCCTGTATGTCTCTCTTTCCCATTTGGTCCATCTCTGTCTGTCTGTCTCTCTCTTCATCTCACGCCCTCTGACCCTTTCTCTTTACTCCTCTTTTTCTCTCTCTCTCTCTTCTCTCTCTCACTCTGTCTCGTTCTGTCTCACTCTCACTCTGACTGGTCTATGCGGTGAGTATTGACAGGACAGTGGACAGGAAGGTGGTGCCGGCGTTGTCCATGTTGGCGATCACCTCTGTGGGATGAGGTCACTTCCTGTGAGTCGCACTGAGCCTTAATTCCCCGTACACTTGTCGGACCTGAAATTCTAACACCGCCCACCCGCCCCCCCTTCATTTCTTTCCAGCTCGCCATTTCTTTCCCTCGTCTCCCATTTAGTTCCCTGGTCTCCCATTTCTTTCCCAATTGCAACATTCCTTTCCCACTTCTCCCCCTGTCATTCCGACATCTGCACACTTGTGCTGCTGGGAGGGTTCAAACTAATTTGTCAGGGAGATGGGCACCAGGCTGATACATTAGGGGAGGAGGAACAAGGTGTACAGAGGACAGGGAGAGGCGAGTAGCAGTGGGTAAAGAATAGTTCAGAAATAGGAGTGATCAGACTGGAGGGTAAATGCGAGGCAGGCTAAGATGGGTTTGGAGTGCATGTACATAAATACACGGCGTCTGGTAAATAATGTTGGTGAGCTGCAGGCACAAGTCCCCACATGCGACTATGGTATAGTGGCAATAACAGAGACCTGGATCAAAGATGGGGAGGATTGAGAACTTAATATTCCTGGCTACAAGGTATTCAGGAAAGTTAGGGAAGCATAGAAAGGAGGGTGTGTAGCAGTATTAATGAAAGTAACTATTACAGCACTGGAAAGGGATGAGGTAGTTGAGGGGCTAAAGACAGAATCTATTTGGTTAGAATTAAGGAACAGTAGAGGAGATATTACACTTCTCGGTGTACACTATAGACTAACAAATAGTGAGAAGGAGATATAGGAGCAAATTTGCAGGCAAATTACTGAAAGATGCTAGAACTACACAGTAGTGATAACGGGGGATTTCAATTATCCTAATATAGACTGAGATTAGAGTCATAGGCCTAGAAATTCAGTATCACCACGTCTGGGGCGCTATAGTTGAGCGTGCGGTAAATTTAACACCCGGTGCAAATTATCGCCACCTTCAGCGAAAGTGACTTGCTTCGCCCCAAGAGGTTGTTGGTGCGCTAAATCAGGCGCTGCACGACTATCCTAAGATGCTAAGCCGGAGAGGCGAGGCGCTACCACCGAGGGCGGGCACAGCGCAGGTGCGGCCAGTTAGTGATTGCAGGCATACACGCTGGCGCCGGTGACCTCTTAAAGGGGGAGGGTCGATTTGGCTTGCAGCCACGCCCTGCACATTTCAGCCCTGATTCTCGATATGGACTGACCTGCTGCGACATTCTTAGGACAACAAACATGGAGAGGGCCAGGGAGCGGGTGCAGCGGTTTACTGAGGGGGCGCTGAACGTGCTGGATGGTGCAGTGGAGCGCAGCTGGCAGATCCTCTTTCCGGACAGTGGCAGGAGGCCGCTGCCCAATGAGTACCGAGAAGTTTGGAGGGAGGTGGCGCACAGAGTGACCTCCAGAGCATGGTGCCTAGGACCCCGACGCAATGCAGGAAGAAGTTCAACGACCTCACTCGGGTTGTCAGGGTGAGTTCCCTTTCCAGTATCCTCTTCATCCCTGCATGTGCACCTCACTTTATGGCCAAAGTGTCCTGAAAGCCCCAATGCCCAGCCCTCATCCAACACCTATAGGCCTCTCATGAAACTCACATGTACATTCGCCACTTCAAACACTGTAAGGGCTATTCGACCATGGGAGGCAGTGCAGCCAAGATCAGGGCATCACACTGTAAGGGCTATTCGACCATGGGAGGCAGTGCAGCCAAGATCAGGGCTTCACACTGTAAAGACTATTCGACCATGGGAGGCAGTGCAGCCAAGATCAGGGCTTCAAACTGTAAGGGCTATTCGACCATGGGAGGCAGTGCAGCCAATATCAGGGCTTCACACTGTTCTCAGAGCCTGTCCTTTCTCTTGCAGGGCAAGCTGGCCCATAACAGGAGGCAGAAGCAGCGGACCGGGGGAGGCCATGCTGAACTTAAGGACCTGAGCCATCTGGAGCAGCATGTCGAGCGGATTATGGCAGGCCGGCTGAGTGGCCCCGTCACCTCTGGAGAAGCCGGCCCCATTCTGGACAGCGATGGTAAGGTCATCACCTTTTTGTCCTCTCTCTTTCCACTTGTGCCTCACACCAGCATCCTTTGCCACTATCGAACCAATGCAGTGCATTCCAGCACTCATGCCTCCCTTGCTGCCGCCCTGTCCTCGCGCTAAAGCAACTCTTGTACCTGCCTGCTTTCAGATGCTGAATCGCCAGGTGAGGAGGCGGGCCCTCAAGCTGCCAGTGGGACTGATTCAGAAGGCAAGGAGGAGGAAGAGGAAGCCGGAACATCAGTGCCACCCTCAGCCGAGGCAGGCCACGACCATAATAGGGACATGTCTTCCCTGGAGGGGAGCAGGTGGGAAGGGTCTGAGGAGGGTGAAGCTCCGGGGCCCAGCGGGCTGCAGCAATGCAGGGGGGTAGGGAACCTCAGCGGCCTTCTCCCCGGAGGGAGAGTGTGGCCTCCAGTCCTGCTACAGTGAGCGCAGAGGAGATGCGGCTCCTTGCTGAAATGGGTGCCAAGGCAGAGCAGAGGCACAGTGAGCTCATGGCTGCAGTGGCAAGGATGCCTGACTCCATAGAGTCACTGGCAAGGAGTGTACAGGAATTCGGGGCAGCACAGGCAAGGATTCTGCAAGACTTCAGTGCAGCACAGGCGGTTTCCAGCCAAGTGCTTATGCGTGCCATGCAGTCACTGGCTGGTCTGATGCAGACAAAGATCAGGGCCACATGAGCACTAACTGCTGCCACCCTCGCTGGATCCGGCAGCATTAGCCGGGACCCTCACTGCGCCGCAGCACGCCAGCAGACTGTGCTTCAGCAGATTGCTGTGCATGCTTCAGTGCTGCCCCGTGTGAGTGCCAGTGTCTCGTCCGACCAGGGAGTGCCTGTGCTCTGTCAGGTTGGCAGCATTCCTGCTGCCAACACTGTCACTCCTCCACTGCAGCTGCCACCACCCGTAGGACAGACTGCTGCCGCCCATGCAGAGTTGGAGCAGTCAGCAGCCGGGCCCTCCAGGCCCAGAGCTGATCCAGGCCGTTCCCCAAGGGCATCTGCCAACTCACAATCAGACACAGAGCAGCCTTCCCCCAGCCTTGCTGCAGCTACTGGGGTCACATTGCGGAGGAGCAGCAAGGTGGGAAGGGGCCAATCGCGCAAGCAGGAGAGAAAGTAGGAGGTGTTGCAAAATGCTGTTTTTTTTGTGAAGGCCGAGGATCATGGTCATTTTTGGTTAAATCTTTTGTTCATTGTCTCCAGGTGGTGAGAGCCAGTTATGTGTTTGACTGTTTTTTTCGGGGTTTCTATGTTTCTGTTTGTCATGCGGGAAGGGCACAGAGCTTGTTGAATAAGAAATTGTCTTTATTCAGATTGTGCATGTTTGCTCTTTGAACTATTTGTTGCCTTGACCAGCTCAGGGTTTGCTGGCACAAGCCATTCCCTCAGAGGGGACCTAGAACCGTCTTGCAATAAGACGCTGACGGACGGCCCTTGCACTTTGTGCCTCCCTCCCGTCTTGGTGCTCCTCCTCCTCCTCCTCCTCTGGTGGTGCTCCAATGTCTGCTGACAGTGGCTGAGTCCTGAGGATAGCCAGGTTGTGCAGCATGCAGCACACTACCACGAAATGGGAGTCTCGCTCAGGCGAGTACTGAAGGGCTCCCTCAGAATGGTCCAGACAGCAGAACCGTTGCTTTAGCACGCCGATTGTGTGCTCAATGATGTTCCTGGTCGCTTGATGGCTGTCATTGTATCGTTTTTCAGCAGGGGTGCTGGGCGCACAGAGTGGGGTCATCAGCCAGGTACACAAAGGACAGCCCTTGTCCCTGAGAAGCCAGCCTCCTGGGTGAGCCGGGGCTTCAAACAGGTCTGCAACAGAAATCTGGCACAGGTTGAAGGTGTCGTGGCTGCTGCCTGGAAAGCGGGCATTGACAGCTAGTATTAGCTGTCTGTGGTCACACAACAACTGCACATTCAATGAATCGAACCCCTTCCAGTTGCGGTATTCCTCAGCATTCTCTAGATGCGCCCACAAAGCCTCATGCGTGCAGTCAATGGCGCCCTGGACCATGGGGTTGCCCGGGATTGATGCAAATCCCATTACACGCTCTTGCTGCTTGTTCAGGGAGATGGGGAAGGAAATGTACTGACGTCTCCTGTTGAAGAGGGCATTGGTGACTTGGCGGATGCAGCAATGCACCGCGAACTGGGAGAGATTGGCAATGTCCCCAGTAGCGGATTGGAAGGAGCCAGTGGCATAGAAGTTGAGAGCCACTGTCAACTTCACTGCCACCGACAGAGACGTCCTGCTCCTCAGCTGAGGCTGCAGATCTCTCTGAAACAGGTGGCAGAGCTCAGTGACCACCTCCCTTCTGAATTGAAGCCTCCAAATGCACTGCTCCTCAGACATGTTGAGGTATGAGAACTGCTGGCGGAATACCCTGGGAGGGTAAGGCCTCTTGTGCCGACGCCTCTTGTCCCTCCTCCGTCTGGTCATGATTGGCACTCTCTCTCAGCGTCTCTGAGCCCTCTCAATGCAATGCAGAAACGCAACGTTTGAACCCATTGCAGCCCCCATAATATTTGGCTACTCAAGGCTGTGGCAGTGAAAAATCAATCCAACTGCAAAGTTCTGGGCTGAAGCTGGAAGTACCTGTGCGAGCGCTGAGTCAATGCAGAAAGCTCTCTCCCTCTGTCTCGCTGCAAATCTCTCTCTCTCTCACACAGGAGTGGTCCAAAAATGGCTACCACTAAGAAGCCAGGAAGAGCCCCCTTTATATAGCGCCCCCGCAGCCCCACAGCGAATGTGTACCGTTCAAGTCAACCAGTCGCTGGGAGTACCAGGTGCAAAGAAGGGGCGCGCCAGTGAATTTCCAGTTCGGGGCACACCAAGGGCATTGCATGATGAAATTACGTCAGGATCTGCACGCGCAGCTGGGCAGGCATTACGGTTTTGCGCCGCCACTAAATGTACGCTCAATTTCGCGAGAGACGCAGGTCGCGCCACGCCCGGGCGCTAGCCACTTTGCACCCCACTTATTGCTTCGTTAAGACACTAGCGGCTGGTGCTACCAACTGAAATTCTAGGCCATAGAGTTATACAGCAGAGAAAGAGGCCCATCGTGTCTGCGCCGGACATCAAGCCCTGTCTATTCTAATCCCATTTTCCAGTACTTGGCCCATAGCCTTGTATGCTATGGTGTTTCAAGTGCTCATGTAAATGCTTCTTGAATGTTGTGAGGGATCCTGCCTCCACCACCCTTTCAGGCAGTGAGTTCCAGATTCCAACCACCCTCTGGGTGAAAAAGTTTTTTCTCAAATCCAATCTAAACCTCCTGCCCCTTACTTTGAATCTATTGTAACAGTGTAAAGAGCAAAGAGGGAGAGGAATTCCTCAAATTTGCACAAGGGATCTTTCCTGACCAGTCCAACAAGAAAGGAATCAGTGCTGGATCTAGTTCTGGGGCATGAAGTGGGGCAAGTGAAGCATGTTTCAGTGGGGGAGAGGCGAGATTAGGAGAACAGTGATCATAATATCATCAGGTTTAGAATAGTTATGAAAATGGGCGGGGAACGATCACGCACCAAAATACTTAACTGGAGGAGGGCTAATTTCAGGGAGTTATAAAGGGACCTGACCCAGATGCAGTGGAATCGAAGATTGGTCAGCAAAACAGTAATTCAACAATGGGAAAATTTCAAAGAGGAGATAGTTCAGCCAAAGGCTAGACATATGCCCATGAGGGGAACTGAAGGGCCTCCAAGGCTCGAGATCCCTAGATGAAAACAAAAAGAGCAACTTGCATTTATATAGCGCCTTTAACTTTTTAAAGTACTTATGTCAGCTTTGGCTCAGTGGACAGCACTTTCGTTTCTTCATTGGCTGTAATGCGCTTTGGGACATCCTGAGGTCGTGAACAGCACGATATAAATGCAAGTCTTTCTTTCTTTAAATGTGGCTCTACCACCCTTTCAGGCAGTGAGTTCCAGATCCCCACCACACTCTGGGTGAAAAAAGTTCTCCTCAACTCCCCTCTAATTCTTCTACAATTACTTTAACTCTATTGGTTATTGACCACACATCTGGGGAAATAGGTCCCTCCTATCCACTCGATCTAGGGAAATAGGTCCCTCCTATCCACTCTATCTAGGGAAATAGGTCCATCCTATCCACTCTATCTAGGGAAATAGGTCCCTCCTACCCACTCTATCGAGGTCCCTCATTTTTTATACACCTTAATTAAATCCCCCCCCAGCCCCAAATAAAACAACCACAGCCTATCCAATCTTTCAGAATAGCTAAAACTCTCCTTTCATTGCAACATCCTTGGAAATCTCCATTGTATTCTCTCCAGTGCAATCACATCTTTCCTGTAATGTGGCGACCAGAACTGTGCGCAGTACTCTAAGCTGTGGCCTAATTAGTGTTTTATACAGTTCAAGCATAACCTCCCTGCTCTTATATTCTATGCCACAACTAACAAAGGAAAGTATGTACAGGGCCTTGGTGAGACCACGCCTTGAGTATTGTGTGCAGTTTTGATCGCCTTATCTGAGGAAGGATGTTCTTGCCATGGAGGGAGTGCAGCGAAGATTCACCAGGCTGATACCTGGGATGGCAGGAATGACGTATGGGGAGAGATTGTGTCGATTGGTCTTATACTCACTGGCGTTTAGAATAATGAGAGGGGGCCTCATTGAAACTTATAAAATTCTAACAGGACTAGACAGACTAGATGCAGGCAGGATGTTCCCGATGGCGGGGGAGTCCAGAACAAGGGGACATAGTCTAAGGATAAAGCATAAGCCATTTAGGACAGAGATGAGGAGGAATTTCTTCACCCAGAGTGCGGTGAACCTGTGGAATTCTCTACCACAGAAGGCATAGAAACATAGAAACATAGAAGATAGGAGCAGGAGTAGGCCATTCGGCCCTTCGAGCCTGCTCCGCCATTCAATGAGCTCATGGCTGATCATCCAAATTCAGTACCCTGTCCCTGCCTTCTCCCCATGCCCCTTGATCCCTTTAGCCTTAAGAAATATATACAACTCTTTCTTGAATATATTTAATGAACTGGCCTCCACCGCCCTCTGTGGCAGAGAATTCCACAGGTTCACCACTCTCTGGGTGAAGAAATTCCTCCTCACTTCAGTCCTAAATGTCCTACCCCTTATCCTTACACTGTGACCCCTGGTTCTGGACTCCCCGGCCATCGGGAACATCCTTCCAGCATCTAGTCTGTCCAGGCCTGACAGAATTTTATAGGTTTCGATGAGATCCCCTTTCAACCTTCTAAACTCCAGTGAGTATAAGCCCAATCGACACAATCTCTCCTCATACATCATTCCTGCCATCCCAGGGATCAGCCTGGTGAATCTTCGCTGCACTCCTTCCATGGCAAGCACGGCCTTTCTCAGATAAGGCGACCAAAACTGCATATAATACTCAAGGTGCGGTCTCACCAAGGCCCTGTACAACTGTAGCAAGACATACTTGTTCCTGTACTCGAACCCTCTTGCTATGAAGGCCAAAATAAGATTTGCCTTCTTAACCGCCTGCTGCACCTGCATGCTTACCTTCAGCGACTGGTGCACAAGAACACCCAGGTCTCTTTGCACTTCCCCTTCTCCCAATCTATTTACATTCAAATAATAATCTGCCTTCCTGTTTTTGCCACCAAAGTGGATAACCTCACATTTATCCACATTATAGTGCATTTGCCATGTTTCTGCCCAATCACCTAACCTGTTCAAATCGTACTGGAGTTTCATGACATCCTCCTCACAGCATACCCTCCCACCCAGCTTTGTGTCGTCTGCAAATTTGGAGATATTACTTCAAATTCCCTCGTCTAGATCATTAATATATATTGTGAACAGCCGGGGTCCTAGGACCGATCCTTGCGGTACCCCACTAGTCACTGCCTGCCACTCAGAAAACAACCCGTTTATTCCAACTCTTTGCTTTCTGTCCACCAACCAGATCTCTATCCAAGTCAATACCTTGCCCCCAATCCCATGTGCCTTAATTTTGCACGCTAATCTCTTATGCGGGACCTTATCAAAAGCCTTCTGAAAGTCCAAATACACCACATCCACTGGTTCTCCCTTATCTATTTTACCAGTTACATCCTCAAAAAATTCCAGTAGATTAGTCAAGCATGATTTACCTTTTGTAAATCCATTTTGACTTTGTCCGATCCTGTCACTGCTTTCCAAGTGCTCTGCTATTACTTCTTTTAAAATGGACTCTAGCATTTTCCCCACTACCGATGTCAGGCTTACCGGTCTATAATTCCCTGCTTTTTCTCTGCCACCTTTTTTGAATAGTAGGGTAACATTAGCTACCCTCTAATCCATGGGTACTATTCCAGAGTCTATTGAGTTCTGGAAGATGACCAGCAATGCATCTACTATTTCTAGGGCCACTTCCTTACGTACCCTGGGATGTAGATTATCAGGCCCTGGGGATTTATCGGCCTTCAGTCCCATCAATTTTCCTAACACCATTTCCCTACAAATACTGATTTCTTTCAGTTCCACCCTTTCGTCAGACCATATGTTCCCCGGTATTTCTGGGAGGTTATTTGTGTCCTCTATTGTGAAGACAGAACCAAAATATGTATTTAGTTGGTCTGCCATTTCTTTGTTCCCCATTATTAATTCCCCCGATTCTGACTGCAAGGGTCCTACGCTTGACTTCACCAATCTTTTTATCTTCACATATCTATAAATTTGAGTCCAATTCATTAAATATATTCAAGAAGGAGTTAGATATGTTTCGTAAGGCTAAAGGGATCAAGGGACATGGAGAGAAGGAGGGACAGGGTACTTAGCTTGGATGATCAGCCATGATCTCATTCAATGGGGGAGCAGGCTCGAGGGGTCGAATGGCCTACTACTGCTCCTATCTTCTATGTTTCTATGCATCCCGTATGTCTTCATAACCATCTTATCTGCATGTCATGCTATCTTTCGGGATCTTTGGACATGCACTCCAAGGCCCCTCTGTTGCTCTACACGTCTCAGTATCCTACCAGTTATTATGTATTTTCTTACCTCTTTAACTCTCCCCAAATGCAGTACCTAACACTTCTCTAGATTGAATTCCATTTACAACTGTTCTGTAAAACTGACCATTCCATTGAAATATTCCTGCTGCCTACAGATTTCTTCCTCACTATCAACCACACAGCCATTTTTTGCTTCATTTGCAAACTTCTTAATCATGCCCCCAACGTTGAAGTCTAAATCATTGATGTATACCACAAAAAGCAAGAGACATTGTACTGAGCCCTGTGAACGTAGTGCCAGGGGACTGGAGGAATGAAAATGTTACAACTCTATATAAAAATGGGGAGAGAGAAAAAGGCGGCAACTACAGGACAGTTAGCTTAATGTCGGTGGTGGGAAAACTTTTAGACACATTAATCCAGAACAAAATTATTTTCCACTTTGAAAACTATGGGCTAATAAATGATAATCAGCATAGATATATTAAATAAAAACAGAAAATGCTGGAAATACTCAGCAGGTCACGCAGCATCTGTGGAGAGAGAAACAGAGTTAACGTTTCAGGTCGATAACCCTTCATCAGAAGGGTCATCATAGATTTATAAAAGGCACATCGTGTTTGATTAACTTGATCGAGTTCTTTAATGAATTGATGGCGAGTGATGATGAGGGTAATGCGGTTGATGTTATGTATATGGACTTTCAACAGACATTTGGTAAAGTACCACATAATAGAACAATTAAAACCCATGGGATTAAATAGACAGTGGCACCACGGATACTGCATTTTCTAAGGGACATAAAACAGAGAGAAGTGGTGAACGATTGTTCTTGAACTGGCGGGAAGTGTGCAGTGGTGCTTCCCTGTGGTCGGAGTTGGGACTATTGCTCTAATTGACATATATTAATTAACTGAGCTTGGGTACACAGGGCAGGATTTCAATGTTAACAGATGAAACACAGCTCGGAAAAGTAGTAAACAATGTAAAGTATAGTAACTGACTTCAGGAGGTGAACAGACTGGTGAACCGGGCAGACACAGGGCAGATGAAATTTAATGTAGAGAAGTGGGAAGTGTACATTTAGGTAGAAAGAACGAGAGAGGCCAGAGGAACTAAATGGTTCAATTTTAAAGGGGGTGCAGGAACAGAGAGACAGGGAGTGTATGTACACAAATCTTTGAATTCGGCAGGACAAGTTGTCAAGTCTACTAAAAACACTTACGGCATCCTTAGCTTTATTAATACAGGAATAGAGTACAAAAGCAAGGAAGTTATGCTAAAAGTTTATAAAACACACGTTAGGCCTCAGCTGTTGTATTGTGTTCCATTCTGGGCACCACACATTACGGACTGTGTCAAGGGCTTTGAGAGGATGCGGAAGAGATTTACTAGAATGGTGCCAGGAAAGTGGGACTTCAGTTATGTGGAGAAGCTGAGGTTGTTCTTCTTAGAGCAGCGAAGGTTACGAGATTTGATAGAGGTGTTCTAAATTATGAAGGGTTTTTGATAGAGTAAACAAGGAGAAACTGTTTCCAGTGGCAGAAGGGTCAGTAACAAGTGGACACAGATTGAAGGTGATTGGCAAAAAACAGAGACAACATGAGGAAGCTTTTTTTGTTATACAGCGAGCTGTTGTGATCTGGAAGGCACTGCTTGAAATGGCGGTGGCAGCAGATTCAATAGTAACTTTCAACAGCGAATTGTATAAATAGTTGAAGGGATAACATTTGCAGTTCTATGGGGCAAGAGCAGGGGAGTGGGATTATGTGGGTTGCTCTACCAAAGAGCTGGCACAGACAAGATTGGCCGAATGGCCTCTTTCTGTGCAATGATAGTAATTTTCCGCTTTCCCTTTTTATTTCAACTAACGCCATTTCTTTACCCCTTTCCCCTCCATTTTTCTCCCTTCCGCTCCCCGCGGTTTCTTCATCTCTCATCCGCTGAATTATCGCAGTTTGGTTCCCGCTTTAATTGACATCAGTGAAATATAGTTGCACAACCATAATTCCAGTGGTTGGCTCCGCTTTAATGAGCGCTGATTCCCCCTCCGGTTTCTCATTGGTTCCAGCGCCCCGCAGTGCCTCACTCGAAAGACAGTCAAAGCGAAATGACGCAAAGCTGCTGGTCGGGGAATGACGCAATGACGCTAATCCGGGACTGACGCAATAAGGCGGGCTGCACTTGAAAAGCAAGGCAGCGCTCCAAATATTCAGAGTGCGACAGCGCCCCTCAGCCTTTGATTCACTCTGCTGTCCAACACAGTGCCGGCGGGAGGCAAATGCTGAGTGGACACAGCCACGCTGTTATTTGTCAGTGATTGCAGTACCTGTTTTATTGGTTCGCCCTCCTTCCATCACGGGTCGGGTGGGCTGATCCCCCATTGGATTGGCGGCTCAGTGAGGCGTTGCACTCTCGGAAAGTGGGTCAACCAAGCCCATGACCCCGGAGACCCCATGGGAGCCGCCATGTTGGCGCAGAAGTCTACGCGGAGAGGTCACTTCCGAATATGCGGAGTGGGAGGGGAAAGGGAGGGGAGGGCAGTGCTGCAGTGAGTGTGAGCGTAGTTGGTCGGTGAGGGTTGGGGTTTGGGACGTGTAGGAGCGGGTCGGTGAGAGGGAGGGGAGGCGGGTCGGTGAGAGGGAGGGGAGGGGGGGGGAATGGATCGGTGAGAGGGAGGGGAGCGGGACGTTGAGAGGAGGGGCTTGGATTGGTGAGAGTGAGGGGATTGGGTCAGTGAGAGGGAGGGGATTGGATCGGTGAGAGGGAGGGGATTGGGTCGGTGAGAGGGAGGGGATTGGGTCGGTGAGAGGGAGGGGAGCGGGGCATTGAGATGAGGGGATTGGATCAGTGAGAGGGAGGGGATTGGGTCAGTGAGAGGGAGGGGATTGGGTCAGTGAGACTGAGGGGATTGGGTCAGTGAGAGGGAGGGGATTGGGTCTGTGAGAAGGAGGGAATTGGGTCCTTGAGAGGGAGGGGATTGGGACGGTTGGTGTAGGGGATTGGATCGGTGAGAGTGAGGGGATTGGGTCGGTGAGAGGGAGGGGATTGGGTCTGTGAGAGGGAGGGGATTGGGACGGTTGGTGTAGGGGATTGGATCGGTGAGAGTGAGGGGATTGGGTCAGTGAGAGGGAGGGGATTGGGTCTGTGAGAAGGAGGGAATTGGGTCGGTGAGAGGGAGGGGATTGGGACGGTTGGTGTAGGGGATTGGATCGGTGAGAGGAGGGGATTGGATCAGTGAGAGGGAGGGGATTGGGACGGTTGGTGTAGGGGATTGGATCGGTGAGAGTGAGAGGGTTGGATCGGTGAGAGTGAGGGGATTGGGGTGGTGAGGGGAGGGGAGCGGGTCATTGAGGGGAATGGGAGTGGGCTGGGGCGGCTTGGGGGAGGCGAATGGGCCGGTGAGGGACGGGTATGTTGGCTTTATTGCAAGGGGGATGGAGTTTAAAAGTAGGGAAGTATTGCTACAACTGTACAGAGCGTTGGTGAGACAACACCTGGAGTGCTGCGTGAAGTTTTGGTCTCCTTATTTAAGGAGGAATATACTTGCATTTGAGGCAGTTCAGCGAAGGTTCACTAATTTAATTCCTGAGAAGTGGTAGGCTTATGAAGAAAGATTGGGCAGGTTGGTCCTATGCTCATTGGAGTCTAGAAGAGTGAGAGGTGATCTCATTGAAAATTTAAGATTCTGAACGGGCTTGGCAGGGTACATGCAGGGAGAATGTTTCCCCTCGTGGGGGAATCTAGATCTAGGGGGCATAGTTTCAGGATAAGTGGTCGCCCATTTACAATGGCGATGAGGAGGAATTTCTTAACTCAGAGGGTCTTGAAACTTTGGAATTCTTTACCACAAAGATCTGTGAAATTGGAGTCATTGAATAAATTCAAGGTGGAGGTAAACATATATTTGAGCTATGGGCAAGTCAAGGGTTATGGGGAGCGAGCGGGAAACTGGTGTTAAGGCTAAGATCTGATCAGCCATGATCTTATTGAATGACGGGGATGGTTCAAAGTGCCGAATGGCCTACTCCTGCTCCTGTTACTTATGTTCTTATGCGCATAATCTATGGAAGGTAGCCCCACAGTGCTCTTAGGCAGGGAGCTCCAGGATTTTCACCAAGCGACCCACTTCGCACCCGCTCAGCTCGCCAATCCTCAAATGCTTACCGTCCCATTCCATTCCCCCTAACCGACACATCCCAACCGTGCTCCCCTCCACCTCACCGCACCATTCCCGTCCCCCTCTTTGCCCCACTCCCTCCCCCTCACTGCCCCACTACACTCCCCATACACGCCCCACTCCCCTACCCCTCACCCCCCCACTCCCCTCCCCATACCTGCCCAACTCCCTTCGCCCTCACTGTCCCACTGCACTCCCCCTCACCACATCAATTCCCTTATCCTCAGCGCCCCACACCCTCACCATCACTTTCCCCCACTCATTGCCCCATCCCCACCCCCTCACCGCTCCACTCCCCCTCTCACCACTCTACTCCACTCACCCTCAGCGCTCCACACCCTCGCCATCACTTTCCCCCACTCATTGCCCCATCCCCACCCCTTCACCGCTCCACTTCCCCCCCTCAACACCACACGCCCTTCCACTTCCCCACCCCAATGCCCATCTCTTCACGGCCCCACAAACCTCTTCCTCACCATCTCACTATTCCCCCCCTCACAGCCCCTCTCCCCTCTCCCTCACTGCCCCAAATTACCTCCCGCTCACCACCCAACTCCACACCCTCACCTATCCACTCCCCTCTGCCTCAATGCCGCACACCCCTCCATCTAACCGACCTACTGCTCACCCCTAAACACCCCACTCCCCGTTACCCTCAACATCCCAGATTCCCAGCCTCAGCGCTTCACTCCCATCACCCTCAGTGCCCCACACCCCTCCCCCTCATTAGCCTCTCCACTCCCCTTCACCTCCCCACTCCCCATCCCCTAACCACCCCACACAACTCACCCTCAACACCCCACGCCCCACTTCCCTCGCACTCACTGCCCCAGGTCCCCACTCGCTGGCCCCCTCCACTCCAACTCTCACAAGCTCACACCCCACCCCCTGACAGCCCCAAATACCTCTCCCTCACTACCCTTCCTCACCGCCCATTACCCCCTCAAGCCCATTCCCCTCCCCACTACCCTCCATCTAACGGCCCCAGTCCCCTCACCACCACACCCAACTTTCCAGCCACTCAATTTTCCTCCCCTCCCACCATCACCACCCCACTCCCAGCACCCCCACTCCACTCCCCATTCACCTTTCCAAGCACGTCCCCCTCACCACCCCACTCCAGACCCACTCACCGGCCCCCTCCCCACACCCATATCATACCACTCCATTCCGCTCCCAATCACCACCCCAGTTCCACCCTCTGACTCAATGCCTGCCATTCCCCTTCCCCACGCCGACCCTGTCTCCTCTCCCTCACCGCCCCTCTCACCTTCCACTCGCCACCCTGCTTATTTCCACCTCTCCACTCCACCCCATCCCGCACAACACCGAACTCACGTCAAACACTCTGCCCCATTCACACCTCCTCACCACCCAACTCCATTTCCCCCTCCCCTCTCACTGCAAATTCACGGCCCAACTCCCCTCCACCACTCCGCGCCACCCACCTTACGCTCACTGCCCCTCTTACTCACCGCCCAAATCCCCTCCTACTAACTGCCACACTCCCCCACACTCACCACCCCACTCCCCTCCCCTCCCTCTCACCGCAACATACCCTCACACTCAATGCCCCACTCCCCTCCCCCTCACGGCGCCACTCCCCTACCCGTCACTACCCCTCTCCCCTTCCTGTCACTGCCCAAACCCCCTCCACCTCACTGCCCCAATCCCCTCCCTCTCACCGCACCACACGCTCACACTCAATGCCCCACTCCCCTCCACCTCACCGCCCCACTTCCCATCCCTCCCTGCCCCACTCCCCTTCCTGTCACCGCCCAACTCGCTCCACCTCCCCACCCCACTTATAAAATTTTATATATTCTGGAACAGTTCCCATGGATTGGAGGATAGCTAATATAACCTCACTATTTAAAAAAGGTGGTAGAGAGAAAAGGGGGAATTATAGCCCGGTAAGCCTGGCATTGGTACTGGGGAAAATGCTCGGGACCCTTATAAAAGATGTAATAGCAGAGCACTTGGAAAACAGTGACAAGATCGGACAAAGTAAACATGGATTTACAAAAGGTAAATCATGATTGACTAATTTACTGGAATTTTTTGAGGATGAAAGTGATAGAATAGATAAGGGAGAACCAGTGGATGTGGTATATTCGGATTTTCTGAAGGCTTTCTATAAGGTCCCGTATAAGAGATTAGCATGCTAAGGTGAAGCACACGGGATTGGGGGTAAGGTGCTATCTTAGATTGAGAACTGGTTAGCAGACAGGAAGGAAAGAGTTGGAATAAACAGCTATTTTTTCCGATGGCAGGCAGTGACTGTAAGGGTTGGGGGCTTCTTTAAACTGGTTTAAAGTAAATTTCCTGGTCTTGCAGCATTTGCCTGCAATCAGACCAATTCCAATAAAACCAATTTTAAAACAGCGGTTCCGAATCGCTACCCCTCCTTTAGTTCGGAGTGGAGGAACTTATAATTAATGATATTAAAATGGAACAAGTGGTTTGGATGAGAGAAAAAAAATCAAGTTTTATTACCTAAATAAACTACAATCCAAAGAATAAACTATACCACACGAACACAGTAATTACAGTAAAACTATATAACAGGGGGTTGCAGATGGCGAAAACGAGGGATACAATGGCTACAATGTTATTTAAACAATCTTAGCAATACCCTTAAATCACCACCCCTTAACTCCTGCTAGGTTGCCTTGTTGAGTGTCACGGGGCCGTTTTGCTAGGGTTACGGTAGTGGACCCAAGCACAGGAAACCTATCCAAGGACTCGAGACCGGGTAGAACTCAAAAGATGCTTCCTTGAGACTCAAGAACATAGAAACAGGGTAATACTCGAAAGGACATTCACTAGAGACTCGAGAGAGCTGCTACCTGCAGGCAGGCAGGCAAACCCCAGGACTGAGCAAAGAGGACAGGAAACAGGAAGCTTAATTACAAGCCAGAGTGGTCACGTGACATAATTATTCAAATGAGACAGGAGACAAATACATTAACAACACACAGGTGTGTCCAGAGGCACAGAGGACAAGACAAGGACAAAAACACAACTTTATTCATTCTCTGCCTTGCTGTCTGTGGTGCTGGTTGGAGCTGCAGCAGAGTGGAAAGTGGTGGTCGCCTTGACCAGGGAGTGGAGGGGAAGGAGAGACCCCAGGCCACCACTACCACAAACCAGCAACAATCTACAACTGAGGTGCCTGGAGAGAGAAGAGGAGAGGGAAAAAGGAGGCCAACATCGACAAGAGGAGACGCTTTTCCACCACTGCCTCCCCAAATTGGCCTCCATTCCAGGAGAGGGACAGAAGGGAGAGGAGCAGCACGCAACACCCACTACTTGGAAGGAGGGTAGGAACAACTTCTTTTTTATTGAACTTCTGCAGGTGGGTGTCATTCGGTGCATTCCCCAAAAGACTTTGTATTGTGGGTGGGGGGAGGAAAGAAGACCGGCCGGAAGACCAAGGGGGTGTCAAAAGCCCCTTCCATTGCCTGGCCTGGGTTAGCTGGAGCTGCCCGGGTGAAGCCTTTCCAGCACATCAAGAAGACCTGGTGTGGGGCTGAGCCTGGGCTTTTCTCCAGCTTCCCCAGGTGAAGACATCTTCTCCCCCTGCCTGAAGACCACCCGCAGAGACTTTATTTATTTTTACCATCGGGGAGTGCACCCCCTGCCGACACCCACCCACCCACCCACCCACCCACCTGCCATCCTGAGTGGCGCCCCTGCCTTTGCGGCCTCCCTCCTTCCCACACCCCCCACTCTCTTTGTCTCTCTCTCTCCCTGTCTCTCAGGAGGCACCTCTTTCTCCAAACTTATACTAATTGCCACTTGAGCCGAGGGAAGAAGGCCCCCCTCCCAATTACTTTCAACAAGGGGAGAGGCGGGCCTTTAATTTAACAGCTCCCTCTGCTCAAGGGAAGACTTTAAAAAACGGAGGCCTTTTTAACTCCTTCAGGCCTGTGACTTGGGGTGAGTGTAGCTTTTTCTTTTAAAAAAAGAAGGACCACCCCATAATGGCGACTACATCTTCGCCGGTGGCGGGGTCAATCAGGACCTACGCGAGAGTGGCAGCCGCAGCCACAGCCGCTCTCGCTTCTTCTGCTGCCCCATCACCTTTTAAACTTATTACTAAAAAGCTCGGGGTGAAGAGCTACACCCACCCCAATATGACAATTGAGGCGTGCGTTAAGGCTATGGCCGGGGTTGTCGGCCCTCCGGCCATAGTGGCCGCCTCAAAAATGTACGGGAAGGCTGTCTTCTTCCTGGAGTCCGAGCGGGCGGTGGCCCTGGCCATCGCTCAGGGGCTCACCGTGGGCGGGACTTTCCTGCCGGTGGACCCGCTGGAGGCCACCGCGCAGAGGGTGGTGTTATCAAACGTCCCGCCCTTTATCACCTGTGAGCTCCTCCTCCCCCACCTACACCAACTCGGGGAGGTGAGGTCGGGGATTTCCCCGATCCCGCTCGGACTCCGGGAGAGCAGCCTTCGCCATGTCTTCTCCTTCCGGCGCCAGGCCTTTATCCAGCTGGCGCGGGAGGGGGAGATGGACGGGGCTTTCACGGTCCTCCACGGGGGGACCTCGTACCGCGTCTTCTGGACGTCGGACGGCGTGCGGTGCCACGCCTGTAGGGAGGTGGGGCACGTGCGGAAAAACTGCCCCGCCTCCAAGGCCGCCAAGTCATCTGGCGGGGCCAAGGCTGGCGCCATCGCCGCTCCTCCTTCCGGGTCTAGCCGCGCCCCCGCTCAATCGAATGCTACCGGGGCGCGGTCGTCGTCGGAGGCCAACGACATCCAGGCCTCCGGCGGGGGGGAGGAGGGAGGTCCGGTCAGAAAGAAGGCGCGGGACAAGACCAGAAACCGTAGGGTGGGTCCCCCCGCGGAGGGCGTCCCCCTGAATTTGGAGGCCCTGACGCCCGAGCGCGTAATCGCGATAATCGCGGAGTGCGGAGGTGGGGGGGACCTCGTGCCCGAGCCTGTGGCCACGACCGCCGAGGCGGTCACGCCAGAACCTGCGGCCGGGCTCGGGCCCGGGGGACCCAAAGAACTCGCTCCAGCAGAAGGAGCAGGCGAGGCCCCTGAGGAAATGGAGGCCTCCCTTTACCCCTCCGCGCTGAAAAGAAGGCGCGACCCCCTGGATGGGGAGGAGGACCGGGAGGAGGAAGGTCCCTCCGGTCAGGGGGAGTCATCGCCCGCCGCGGGCACTGCGCCCCACCCCACCGCTAACACCATTACGGGCGAACGGCAGGGGTCGCCTGTCCCTGGGGAGGCTGAGGCAGAAGCGTCTGCCCAGCTCGTGCCTCCCGGGGATGGGGACGAGACCCTGCCCGTGGGGGGGGTCGCGGAACAACCCGCGGCGGTTATTGAGCCATTGCTGGTGGCATTGCCCCTCGACGGGTCGGACGGCCAGGGGACCGGGTCGGGCGAGTCGTCTGAGGACGAGCTCGCCCAGAACGACCCGGATTTTTCCCAGGTGCTGCTCGACCTCGTCGATGTGTGTCAGAATTGTCCCCCGTCTGCTGGGTCAGAGGCCGGTGGCGTCGCTGAGGAGGGCCCTCGGTCTGTGTCTCTGGCGCCGGGCGACTTGGAGGAGGTCCGGTTTTTGTATTCTCCGGTCACTCCGGCCTCTCCGGTCGTTCAGGCGCCTGGGGCGGAGGGTGTCTCCGAACCGCCGCCGCCTGCTGGCCCGGCCCCCCTAGAGGAGCCCGGGGGGGAATCCTCCGCTACCGATCCTGGAGGTGGGATCCGGGCGGAGGCGGGGCCGGCTGTCGCGGCCGGGCCGCCCGATGCGCATTGCGTGGTGGACGGTTCGGCCGCCGGTGGCAACCCCCCGGAGGAGGACGGGGACTCGGTGGTGGGGGCGGAGGAGGACTTAGAGTCCGTCGCCGACGAGGCGATGGATGACCTCGCGCCCCTCGCCGGGACCCCCCTCGTTCTTATTCCCATCAGGGAGCTCCGGGAATTTGTGGCCACGAGCCAGGGTCGCCGCAGGACCCAGCAGGCCCTTGACAGATGGTCGGGGCTGGCGCTGCTGATCGGGTCGGCCCGCGTCGCCTACAAGACCATGGGTGCGGACGCGGGCGTGAGCCCGTCCGAGCTGTGTTGGTTCCAGGCATTCCTCACCGGGCTGCTAAGGGAGTGGCGGTCGGCTAGCGGCCGCCCTCCCTTCCCCCGTTAGGTTTAAGTAGGGGTTGGTTGTGCTTCTGAAATGAAGATAACCATAGCCAGCCTCAACGTCAACGGCAGCAGGGAGGCTAGCCGCAGATTTAATAACTTTTCGGTCCTTCGGGACGGGAAGTATGCGGTGTGCTTCCTGCAAGAAACCCACACCGTTCCGGGAGACGAGGCCACGTGGCTCCTGGAGTGGCAAGGAGGGGTCAACATGAGTCACCTCTCCAGTGATTCCAGTGGGGTGGCTATCTTGTTGGCCCCGCATTTTCAGCCAGAGATCTTGGGGGTCAAGGAGCTCGTGCCGGGCCGCTTGCTCCAGGTCACTCTTCGCCTGGGGGGCGTGCCGTTCCATCTAGTGAACGTGTACGCCCCTCAGGCTGGTGCGCAGCAAGTGCACTTCTTTGAAGAAGTGTCCACTCTTTTGGGCTCCATCGACGCGGGCGAGTGCGTCATCCTCGGGGGGGATTTTAATTGTACCCTCGAGGCGAGGGACCGCACGGGTACCCAGCCGTGCCCAGCGGCGATGGGGTAGCTGAGGGACCTGGTCGGGTCCCTCGACTTGGTGGACGTCTGGTGTAATCTCCATCCCGACTCCAGCGCCTTCACTTTTGTGAGGTCTGGGGGAGGAGCGTCCAGGATCGACCGCCTCTACATTTCCCGGGCATACGTCTCCTGCGTTCCGGCGGCTTCCGTGCGGCCGGTGCCGTGCACGGACCACCAACTGGTGTGGGCGGAGCTCGTGCCGCCGCGCGCCGGGGGGGGGTCCGCGTACTGGCACTTTAACAACCTGCTGCTGGAGGACGCGCGGTTCCGGGATTCGTTCGGTCGGTTCTGGGCCGGCTGGAGAAGGAAGCAGGGGGGCTTCCCCTCCTTGAGGCTATGGTGGGATGTGGGCAAGGCTCACATCCGTCTCTTCTGTCAGGAGTACGCGAAGGGGTCGACCAAGAGGCGGGAGGCCCGGGTCGGGCAGTTGGAGAAGGAGGTGCTCGACCTGGAGTCCCGTCTCGGTCAAGTCGCCGAGGACCCGGCCCTGCGGCTGGCATACGAAGAGAAGAAGGGCGCGCTGAAGGACCTGCAGCTCGTCGGGTCCCGAGGCGCGTACGTGAGGTCGCGGATCCAGTTCCTGCGGGACCTGGACCGCGGCTCCCCCTTCTTCTACTCGCTGGAAAAAAGACGGGGGGTCCGTAAGCAGCTTTTGGAGCTGCTGGCCGACGACGGATCTCCGGTCTCGGATCCGGAGGGAATCTGCGCGGAGACCCGCGCCTATTACGGGGCTCTGTTCTCTCCGGATCCGTCCAGCGAGGAAGCGCGCAGAGTTTTGTGGGAGGACCTGCCGAAGGTCGGCCTGGAGGGCGCCGAAAAATTGGACGCTCCTCTGAGTTTGGAGGAGCTGTCCGGCGCCCTCCACCAGCTCTCTAGGGGGAAGTCCCCGGGGTTGGACGGGCTGACCGTGGAGTTCCACAGGGCATTCTGGGGCGTCCTGGGGGGCGACTACGTGCGGGTCCTGGGGGAATGTTTGGCGACCGGGGAGATGCCCCTCTCGTGGCGCAGGGCGGTGATCGTCCTGCTGCCTAAGAGGGGTGATCTCCGCCTCCTTAAGAACTGGCGCCCGGTCTCCCTCCTCAGCACGGATTACAAAATCTTTGCCAGGGCCATGTCCGTTCGCCTTGGCACCGTGCTGGCCCACATGATCCATCCCGACCAGTCCTACACGGTCCCGGGCCGGACCATTCACAATAACATCCATCTGGTCCGGGACCTGGTCCACCATTCCCAGAGGGCTGGTCTGTCGGTCGCCTTCCTTTCCCTGGATCAGGAGAAGGCGTTCGACAGGGTGGATCACGAGTATCTTTTCGGGACTCTGCGCGCATTCGGGTTCGGGACGCATTTCGTCGCCCGGATCCGACTTCTGTACGCTGCCGCGGAGTGCCTGATTAAAGTTAACGGGTCCTTGACGGCGCCCCTTCGCTTCGGGAGGGGGGTGCGTCAGGGATGCCCCATGTCCGGCCAGTTATATGCCATTTGCGTGGAGCCTTTCCTGCGCCTCTTGCGGAAGAGGTTGGCGGGATTGGCTCTGCAAGGGCCGGGCGTGGAGGTGGTCCTCTCGGCTTACGCCGATGACGTGCTCCTCATGGTCACGGATCCCGTTGACTTGCGGAGGATGCGGGAATGCCAGCAGATTTACTCGGACGCATCCTCCGCCAGGATCAACTGGGGGAAATGTTCTGGACTCCTGGTGGGTCAGTGGCAGGTGGACTCTCTGCCGGAGGAGTTCAGGCCCTTCGCCTGGAGTACGACGCACCTCCTCTACTTGGGAGTCTACCTCAGCCCGGCCGAGGACGCCTGGCCGGCGAACTGGCACGAGCTGGAGGCCAAAGTCACCGCTCGCTTAGGACGCTGGACAGGATTGCTCCGAGTGTTGTCCTACAGGGGTCGGGCGTTGGTCATAAACCAACTGGTGGCTGCCATGTTGTGGTACCGGTTGGTTACTCTGATCCCCCCCCCTGCGTTTGTCGCCAAGATACAGAAGATGCTCGTCGAATTCTTCTGGAACAATAGGATACACTGGGTCGCTGCCGTGGTTCTGAGTCACCCGCTTAGGGAGGGCGGTCAGGCGCTGGTGTGCCTTCGCACCCAGGCTGCGACTTTCCGTCTTCAGACGCTGCAGAGATACCTGTACGTCGAGAATCCTCCCAGATGGTGTGCGCTGGCGACGTATTTCTTCCGCCAGCTGCACGGCCTCAATTACGACATGCAGCTCCTGTTTCTGGAAGTGGGCAGCAGGCGTGCCAGCCTGCAGGAGCTGCCTGTCTTTTACCAGGAACTGCTATGGGTTTGGAACTCCGTCGCCTCCAGGCGGAGCTCTCCCCCGTCAGGAATGGCGGCTGTCCTTTGAGAGCCGCTGTTCAGGAATCCGCACCTCCGCGTCCGTGAGTTCGGGCGGCTGGCGGAGCGGAGGGCTGTGCCTGGCAGGGTGACTAGAGTCGGGGACCTACTCGATGGCGGAGGAGCGGGCTGGATGGCGCCGGAGGAGTTGGCGCAGCGTATGTCGTGGGGCAACGTCCGGCTCGCGGTCGATGCCATCGAGGCGGTGAAGGCGAGGTTGCGCCCCAGCGCCACGAGGTGTATCGAGGCGGCTCAAGCGCGTGGGGCGATCCCGCCCGGGCTTACTCCCGTTCGGACGGAATTCCATATCGGCGCCCTGCCCCAAAGCTCCCCTAGGGGTTTGGTGCCTCACAACTTGAGCCGTCTCGAGGAGATGCCCTCCGTGCCTTTCCATTCTGCGCGGAGGGGTTTCCTGTACGGGCTGCTCTTGCACACCTTCCACTTTGCCATCTTCGCCTGCCGTCCGGACACGCCGTGGCGTGCCGTTTTACCTTCCGGCGGAGGCGGAGGTCCCCAATGGGGGGCTCTCTATGCGGGAGTCTTCCCTTGTTCTATTGGGGACTTGGCCTGGAGGGTGTTGCACAGAGCAGTCCCGTGCAATAGGTTTTTAAATAGGTTCACGGACTCCCGGGCCGCCTGTTTGTTCTGCGGTCTGGAGGAGTCCGTGTTCCATGTGTATGTCGAGTGTGGGAGGTTGCAGCCCCTCTTTCACTATTTGAAGGGGCTGCTCCTCAAATTTTGGTTGCACTTCAGTCCCACGCTCTTGATCTACGGTCACCCGGTGCGGAGGGGAGCGGGCAGGTCGGAGGACCTCCTCGTGGGCCTGCTCCTGGGCCTGGCCAAGAAAGCCATTAATTGGTCCAGGCAGCGGGCGGCCGAGGGGGTCGTCCGGCCGGATTGCCTCCCTCTCTTCCGCGGCCATGTTCGCGGCCGGGTGGCCCTGGAGATGGAGCACGCGGTGTCCGCCGGCGAGCTCGAGCTCTTTCGTGACCGGTGGGCGCCGCGGGGACTGGAGTGCGTAATCGATTTAGGAGGCCAAATTTTAATTTGATTAATCGGGTCATTTAAAGGGTTTATTTGTTTAAGGGTTTATTTTTGGGTTTATAAAAAAGAGGACAAAAACGAACAACTTTATTAACTGGCCTAATTACTCAGATGAGATCAATTACTCGAGAAACAGGTGAGGAGAGGGGCCCAAAGGCACGGCAGCTGCGCACCGAGGCCTCAAAAACTGCCCTCAGGCGGCGAGCAGAGGGAAGTGCCGCTGAAGCCGTTACAGTACCCCCCCCTTTTAGGGACGGCACCTGACGTCCCATAAGCCTAAGATGATCACAATTTTATTTATTTTATTTTAATTTTTTTTATACTTTATTTTTAGCAAGACTCGAGAATTAAACACAAAAAACACAGTGGGAGCTCGGGAACGCTCGAGCGTTTAACAGCAGAAAACACAGCAAAAGCCCAAATATTTGCCCAAGATAACTTGAGAGTTTATCTTGTGCAGGAGAGCTCGAAAGTTTTAACTTGTCCAGGATAGCTCAAAAGTTTTAATTTGTCCAGGAGAGCTTGAGAGTTTATCTTGTCCAGGAGAGCTCGATAGTTTTACCTTGTCCCGGCGTGCTTGAGAGTTTATCTTGTCCAGGAGAGCTCGAAAGTTATCTTGTCCAGGAGAACTTGAGAGGTTATCTTGTCCAGGGCAGCTCGAAAATTTAACTTGTCCAGGAGAACTTGAGAGTATCCTATCCAGGAGAGCTCGAGAGTATCTAATCCAGGGGAGCTCGAAGGTTTCTTATCCAGGGGAGCTTGAGACTCCCATCCAGGGGAGCTCAAAAGTCTCTTATCCAGGGGAGCTCGAAAGTTTATCGATACCAAAACCGAAGAGTTCGAGAGTTTATTTTGTCCCAGAGTGCTCGAAAGTTTACTTAATTTGCCCAGGAGAACTGGGAAACTCCTTTTCTTCTTTCTTTTCTTTACCCTTTATCTTGTCCAGGAGAGCTCGAAAATTAAACTTGTCCAAACCAGGAGGGTAGCAAACACAGCGGGGGTCCTCTTCCTAGGAGACTCGAAAACTATACACAAAGACACAGCGGGGAGTCTTCTTCCTCGGAGACCAAATATTTGCCCAAGAGAGCTCGAGAGTTTAACACAACGAAGGCCCAGGAAGCTTGAGAGTTGACTTGAGAATTTAACGCTATGAGAGGCCCAGGAGACTTGAAAGTTCACTTGAGAATTTAACACAATGAAGGCCCAGGAAACTCGAGAGTTCGCTTGGGAGTCTAACACAGTAGAGGCCCAGGAAGCTTGCAACTTAACTAGAAAGTTAACACAATGAACGTCCAGGAAACTTGAAAGTTCACTCGAGAGTTTAACACAATGAGGGCCAGGAGACTTGAGAGTTCACTCGAACATTTAACTTGAGAATTTAACACAGTAGAGGGCCAGGAAGCTTGAGAGATAAACACAATGAAGGTCCAGTAGACTAGAAAGTTCACTCGAAAATTTAACATTATGAAGGCCCAGGAAACTTGAAAGTTGACTTGAAAGTTCAACACAACGGGAGGCCCAGGAAACTTGAAAGTTGACTCGAAAATCTAACACTATGAAGGCCAACAGGAGGCCTGAGAGTTCACTTGGGGGTCTAACACAGTAGAGGCCCAGGAAGCTGGAGAGTTGACTTGAAAATATAACACAACGAAGGCCCAGGAAACGTGGAAGTTAACTAGAGAGTTAACACAACGAAGGCCCAGAAGACTTGAAAGTTCACTCGAAAATTTAACACAAGTGAGAGTCTAACCACCAGCCCTTGTCATTCAACAATATTACCATCGCCGAATCCGCCACCATGGGCTGGAAAGAAACTTGCAGTGGGAGGGGGTGGATCCAGTTGTCGTGGTCCATGTTGATACAAACGACGTAGATAGGACTAGGAAGCCGTTTCTGTTAAAGGAGTATGAGCAGCTAGGGGTCAAATTAAAAAGCAGAACCTCAAGGGTAAGAATCTCTGGATTATTACCTGAGCCACGAGCGAATTTGGCTAGGACAAATAAAATTAGAGAGTTAAATGCGTGGCTCAAAGACTGGTGTGGGAGAAATGGGTTTTGCTTCCTGGGTCACTGGCACCAGTACTGGGGCAGGAGGGAGCTGTTCCGTTGGGACGGGCTTCACTTGGCCAGTGCTGGGAATGGAGTCCTGGCAGATCATACAACTAGGGCTGTAGAGAGGGCTTAAAACTAACTAGTGGGGGGGAGGTTCCTAGAGAGCAAATAATAAAAATGACAACAGAGAAGGTCATAGACTTAGGTAGCAGTGGGGAAATTAAAAACCAGAGCGTGTCAGGAAGGGGCAGAAGGTATGGAGTAAAAGGTAAAGTAATAAAAAGGGCAAAAGCAGGAACTAAGTGTCACAAAACATCTTTGAAAGTTCTCTATCTGAATGCACGTAGCATTCGTAACAAAATAGACGAGTTAATGGCACAAATAACTACATATGGGTATGATCTTGTGGCCATACAGAAACATGGCTGCAGGGTGACAATGCCTGAGAATTAAACATACCTGGTTATTTAACGATCAGGAAGGACAGGCAGGAAGGAAGGGGAGGTGGGGTGGCTATGTTAATAAAGGAAGGAATCACTGTAATAAAGAGAAATGATATTGGGTCAAAAGATCAGGATAATGAAACAGTTTGGGTGGAGGTAAGGAATAATAAGGGGAAAAAAACACTAGTGGGCGTAGTCTATAGGCCTCTGAACAATGGCAACGCTGTTGGACGGAGTATCAATCAGGAAATAGTTAAGGCTTGAAATAAGGGAACATCTATAGTTAAGGGGGGATTTTAACTATCATATTAATTGGACAAATCAAATTGGGCAGGGCTGCCTTGAGGATGAGTTCATTGAGTGTATTAGGGATGGGTTTATTGAGCAGTATGTAACTGAACCGACCAGGGGGCAAGCAACTTTAGATCTGGTCCTGTGTAACGAGATGGGATTAATTAAAAATGTCCTAATAAAGGATCCCCTTGGAATGAGTGATCATAACATGGTTGAATTCCATATTCAATTAGAGGGTGAGAAGGTTGGATCTCAAACAAGCGTGCTAAGCTTGAATAAAGGAGACTATGAAGGTATGAGAGCGGAATTGAGTAGAGTGGATTGGGAAAATAGATTAATGGGTAAGACGATACATGATCAGTGGCGTACATTTAAGGAGTTATTTTACAACATCCAAACAAATATATTCCACTGAGAAGAAAAGGGTGTAAAAGAAAAGACAGCCATCCATGGCTAAGTAAAGAAATTATGGATAGTATTCGACTAAAAATAAGGGCATATAAGGTAGCCAAATCTAGTGGGAGGATAGAGGATTGGCAAAACTTTAAAAGACAGCAAAAAATAACAAAAAGATTGATTATGAAAGGGAAGATAGATTTTGAAAGTAAATTAGCAAAAAATATAATAACAGATAGTAAGAGTTTTTATACTTATATAAAACGAAAAAGGGTGGCTAAAGTAAATGTTGGTCCCATAGAGGATGAGACCGGGAAATTAATGGTGGGAAATATGGAGATGGCAAAAACACTGAATGAATATTTTACATCAGTCTTTATAGTAGAAGACACTAAGAATATCCCAATACTGGACAAACAGGGGGCTAAAGGGGGGGAGGAGCTAAACACGATCAAAATCACTAAGGAATTGGTACTCGGTAAAATCATGGGACTCAAGGCAGATAAATCACCTGGACCTGATGGCTTACATCCTAGGGTCTTGAGGGAATTTGCGGTAGGGATTGTGGATGCATTGGTAATAATTTTCCAAAACACCCTGGACTCGGCAAAGGTCCCGGCAGACTGGAAAACTGCTAATGTAACACCCTTATTTAAAAAGGGCAGTAGACAGAAGGCTGGAAACTATAGACCGGTTAGGCTAAAATCAGTGGTAGGTAAAATTTTGGAGTCCATTATTAAGGAGACAGTAACAGGACATTTGGATAATCATAATTTAATAGGACAAAGTCAGCATAGTTTCATGAAGGGGAAGTCATGTTTGACAAATTTGCTGGAGTTCTTTGAGGAATTAACGTACAGGGTGGATAAAGGGGAACCAGTGGATGTAGTGTATTTAGACTTCCAAAAGGCATTTGACAAGGTGCCACACAAAAGATTATTGCTTAAGATAAAAAATCAAGGGATTTGGGGTGATATTCTGGCATGGATAGAGGATTGGCTATCTAACAGAAGGCAGAGAGTTGGGATAAGTGGTTCATTCTCAGACTGGCAATCAGTAACTAGTAGGGTTCCACAGGGGTCAGTGCTGGGTCCCCAGCTCTTCACAATCTATATTAACAATTTGGAGGAGGGGACCGTGTGTAACATATCAAAGTTTGCAGATGATACTAAGATGGGAGGAAAAGTAGTGAGTGAGGAGGACATAAAAAACCTGCAAGGGGACATCGACAGGCTAAGTAAGTGGGCAGAGATTTGGCAGATGGAATACAATACTGGAAAGTGTGAGGTTATGCACTTTGGCAGGAAAAATCGTAGAGCAAGTTATTATCTTAATGGCAAGAAACTGGAAAGTACTGAAGTACAAAGGGATCTGGGGGTTCTGGTGCACGAAACTCAAAGATTAGTATGCAGGTGCAGCAAGTGATTAAGAAGGCCAATGGAATGTTGGCTTTCATTGCTATGGGGATAGAATATAAAAATAGGGAGGTATTGCTTCAGTTGTACAAGGTATTGTTGAGACCGCACCTGGAATACTTCGTACAGTTTTAATGTCCATACTTAAGAAAGGACATACTTGCTCCCGAGTCAGTACAAAGAAGGTTCACTCGGTTAATCCCGGGGATGAGGGGATGGACATATGACGAGAGGTTGAGTAGATTGGGACTCTACTCATTGGAGTTCAGAAGAATGAGAGGCGATCTTATTGAAATATATAAGATTGTGAAGGGGTTGGATCGTGTGGATGCGGGGTAGATGTTGCCGATGATGGATGAAACTAGAACTAGGGGGCATAGTCTTAGAATAAGGGGCTGCTCTTTCAAAACTGAGATGAGAAGGAACTACTTCACTCAGAGGGTGGGAGGTCCATGGAATATGCTGCCCCAAAAAGCTGTAGAAGCTACTTCATTATATAAATTTAAAACAGAAATAAACAGTTTCCTAGAAGTAAAGGGAATTACTGGGTTACGGGGAGCGGGCAGGAATTTGGACATGAGTCTAGGTTCGGATCGGTCATGGCCCTGTGGGTAGCGGAGCAGGCCCAGGGGCCGTGTAGCCTGATCCTGCTCCTATTTCGCGTGTCTAATTCTGTTAGATTCAGGAGATGGTTCTGTGATAGTGGATTGGCGGTTAGGATCAGATCAGCCATGATCTTATTGAATGGTGGAGCAGGCTCGAGGGGCCGATTGGCCTACTCCTGCTCCTATTTCTTATGTTCTTATGTTCTTATGTCACAAACTGGTCCCAAGCACGGAGAGGATCCTATGCCTCTGCTCAACTTGGGGCTGCAAAACAAAATACAAAAAATCATTAAACAACATGTTTAAATGAAGCCCGATCATCACATGCTGATGATGGGTCGCGAAATTCGAGTGGGTATTGCTACTCCCACTTGGGAGTAAAAGTACCTTCCACCCCCCTGTTGCTTGTCTTAAACTTCAAAACAGGCAGAATGGATTTACAGACCAGCCTGCTCCGCCAGCCCCGAGCCGTTCCCTTGTCCTTATGTGGAGGCGGGGCAACCCTCATGTTTAAAAATTACCTTGGCACAGACCGAGACCGGGGAGTATGGGATCTCATGACTCCCAGTCCCTCCCCCTCCCGTCTTCCCTCGACTGGCTGCAGAAAATGATGGGTGCCTGTGTGGCGGCTCTCCCTGGCCCCACATTGCTCCGGCCACCCACTCATCCATCCCAGCCACACTTATCCTCTTTGCCTGTGGGCCCCCGGGTAAGTTCCTCCCTCCCCCGACCGCACCCACGCGACTCTTGGGTCTCCCCCTCCTCTGAACAATCATTCCTGGGCCATCACCACCCACCGCCGGGAACGCATCCCTATGACCAGGCACCCGCGCTTCCCCATCATGACTCCTCAACAGCGAGGTCTCCCGCAAGTGAACTTCGGTCAGGATGGTGCTGGGTTGGGGGCCGTGCCCCACCCAGCTCGGGCCCATCTCCTCCCCGTATGAGGAGTAGGCAAGTTCCTCCGGACCCTGTCCGGTTTTCCCCAAAGTTCGCTGCGGGGTCTCCTGGATTCGTCCAGTGGTGAGGTGATTCCCCAACATTCTGTCTCCATATCTTCATTCGATGCCCAGCTCGGGCTGGGCGAACATGGCTGCTTCATTTTCCAATCTCCTGCAAAACTTAAAAGGACATGCAGCCAGGTCTCACTGACCTGCTGCCTTCACAGAAACCCCACAGTGCAGATAGAGGCCATTTCGGCCCATCGAGCCTGCACCGGCACTTATCCCACCCGATCCCCATAACCCCTACACCAACACATATCCCACCCACCCCACGTATTTAATCCCCCTAACAATAAGGGTCAATTTTTATCATAGCCAATCAACCTATCCCGCACATTTTTGGACTGTGGGAGGAAACCGGAGCACCCGGAGGAAACCCACACAAACACGGGGAGAACGTGCAAACTCCACACAGACAGTCACCCGAAGCCGGAATTCGAACCCGGGTCCCCGGCGCTGTGAGGCAACAGTGCTAACCACTATGTTTTGGTGGAGACATGGTCGGGTCCCTTGACCTCGGACCAAAATACATACATTTGGCACACATGTTAACTTAAACTCTTTAAACTTACACTTAAAACTAGTTATATCAACAAAACTTAAAATACACCTTAAAGCAAGCTATATACACACACATAGCTATAATGCAGATGCCGCCCGTCTCCGGACGGCCAGACTAATCTCTGGTACTGTCACAGATTGCTGCTGGCTGCAGCGAAGCTGGACTGTCTCCTGTCTCTGGTCCCTCGCAGCTTATGGCTGTTGAGTGGGGGCCTCTGTTCTCTGGCTTCCCCTGGCTCGGGAGAGAGCCCTACACCACTGTAAAGTGGGTGACCATGCTTTCTTAGGCTGGGGCACCCGCTGAGACTTTCTGAGGGGTGTTTCTCTGGGGAAACTTTGGCTGGCGGACCCTGAACTTGGGTCACAGCCCCAGCTGGCTGGGAACCTTCTCCACCATGTCCAAATAGCCCGCACTGTATAATGTACATGGCAGCCTGCCGGTGCAAATCTCTCTCTGCGTTTGTCTGCTCTTCCATGCCCACTTCTGTGCTGGGGGCAGGTATACTCTCACCACCCGCCGCTGGTGGCTGGAAATTTTCCTCCCCATGTTTAAAACCTGGTGTCAGCTCCCTCCTTATGTCTCCTGCAAGAGGGATTGCTATCCCTGCCCCCGCAGGGTCCCACATCATGGCAGGGACCACTCTAGAATCTGGCTGAGAAGCTGGTCCCTTTAAACAGGCGGTGAACTTGAACTTGCATGGACAGCAAACTCATGTTCCCTCACACAGTTTGCTTTAACTGTAGAATTTTGGACCTGCCTTTTGTCTGGGGCCAAAACTATCCCCTGTGTGCCTCCCTTGTCCCGGATTTCTGCTACTGGACCTGCTCTACAGGGGCCCCAGAACTCTCCTTTTCTGTTCCCTGGCTTAAACAGCTTACTCTGAATATGAATGGCTCCTCCCCCCACACAAGCCACAGTGCTTGCCTGTGAACTCGAACATGCTGTGGGCTGAGGATTCCTATTCTCAGTCTCACTCCTCACGGACGGACCGTACCTCTATTGTTGGAGGGGGTACACTGGTCCTGGTACCTGCCTGCCTAGCGGGACCTGCTGATGTTCTTCTACCACCCCATTGTCCACCCCTCCTCGCTGCCAGAGCTCCTCAAGACTCGGAGCTGTGGGCTGCGGTCTTGGGGTCTCTAATTCCCAATCCAGCACCGTTCTGGGTGCTGCCTGTGGGATGGTTCTACTTGGGCTGCCAGTAAAGTCCAGCTGACCTGCCTTCAGGCTGATCACGCAAATCATTCCCCTTGCTATCTTTAAAGCCATGTTAAGGCTTTCTATCTCTGCCCTACAGGGGCCATGATCTGCTTCCTCAAACCTTAGGGCACAGGCCAGCTTATAAGCTGCCTTTGGTTCCCTAAACCATTCCTCCTGCTCTCTCTTCACACCCTTCCTAACCCAACCACCTATACCCCGATAGGTCAGCTTACACACTGCCACTACCTTCCGCAGGGCTGCCCACAGACTGAAAGCAAGAATGACAATAACTGATGCTTTCTCTAGATCCAGACCACTTATCATATCAAAAACGGCCTCCACTCCTACCTGGCTCGCCATTGTAAGGGTTGGGGGCTTCTTTAAACTGGTTTAAAATAATTTTCCTGGTCTTGCAGCCTTTGCCTGCACACAGACCTATTCCAATAAAACCAATTTTAAAACAGCGGTTCTGAATCGCAGCCCCTCCTTTAGTTCTGAGTGGAGGAACTTATAATTAATGATATTAAAACGGAACAAGTGGTTTGGATGAGAGAAAAAAATCAAGTTTTATTACCTAAATAAACTACAATCCAAAGAATAAACTATACCACACGAACACAGTAATTACAGTAAAACTATATAACAGGAGGTTGCAGATGGCAAAAACGAGGGATACAATGGCTACAATGTTATTTAAACAATCTTAGCAATACCCTTAAATCACCATCCCTTAATTCCTGCTAGGTTGCCTTGTTGAGTGTCACGGGCCGTGCATTCACGGGGCCGTTTGCTAGGGTTACGGTATGGGCCCAAGTGCAGGAAACCTATCCAAGGACTCGAGACCGGGTAGAACATGAAAGATGCTTCCTTGAGACTCGAGAACATAGAAACAGGGTAACACTTGAAAGGAGATTCACTGGAGACTCGAAAACACAGAGACTCGAGAGAGCTGCTCCCTGCAGGCAGGCAAGCCCCAGGACTGAGCAAAGAGGACAGGAAACAGGAAGCTAACATACAGGCCAAAGTGGTCACGTGACATAATTATTCAAATGAGACAGGAGACAAATACATTAACAACACACAGGTGAGGCCAGAGGCACAGAGGACAAGACAAGGGCAAAAACAAACAACTTTAATAAATGGCCTAATTACTCTGTTGAGATCAATTACTCAAGAAACAGGTGAGGAGAGGGGCCCAAAGGCACGGCAGCTGCGCACCGAGGCCTCAAAAACTGCCCTCAGGCGGCGAGCAGAGGGAAGTGCCACTGAAGCCGTTACATTGAGGAGTCAGAACACTCTGCTCACCTGTGGTCCAGCGAAGTAAGAGGCCAGATAGCTTCACAGCAGCTATCTTTATACCTGATCAGGTCCTGCTGTTCTGCCCTGCAAGGGCTGTGTGCAAAATTCCACACCCAAAGAGTCTAATACACAAGAGAAAGCTGTGATTGACTAACTCAAAGTGGTTAAACTGGGTGAATGTGTCTTCCGGAGCTCCCTGGGCTGAAACAAAAGAGAATGCAACAGCCCTATTGTCCAGAATGCTTAGTGATTTAGACCCAATTCAATTGTTAAACGTTTCCCATTCAAGGTGCAAAAGTCTCTTCTGCAGTTTAGATGTATCCACTCGATATACAAACAAATGCTAATAGCATTCGATTGCTTTGTAAACAAAGCATTGTCCTTTGTCTTCGGCAATATGGTGACAGCCATTTTTATCCCTGGAAATTTAAAAGCACAACGCCCAGGGGTTCTTTAATCAAAAAAATTGATCTTCAGAACTGTAAATTATTGCGAATTCTTACAGTAACCAGTGGGTTACCACAGGGATTGGTGCTTGGACCCCAGCTATTCACAATATATATTAATGATCTAGACGAGGGAACTAGATGTAATATCTCCAAGTTTGCAGATGACACAAAGCTGGGTGGGCGTGTTTGCTGTGAGGAGGATGCAGAGAAACTCCAGTATGATTTGGACAGGTTTGGTGATTGGGCAGGTGCATGGCAAATGCAGTATAATGTAGATAAATGCGAGGCTATCCACTTTGGTGGCAAAAACAGGAAGACAAATTATTATCTGAACGGCAATTGATTGGGAAAAGGGGAAGTGCAACGAGAGCTGGGTGTTCTTGTGCACCAGTCGCTGAAGGTAAGCATGCAGGTGCAGTCGGCGGTTAAAAAGGCAAATGGGATGCTGGCCTTCATAGCGAGAGGATTCAAGTACAGGAGCAAGGATGTCTTGCTGCAGTTGTACAGGGCCTTGCTGAGACCACACCTTGCGTGTTGTGTTCAGTTTTGGTCACCTTATCTGAGGAAGGATGTTCTTGCCATGCAGAGAGTGCAGCGAAGATTCACCAGACTGGTAACTGGGATGGCAGGAATGACATGTGAGGAGAGATTGGGACGATTAGGCTTATATTCACTAGAGTTTAGAAGAATGAAAGGGCATCTCATTGAATTTTATGAATTTCTCAGAGGACTAGACAGACTAGATGCATGAAGGATGTTCCCGATGGTGGGGGAGTCCAGAACAAGGGGACACAGTCTAATGATGAGCCGTAAGCCACTTTGGACAGAGATGATGAGGAATTTCTTAATCCAGAGAGTGGTGAGCCTGTGGAATACTCTACCACACAAGGCAGTTGAGGACAATTCATTAAGTATATTCAAGAAGGTGTTCGATATATTTCTTAAGGCTAAAGGGATCAAGGGATATGGGGAGAAAGCAGCGATAGGGTACTGAATTTGGATATTCAGCCATGATCTCATTAAATGGCGGAACATGCTCGAGGGGCCGAATGGCCTACTCCTGCACCTATCTTCTATGTTTCTATGTTTCCCAACTCACCGCCCCACTCGCCTCTGCTCTGCATCATACCACCTCACCCTCAATGCCGCACTTTCCTCCCGCTCACCAACCCGCTCCCCTTTATCTCACCACACCACTCCCCTTCCCCTCAGCAGCCCACTCTCCTCACTCTCATTGCCCCACTCCACCTCACCGCCCCACGCCCCTCCCACTCAACACCACAACTTCCTGGCTCTCATCTAACCCACTCCCCTCGCCCTCAGCGTTCCACTCCACTCCAACTCACCGCCTCACTCCGCTCCCCCTCAGCTCCCCATTCCCCTCACCCTCACTGCCCCACTCCCCATCCCGTCACCACCCCACTCCCCTCATTCTCGGTGCCCCACACCCCTCCTGCTCACCACCCCACTCGCCTCCCCTCCCCATCACCGACCAACTCCACTCCGCCTCAGAGCTCCACACCCCCCGCCAGCTCAGCGCCCCACACCACTCCACCTCACCATCCCACTCCCCACCCCCTCATCGCCTCAGACACCTCCCTTCACCACGTCACTACCCTCCCAGACACTGCCCCTTTCCCCTCCCCCTCACTGCCCCATTCCCCTCCCCCTCACCGCCCCACTTCCCACTCTCGCCCCATACCCGGTAGTGACTTCTCCGCGGGCGCGGGCTTGGTTGACCCGCAATCACAGAGTGCAGTGCCACACTGTGCTGCAAATCCATGTGCCGATCCGCCCACTCCACTGGTGTGGGACAGTTGGGCGAACCAATGAAACGGTAGCTGCAATCCTTGAACAATCACAGCGCAGCTCTGCTCCGCTCAGCCCCCGCCTCCTGCCAACATTTTGATGGACAGTGGACTCAACCAATGGCTATGGTGTGCTGGCGCGCTATGACCAATTGGAACACCGCCTAGCTGTTCAAGAACAGCCTGGCATTATTGCTTCGTTCCCTGCCCAGTGTCATTGCATCACTTCACGGGCACTGTAACCATTGAGAAATCGGAGGGGGTTCAGAAACTATATTGCACTGATGTCAAATAAAGCGGGAACCAAACTGCGGAAAGTCAGTGGATGAGAGAGGAAGAAACTGGGGGTAGAGGGAAGGAGAAAGATGGAGGGGAAAGGGGGAAAGAAATCGGGGAAGGGGAATTAAATGGAGAAAGCGGAAACTTAGTATCATCGCACAAAAGTATGCCATTCTGCCCATCTTGTCTGTGCCAGCTCGGTGGTAGAGCTACACACTTAATCCCAATCCCCTGCCCTTTCCCCATAGAACAGCAAACGTTTTCCCTTCAAGTATTTATCCAATTGCCTTTTGAAAGTTACTATTGAATTTGCTCCCACCAACCTTTCAGGCAGTGCGTTTCAGATCACAACATCTCGCTGCGTATTTTCTTTCCTCAAGTCGCCTCTGGTTCTCCTGCCAATCACCTTAAATCTCTGTCCTCTGGTTACTGACCTTTCTGCCAACTAGAAATTGGAGGAGAAATTCGGTTGTTAGCGCCACCGATTAATGCCTAAAGAGGCCGAGAAGTGGGGCGCTATCCAATTTCCAGGCGGGCGCACGGCGCCTAGTGCCTCGCTCCATATTGAGCATGCATTTAGCGCTGGCGCTAAATCTTAGCGCCCGCTCATGGGCGCAGGCTGATTATCATATCATTTGAGTGTGCAACGCCTTTTGGGCGCCCCGGACCACAAATTCAGTGGCGTCCCCCTCTGTCGTGCCTGGTGCTAATAGTGACAGCTTACCTGGAACCTTACCAAGTCACTCTCGGGCTGGAGGAGCGTTATTTAAAGGGGACGGATGTGGTTTAAAAGCGGCAGCCATTTTTGGAGCTCAACTTTCTCGAGAGCTACAAAGAGTTGCTGAGCTGCACACTGAGAGCCATTTGACCACTGAGCCAGTGCAGGCAGACGAACTTCAGCCTTCTGACCATCACCTTGCTGTTGGTGTGCCTTAACAACGGAGAACCTTCCTGTGGGAACTTATTATGGGGGCTGCATTGGAGGGGAACGTCCTGCTGCTGAATCATCTGGAAAGGGCACTGAGATGCTGGGAGAGGGGGGCGGGCATGGCCAGATGGAGGAGGGCCAACAGACATCATCACAGCAGACCTTACGCTGGCAGGGTTTTCCGACAGCAGTTTCCCTACATGAACATGTCGGAGGAGCAGTGTGTCAGAAGGCTGCGATTTAGAAAGGAGGTGGTGACTGAGCTGTGCCAGCTGCTTCAGCCAGATCTGCAGCCTCAGATAAGGTGCAGGACATCTCTGTCGGTGGCTGAGAAGATGCTTGCTGGCCTGAACTTCTACACGAGCGGCTCTTCTCAGGCTGCGCGTCAGAGGCTGATCAGATGTGGCTTCTAGGCCCCTCTCGTTGAATGCTTGCTGCCATTCCAAGAACAGGAATGGAACCAGTCTGATACCCCCAAGCCTGTGAAGGGCAAGATGCATGTAAATAGCAGACATGGCCATTGTAAATGAAGAAAGTGTTTCATTACACAAAATGTGGTTCCTTCAAACATGAGAAATCTATGGCAACAGAAAGCAAAACTAATACACTGACACATAACTGCCTCTCACCCGGGAGACTGTCCAAAACATAAATCACATTCTGACCATCTTCCTTGGCCTTTATTCCACTGCGCCAACCAAAGCATCCAATGCCCCATCAGTGAGGCGTTCTGCCCTCTGCGTCACCCTTTCCATGTCTTGCTAGGCTGGTGCGCCACAGGTAGGCTCCAAATGATTTGAAGGCCTACAAGGCAGTGAGTGTGTCTGGTGATGCCATTTGAGCTGCCCCTTTAAGAGCTGGCCCACGCCAGTGTATTTCAGGGAAAGTGATTATTGAGAGTACCTGCGCTGCGATCCGCCACCACGAAATTGGGTTGCGCCGCCGGGTTAGCACCTTAGGAGTCTCGTGCAGCGCCTGATTTAGCGCCGCAATCACCTTCAGGGCGCTGCAACCCAATATCGCGCTAGGTGGCGCTAAATTGCGCCTGGCGCTAAACTTTGCGCTTCGCCAGGACTAGCGCCCCCAAACGGGGCGATACCGAATTTCTAGCCTATTGTCTCCTTGTTCACTTAATCAAAAAACCTTTCATGATTTTTAACACCTCTATCAAATCTCCTCTTAACCTTCTCTGCTCTAAGAAGAAAAATCGCAGCTTCTACCGGCTCTCCACGTAACTGAAGTCCCTCATCACTGGTACCATTCTAGTAATTCTCTTTTGCACCTACTCCCAGGCCTAGACATCATCTGTAACATGGTTTGCCCAGAATGGGGCACAATACTCCAGCTGAGGCCCAACCAATGTTTTATAAATTTTCAGCCTAACTTCCTTGCTTTTGTACTTTATTCCTGTATTAATTAATCTAAGGGTGCCATATGTTTTTTTTAGAAGCCGTCACAATTTGTTCTGCCGACTTCAAGATTTGTGTACATACATCCCCTATTTCTCCATTCCTGCACACTCTTTAAATTTGTCCATTTAGTTCCTTTTGCCTCTCTTCACTCTTCTTACCTAAATGTATTGCTTCATACATCTCTGCATTAAATTTCATCTGCCCGTGTCTGCCCATTCCACCAGTCTGTCTATGTCCTCCTGAAGTGTGTTACTGTGCTTCACAATGTTTACTACAGTTCCCAGTTTTGTATTGAAGGGTCCAGCTTGTTCCCAATGAATGCTGGGATACTTGACTATGTTAAACTGAAAGATCCAGCTTGTTCCCAATGAATCCTGGGATACTTGACTATGTTAACTCTCTCAAAAAAGGGAATTGTAAGAAATAGTTGTTAAAGACAAAGGTGGGTCTGAATTCTTAGAACAGAGAATGACAACATGCACCTGGGAACAGATAGCAGGAATGCAAGCAATGTCGAATATCAAACATCAAAGTCAAATAGAATTGATAAGGGCATGTGAATGTGTTCTCACAGCACCTCAGTAGAGCCATTCTATAAACATGGCCTGGCCCCCAGGTGATAAGGGTACAAGTTAAAACCAACATTGTGCTATTTGCAGAACACATGAATCACTGTGGCCTTGTGGTCACCCCCTGCTCGTTCGACTGATAAGACATGTTTTATCAAACAATAAACAATGCCTACAATGGGAAAGAGATAACAGCCGGAATGTGGGGAATGAGTTGAAATGACCAACATCTGTGACTAGCGTGGTGAGGGGGTACCTGAGTTCAAGGGGGTGGGCCTGACTGTTGAGGGGTGGGCCCGACAGTTGAGGGGTGGGCCCGACAGTTGAGGGGTGGGCCCGACAGTTGAGGGGTGGGCCTGACAGTTGAGGGGTGGCCCAACAGTTGAGGGGTGGGCCCGACAGTTGAGTGATAAATCACATAAACCAATAAAGAGTAACTGTTATGACACTGTTTGTACGTACACACCCCATTCTGTAGTAGGAGTGCGTTGTTTATAGAATTGTTTATCTTGAATGAACAACGGCTTGTCCTTTGTGAGTCCCCCTTGGGCTTGAGGAAGCAGGGTGGCTCTCCCTTGTGCTCAAGGTTCTCTTAGTTGTTTTAATAAATTCTGAACTTGTCCTCAATTCCGTCTCTGTCTGAGGTTTCTCCAAAATTCGAATCTAACAGTTGATGTCAGAAGTGGGATGCTGCAGGTAACCTAAGGACCATGGCAGTTAAAGGACACTGAAAGTGACGGCTAAGGCGAGAAACACGTCATGTCCTAAGGGAAGAAGCCAGAGGAAGGCTTTTAGGAGGAACACAGACTCGCTCGCCACCAGTGGTGCTAAACCATGTATGGGCCAGTCAGTATTAAATTACCCACATAGTAAATTATTCCTCATGGAGACCGCAGACTGATGGAATTGATAAGACATAAGTTTATATTTCTGATAAGTGTATATTTCTGATTTAGAGTATAAGGTGAAACGTTTGCGCCGTTGAAGTATAAGATAGAGTATAAGTATGTACGTAGTAAGTGGCTAGTATTGTGTAATAGATTGGGCTTCGAAAGTTGTTTCCTGATCAGCTGCTGCTTTGAGGTTTTAAAAAAAAATATGATAAACTTTATTCCGGAAAGCCAGTTTCAAAAAAACCACAAGGGGTTAAGAGAGAAACAAAGCCAGGTGGTTAAGCATAAAGTGCATGAGAGAGAGGGAGAGATACAGAAGGAAAAATATCTCATTTGCAGGCTAACCAATTTGGAAACTCAGCAAAGGAAGGATAAAAACAGGGATTTGGAAAGCCGGGAAAAGCTGATGAGACACCGATGTAAAAAGAGAATCTAAAGCTTTACCGACATGGAATCTATTAATGTCTCTGCCGAGGCAAATAAAACACAAGGTTTGCTGAGTGAAAGGAACCTTAAAAAAAATGCTGGAATTTCAGTTTGTATGAAAATGTGTGTTAAAATGTGAATGTTTTCCTGACTATGAATGTTTAAGAAGTTACAGTATTTCTTTTGTATGAAAAGTCTGTCTAGAAATTCGGTTGGTAGCGCCACCGATTAGCGCCTAAAGAGGCCGAAAAGTGGGGCGCTAACCAATTTCTGGGCGGGCGCAGGGCGTCTAGCGCCTCGCCCTATATTGCGCATGCATTTAGCGCTGGCGCTAAATCTTAGCGCCGGCTCATGAGGGCAGGCAGATTATGGCATCATTTGAGTGTACAACACCTTTTGGGCACCCCGGACAGGAAATTCACTGGCGCCCCCCTCTGTAGCGCCTGGTGCTAATAGTGACAGCTTACCTGGAACCTTACCAAGTCACTCTCGGGCTGGAGGAGCGGTATTTAAAGGGGATGGGCATGGTTTAAAAGCGGCAGCCATTTTTGGAGCACAACTTCCTCGAGAGCAACAAAGAGTTGCTGAGCTGCACACTGAGAGCCATTTGACCACTGAGCCAGTGCAGGCAGACGAACTTCAGCCTTCTGACCATCACCTTGCTGTTGGTGAGCCTTAACAACGGGGAAACTTCCTGTGGGCACTTATAATGGGGGCTGCATTGGAGGGGAACGTCCTGCTTCTGAATCATCTGGAAAGGGCACTGAGACGCTGGGAGAGGGGGGCGGGCATGGCCAGACGGAGGAGGGCCAACAGACATCGCCACAGCAGACCTTAAGCTGGCAGGGTTTTCCGACAGCAGTTTCCCGACATGAACATGTCGGAGGAGCAGTGCGTCAGAAAGCTGCGATTTAGAAAGGAGGTGGTGACTGAGCTGTGTCAACTGCTTCAGCCAGATCTGCAGCCTCAGATATGGTGCAGGACATCTCTATCGGTGGCTGAGAAGATGCCTGCTGGCCTGAACTTCTACGCGAGCGGCTCTTGTCAGGCTGCGTGTCAGAGGCTGATCAGATTTAGCTTCTAGACCCCTCTCATGGAAAGCTTGCTGCCATTCCAAGAGCAGGAATGGAACCGGTCTCATACCCCCAAGCCTGTGAAGGGCAAGATGCATTTAAATAGCAGACATGGCCATTGTAAATGAAGAAAGTGTTTCATTACACAAAATGTGTTCCTTCAAACATGAGAAAGCTATGGCAACAGAAAGCAAAACTAATACACTGACACATAACTGCTTGTCACACCCGGGAGACTGTCCAAAACATAAAACACATTCCGACCATCTTCCTTGGCCTTGATTCCACTGCGCCAACCAAAGCATCCAATGCCCCAGCAGTGAGGCGTTCTGCCCTCTGCCTCACCCTTTCCATGTCTTGCTAGGCTGGTGCACCACAGGTAGGCTCCAAACGGTTTGAAGGACTACAAGGCAGTGAGTGTGTCTGGTGATGCCATTTGAGCTGCCGGGTTAGCACCTTAGGAGTCTCGTGCAGTGCCTGATTTAGCGCCGCAATCACCATCAGGGGTGCTGCAACCCAATATCGCGCCAGGTGGTGCTAAATTGTGCCTGGCGCTAAACTTTGCACTTCACCAGGACTAGTGCCCCAAACGGGGCGATACCGAATTTCTAGCCTTTTATGTGTGGTTTAGCTCCACCCACTTCTCTGTGTTAAAATTGTTTAACTCTTTTGTCTTGTCTTGGATTATTGGAAGTTTTAAGAAGGTGCGAATAAGATTGTGCCCCAGAATTGAAAAAATACTACAACAATTTAAGTTAAATTGGTGTGTAAAAACTGAGAAGTACAAAGAAAAAATTTGTTTAACAAAAGATTAAGTTTCAGTCTAAGATTTAACCTTGGAGTCGCGGTTGCTATGGTGAAATCTTCTAAAGAAGTTTGATTTGATTTGTTAAAATGTGAAAAAATATTTTTTCTCCAGTTATATTCAATGTTTCTACAGAATTTTGGAAAGACATCTGAAGAAAGGACAATAAGAAATATGACGTAATTTACTGTTGTCTGCAAGAATGTGCTATTTTGTTTTGTTTTATCTGTTCATTGATTTACAAAAGATAAGCTTCAGCCTTGAAGTTACAGTTGCCAATGTGACTGGAAGAAAATAAATTTGAATGTTTACAAGGAATGAGTGATTGTTTCTTTGCTAAAGTGGCTTCTTTCTTTCTTTTCCAAGTGATACTGGTTAGTTAAAGAATTGATGTGGATTAAATTGGAGTTAATAGGCTAATTACCCTATTAAAACCAGCCTTTCAATGTGGCCACGGTGAAATTCTGGTTGGTGTAAATTTGTGTAGATCGCATTGAATAAGATAACTCTGATCTGCAAGAACATCTGCTCGTGGCAGGTCCCTCTACAATATTTAATTGACTATGGTACTGGGAGCCATAAAGAATGCGGGTCTAAATGTAAGCCCTAGAAAGGTAGAGGTAGGGAAGGACGAAGTAATCTACCTAGGATACATAATAACACAAGGGGAGAGACAAATGCCTGAAGGCAGAAGGGAGGAGCACTAGCAATGAGAGGACAGCTAGCAGGAGCAGCATGCAACCACTGGTTGTGTGCTTTGATTTCTCACAGTCGCCCGTACTTACAAGCAGCTATGTCAGATTTTGATCCGGAAGATTGGGTAAATGAGAGGGGGCCAGGCAGGTACTATGGCTATTTAATTATTGCCGGGCTTTACCCCAGAATATGCAGAAATAGCCCAGCCTATATAGGACTTGATCAAAGAGGGGGAAGCATCCCAGGAGCTGGTGGACTGGGGCCCCGACCATGAAACAGCTTTTGTAAAGTTGAACAAGCCCTCGTAAGTGCTCCTGCCCTGGGATTGCCAGACCACAATAGGCCATTCCACATCTCTAACTGCCACAGTAAGGATCTTTACAATGCGGTAGTAACCCAGGTGCAGAGGGATAGACAAACGCTGGTAGTGTACCACTCCACTAAGCAGCAGCCTGTAGCTGCAGGATTGTCCAGATGCGTTGCTGCACCCACCCCTGCTAGAGACAGGGACAATCTTCCACTGCAGACTATTCTATCGATTAGCATAACCCCAGAGGTAACGAATATGACACGGGTATTTCCCAAAAGATAAAAAAAGCAAATTCAAGTGCGAGAGCTCCTATATTTGTTTTGAATCCAAATCGTATCGCAGTTCACACAGCTCTGCACATAAAGGTTAAAAGTTTGTTTTTCTTTTCTTTACTGCTAGGTTGCTGCTGGTAGCATACAATAATTAACAAGCTAAACAAAATCACATGCTGAATCTAAGCCACCCAATAAGTAAAAAATGAAAGAAATCAGTTGCCATCCTCTCACTGGGCTTTCAAAGCACAATTTCATAATATATCGACCTGAACTGTGACGGGGAGGGAAAACCACCTGGCACTACAATTAGATTATTGATTCCCAAACTTGAGTTCTATTGGAAAGAGTATTTTGAGTTACGTAACACGGGATTGAAGCACCGGTGATCACAAGCCTCGTGGTGAGAGTAATTTATGGTGATGAATCATGAGGGTCACGTAAGCATTTTGGCTTAATTACAATGTTCCTATCGCAGTGTCCGTACCAAAGCACTCCGCAATCCCGACGCCAGTGTTAGTGCAGAAATGTGTGTGGGATGGTCTGCAATTGTCAACCTGTCCTACACCTTTCAGAGCAACGAAACAAAGCATCGTTTTTTGGTGCGGAGCTGGTCCATTGCATAAGTCTGTTGAATCTAGCAGAACAATCATTGAGTTTTATCCTCTGACCTCGTTTATTTTGGACTGGTGCACAATTTTATGGAACAGCACCGTGTGAGGGAGAAGTGGAGTATAAGCTGAGAGAGCGCTTATCTGTGGTTAGTTGCAAATGGAAATGACCTGTGTTATTAATCAGCAATGTATTGTTATACATGCTTTGAACTTATTAATGAAAATGTTAACCTAGTGCTGACGTTTCACTGATTCAGGGAACTAGTTTTTTGACGTCAGATGAACCTTAACCAGTAGAATGGAGGTTCTTGACTCCAGTCACCAGTTCCCTAGCCTGATAAAGAATATCTCGGACTATTACAGTCAGCGAAGTAACGCTGATAAACTGCAGCTAACCATTAATAAGGGCCAACGATATAATGTCACTCGAACACCAGCATTTTCACTGCTTCTGGGATTTTCTTTAGGCAATGTAGACCTTCTTTGGTAGCAAAAAGCTAAAAATGATGGTGGTGTAGATATACAGGGGACAGTGCCAAATCTCACAGACTAACAATAATCAGAGAAATCTTGCAGTTGCAGAGTGCATTACAAAGACTTACTTAGCTTGTGAACTTTGCTCAATCATGTCTTTCTTCACTGTTCATATTACCTCCGTGTTGGTGTTTTGTTAAAGCATGAAAACACAACTGTCTTTTCGATCGGGATTTTTAAATTTTTTTTACATGAGGTGATGCAATTGCGTGCGCCTGATAATGTTTCACTCCACCTTCTTAAAAACCTGCAAAGGTGTTAACCCTTTCCATTGACAGCTGTTTAAGTTCACCAAGCAACAACTTCGGTATTACTGAATGAAATTTATAATATTGGACATTTTTAAATTTAAGTTTCTTAATGTTCAGTTAATATTTCCCCATAGTGAAAGAAGGAAAAATATGATTTGAAAAGTTAAGCAGAGTCACAATGGAGTCTCTTCTTTCTTTTGTTATATGGAAGTTATCTTGTAAACTAGTGGCAGCACTTCCGCCTCTCATGTTAAAACACTGTGTAAGCCACCTACTCTGAGAATAACTACTTTCTGAAAATTGAAATGGAGGATAAATTGAAAGAAATGATATTGAACATTGACAAAACCTGTCAGACCAACTGTACTGCTGTTTGGATTTTGGGATAATTTTGAAATAACAAAGTGGACTCAGGCACTATATATTTGGTTACTTTTGGGAAAATAAAAATCCTCTAATATAATGATAAATAAAAAAAGTTTTAATAACTTGAATCAAGTGAGAACGTTTAATTCATGTTTTCAATCTTAAATAATGTACTGGACAGTAAAGTTCCTCCAGGACTAATGAATGAAATATGAATGGTAATTAAAGGGAAGTGATTGAGCGTGTGAGATTGAAACAGGAGAATTATACTACTGAATGGGAATTTTCAAAATGTTCCAGTGAAAATCAGGAAAGTGTAGTTAAGAATAGTAAATTGATAACTTTCTCTTGGAGATATTTGGGTCCCTGCCTCTAATTAACTTTTAAGAAAACTGCATTTGAAAGTCCAGCCACTACCCAAGACATCAGGACCATGCAGAAGAAGATGAGCAAAGATCTCCAGATGATTACAATCTTTTGATAAGACCCCTGAAATCCCGAGAATGGCTTGTATCGGATGGCACATGTGGCATGATATTGAGATACCGGTATGAGTGTGGAAATATGATTCGATACGTATGATGTAATTACCATCCGCGAATGTATGTTGGCTTTGCACTGAAGAACGTGTCTGAGCAATGGCTAGTTACTTGACAACAGCAAGACATGAAATAGTTAATGTGGCTCAGGAGAGCAAGGCAATCTTTAAAGCATTGACACATACTCCATCGAGAAATTATCTCATTAATGAAACAATCAGAATAGAGTTAAACACACTGGAACCTGTTAGAGGAATTGAAATTGATGTTGAAGAATTTGGATTGGGACAATTAAGGACTAAGGAGAAATCGTGTTTAGTAAGAATTATCCACAAGATGGATACGAGTAAAAGAGAGATCTGGAGAATCTTTTAAGTCCATGATTTGTTGATTAGATGTTAAACTGCAATGTCGCTTGAAATGATTGTAAGACTTTATCTGACTGTGACTTTAATAATTGTGTTTTGTAGGTAACAGAGCATGGGAAAAACCAGTATGAATCCAGTATGAGGTGATTTTGTGGTGCCTCCTGTGTCACTAGTGCCGCAACTACCATGCTTTGCTTGTCTAACAGGACCTGTCCCATCAACCAATACGTTTTTAAGTATGAGCTACACATTATGTGGCACAATTCGGATATGACATTCCCCTGTTCATTGAGGGTTTCAGTGAGCTTATGATGCGACTGAACTCCTCCCTAAATCATTTTTATGTTTTGGAGCAAGACATCTCTGGAATGGATATTGAAATTGACAGCATAGGGGGCAACTCACACTGGCGGGATATTGGACTTAATATATCAGCACACCCTTAGGTTGGTATTATTTCACACGCACTGGTAGTTATCCAACTTTTAATGATAGTGTATTTAATATATGTATACACTATATAGTAAGACTTTGATACGTATGCCAATTGTGTACTCATGCCCATGACTAACCAGCACTAACAAATTAATTGAGCACACCAAAAGCAAAGACCCGAAGCAAAGTAGAGGAGACCCCAGGCAGGGTAACATCAAGAAAGATAGAAGAAAAAGAGGATAACCCAGGCGGGGTAACATCAGGAAAGATAGAAGAAACAGAGGATACCCCAGGCGGGGTAACATCAAGAAAGATAGAAGAAACAGAGGATATCCCAGGCGGGGCAGAATTGGAACACTGGAACAGTTGATTGAATTTAAGTAAGGGATTAGATCAGGGCCGTTACTGCCCGATCATTTGATGCAGCAATAGGGGCAGCGGGCGGAGGAGAAAAGATAGACTGGGGACTAAACACAAATATACGTCCATGGATCCGACTGATTTCACATGTATTAGTCGTGGTGCAGATAGTATTTGTCCTGACACTGTTATGTATGACATGCAGGAAATGTAAACGGACTCGAGCGAGACAAATTGCAAAACAAGTGGTTGAAACTGCTAATGATTGTACTGCTCGTACTCCAAGCGTTTCAGATAATGACTTTAATAATTTATTGGAAAAATCAAGTGTGTGAATAATGAAGCGATCGCATAATGAATCGAGGAATGCCTAAATATTAACATTACTCCTCTGATCCATATCTGGTGCCTCGACAGGTAGCCACCCCAACAGGATTCACACCAGACCATATGCAACAAATGTGCGGCCTACCTGGAATAGCCAAAGGCCTGGAGGGGGGAATTTTAGAACAAATTGGAGGGAGGTTGCAGGAAAACCTTCATCATTCATGCTATTTGATCGGGAAAAACCTATATGCGTTTCTGCAATACTATAAACCCACCAGCTTATCACACTATCGTAGCATAGAGAGCGCACTCTCCAACCCCACTTCAAGGGTCCTTTCCGGGGGTTGGAAGGGGGGACTGAAGGATCCAGCTTGTTCCCAATGAATTCTGGGATACTTGACTCTGTTAAACTGAAAGGTCCAGCTTGTTCTCAATGAATTGTGGGATACTAGACTGTGTTAACCCTCTCAAAGAAGGGAATTGTAAGTAATAGCTATTAAAGAGAAAGAGGGGTTTCAATTCTTAGCTGGGAACAGATAGCAGGGATGCAGCAAGGTGGAATATCAAACATCAAAGACACATAGAAGAGATAAGGGCATGGCACTGTGTGTTCACAGCACCTCAGTAGAGCCATTGTCTAAACACTGCCCTGTCCTCCTAGGAGATAAGAGTACAATTAAAACCAACATTATACTAATTGCAGAAGACATGAATCACTGTGGCCTTGTGGTAACCCCCGCCCTTCTCCTTCGGCAAATAAGGATAAGACGTGTATTCTCAAACTATAAACAAGGTCTACAACGAAGAAGAGAGGAATGAAGGAGTAGGGCTATAACCGACATCTGTGGCTAGCATGGTCAGGGGGTACCTGAGTTCAAGGGGTTGGGCCCGACAGTTGAGTGGTGGTTCTGACAGTTGAGTGACTAACCACATAAACCAATAAAGAGTAACTGTTGTGACACTTTTTGTACATATACGCCCCATTCTGTAGTAAGTGGGCATTGCTTATAGAATTCTATAACTTGAATGAATAACTGTTGTCTTTTGTGAGTGCACCTCTTGTTTGAGGAAGCAAGGTGACTCTCCCTTGTGCACAAGCCTCTCGTGGTTCCTTTAATAAATTCTGCATTGTCCTCAATTCCGTCTCCATTGGTTTCTCCAAAATTCGAATCTAACAAATGAAAGGAATAGATTCGGTAGATATTTAGAGGGTGACAATGAGAGAGTGGGGTGCCAAATACAAGTGGCCTCCTTGTGTGTTAGTTGTTGTGATTGCACTAGGATGAGGGTGAGTGTGAGAGGTGCCTAGTGAGCTGGGGATGTGATAATGTAAATAGAAAGAGGGATGGGTGGACGTGCAAGGTTTGATGGTGCGAGTAAGGATGTGCAGGGTTAGGGTTGGGAAGGCCGAGTGATGGGGGTGTGATGCGAGGCACAGCTAGATGAAGGTGAGTGTGGCTTTGTACTCGCGTTTCCTGATCGAATGAGATCATTGAAACGTTTGTGGCACTGCACCCAGATCTTCCCGACAACATCCCTGTTGGTGAACCCCTTTGCAATCTCCAACCAGGCTGTTTTGGTGTCCTGGGGAGGTCTCTTCTGTCCATTGGAAGAAAAGAGGACCACCCTGCGTGCATTGACTCCCTTCATAAGCATATGGAGGGAGCCATCAGACAACCTGGGTGCAGCCCTCTGTGCAGTCATTGTCAGTGTTTGCAGCACTCCAATGCTGTAGTGCACTGACAGCACTATGTTACATTGACATTCAAATCCAACGTGGTCATGGCCCCATTAAAGATCCCGGCTGAAAACGCATCATCGATGAAGTTAACAGACCAGACCCGCATCATTTAATTGGACCAAATACCGAGCTGGCTGGGCTTAATCGGCCCTATTAACATAAAGTCATTTTCAGCAGCGGGCTGGAGCCAGCAGCGGGGTCATGACCCACCAAGGCCACCGCCCGTGCCGGACATGCCCATGTAGGCACAATTCCGGCCGTGGATTTTACGGCCTTAATGACTCCATGGGCCATGTGTATTTTCAATGTGGGAGGTTGCAGCCTCTGTATCGTTACCAGAAGTGGTAACATTTTAGCCCCAGGCTCCTAATCTTTTGCCACCTGGTGCAGAGTGGGGTGAGTAAGGTGGTGGATCTTCTCCTGGATCTGCTCTGGCCCTTAGCTGAAACAGCAATTTGTAGGTTCAGGGTCGGCGGGACCCATGGGGTGCGAGATTAGCTCTGGCTGCCTGCCTCTCTTCTGGGGTCTTGCCCATGCCCTGGTGGCCCTGGAAAGGGAGCATGGGTTGTCCATCGGTATGTATGTTGCCTTCCATGACCAGAGGGCACCGGAGGTCAGTGAAGTGATAATCGCTCCTCACAATCACATTTTGATTTAATTATTGTTTGTGTGTGTGGCTGTATTGTACAAATTTATTACTGCAATAACAACAGAAAGAGTTGGAAACACTCAGCAGGTCAGGCAGCAGCGAGTAGAAACAGTGTCAACGTTTCAGGTCGAGGGCCCTTCATCTGAACTGTTGCTGGATATTTGAGGTGCACCTGGACACTTGCCTTAATGGTTTATGTCCCCTTCTGGTGACACTGGTGCAACTTATTGTCACCCCCTACAGGTAGTGAACAAAGCATCAATCTGAATTCGTGAATCATCTCTTCACCAATTGGAGCTTTCAAAGCAGATGTGTTTACACAAGGTCCCCCATGCGGCATAAAATGCCCCATCAATGACTACAGGAGCCCAGTGTGCAGGCACAGGGCTGGGGAGAGCTCTGAGCATGCGTAGTACTTTTGGTGGTGCAGGAGTAATGATGGATCAACAACAGCATCGAACAGATTCAACATTTCAAGTCGATGACATTTCGTCATTGCATTTCCTGTTGCACTAATGGCTGCACAAGCGACTCGAGGTGCGGGAGTTGATTGTGGGTGCCAGGGAGGAATAGGTGCCTCATCTGGGCAGAGAATGTTCATAAACCCACAGCATAGGCTTCAGGACCGAATAAGACACCACGGGCCCCGTGTTTGCTCTGTGGCACCAGCATCCGGGGCAAGCGGCGTGATTCTGCGCATCTTGCGAGAGGATTTCTCTGCAGCAAAAGGCTCGGGTTGCCCGGCAACTGGCCGCCATCTTGGTGAAGGATGACGTGACTTGTCCATGCGCCGCCATCTTGGATAGGGCGGGGTCAGGGCGCATGCAAGGCCCTCTCCGAGAGCAGGTGCAGCAGAAGCACTGCTTAATATTGATTTAAGTAATGTGGGCATCGCTGGCAAGGCCAGCATTTATTGCCCATCCCTATTTGCCGTTGAGAAGGTGGTGGTGAACCACTTTCTTGAACCGCTGCAGTCCATGTGGTGAAGGTACTCCCCCAGAGCTGTTAGGGAGGGTGCTCCAGGATTTTGACTCAGCGACGATGAAGGAACAGCAATATACTTTCAAGTCTGGATGGTGTGTGACTTGGAGGGGAACTTGAAGTTTCAGAGTGTGTTCCAGCGAGGGATGTGGGATATATCAGTGTGTTAAAGTGAGGTTGTGGGTTATATCAGTGTGTTACATTGAGAGGTGGGATCTATATCAGTGTTACAGTGAGGTGTGTGGTTTATATCAGTGTTAATGTGAGGGGTGTGGGGTATATCAGAGAGTGTTACAGTGAGGGGTGTGGGGTATATCAGTGTTACATTGAGGTGTATGGGGTATATCGGAGTGTTGCAGTGAGGGGTGTGGGAGAAATCAGAGTGTTACAGTGAGGGGTTTGGGGTGTATAAAAGAGTGTTACATTGAGGGGTGTGGGGTATATCAGAGAGTGACAGTGAGGGGTATGGTGTATATCGGAGTTTTACATTGAGGGGTGTGGGAGAAATCAGAGTGTATCAGTGAGGGGTGTGGGGTATATCAGAATGTTACAGTGTGGGGTTTTGGGTATATCAGTGTGTTACAGTGTGGGGTATATTAGAATATTACAGTGTGGGGTGTGGGGTATATCAAAAGTGAATTAGATAAGTGCCTGAAGGAAAAAAAGTGAAGGGCTGCGGGGAAAGGGTGGGGGAGTGGGACTTGCTGAAGTGCTCTTGCAGAGAGCCAGCATGGGCTGTCGTGGCCATAAGGCCTCCTCCTCTGCTGTAACCGTTCTATGATTCTATAGAGCCAGAGATATATAACAACAACAACAACTTGAATTTCAATAGCGCCTTTAACGTAGCAAAAGGTCCCAAGGCTCTTCACAAGAGTTTTGCCACCGAGCCACCTAAGATAACTTCGGACAGGTGTCTAAAAGCTTTGACAAAGTGGCAGTTGTTAAGGAGCATCTTCAAAGAGGAAAGAGCGGTAGCGAGGGCGATAGGTTTAGACTGGTAATTCCATAGCTTACGGCCTAGGCAACAGACAGCACGGTCACCAAATGTTGAGCGTTTATAATCAGGGATGCTCAAGAGGGCAGAATTAGAGGAGCGCAGATATCTCGGTGGGAGGGAGTTGTGGAGCTGAAGGAGATTGGAGATAGGAAGGGGCGAGACCATGGAGGGATTTGAAAACAAGGATGAGAATTTTGAAAACGAGGTGCTGCTTAACCGGGAGCCAATATGTGGAAATAAAATTCGGGAGAGATATAGGGCAGGATCCCGGTTCATTCCCGGAGAGGGGGCTGATTGTACTCCCTCCTTTCATTTCCAGGGAGATTGCACACCAGGAGCAGAGCCTGGTCAATGTGACCCTGTGACACCTCGAGTGGGAGAGAGTCCGTCTGCTTTTTCACATAGATCCTGGCTGCTGTGTGATTGGCTCCTGGCTCCTGTGTGATGTCACCTGGAGACAGGGCTCCGCCCCTGGTTACGGCCCATCAGTGGGATGTCAGTGTGGGAGGAGCTGGAGTGACAGCTCACACTGGGATTGAGGTTCGTCCCAATAAACAGGATAAAGGACAATTTAATATTAAAGTAAGTATTAAAACACACTCATTAATTGCAACAAATAAACAAATTGAATATAATTATGGTCACAAAAATGCTCCCCCTCTATTCTAGGATCAATATGAATCATTTTTCTATTAACAGTGTCTGGGAGCGAGCAATATCTCAGCAAGGTGGAGAGAGAGAAGTCGAATCATTGCCGCAGTCACTGGGACTGGAGAGATGTCACTGGCTTCACAGAACTGATCCAGCGAGACTGAGAACCCAGTGAAGGAGACAGGATAAAACGGGAAGCTTCAACAATGATTGGAAAGGTGAGGAACTTTACTGAGAATCCCAACTGTCCAGGATTTTGCCGAGGAGAGAGTCTAACCAGATACTGGGAGCTGTTCAACATCTGCCATCTGGCTCGGCCTTTGATGTAGCAAGTTGAGCAGAGCTTAACTCATAGATATACCTTGCTCCTTCCTCACACGGGAGTGTTTGACACTTGCATGTAGAGGGATCTTTATTCTGTATTGATCCCATGCTGTACCCGATCCGGTTGTGCTTCATTGAGTAGTGTCAAGCGAGCTGTACGCTGCACTGTACACATGCTGTATTAGATTGAGCTTTGTATGTCACCTGCATTGTACTTGCAATGTGAGAGTCTGAGTGGACAGTGCAGAGGAAGTTTACTACGTATCTCTCTATTTTATGTTCTGCACAGGCTAGATACAGAATAAAGCTCCCTCTACACCGTCCCATCAAACACTCGCAGGGCAGGTGGAGCACAAGTTAAATTCAGAATAAAGCTTCTTTTACACTGTCCCAACATACACTCCCAGGGCATGCTCAGCACAGGTTAGATACAGAGTAAAGATCCCTGTGCATTGTCTCACCAAACACAGCCAGGGCAGGTACAGCATGTGTTAGAAACAGTGCAAAGTTCCCTCTATACTGTCCAATCAAGCACTCCCAGGGAAGGTACGTGACGGGTAAGGTACAGAGTAAAATTCCCTCTACACTATCCCATCAAACCCTCCCAGGGCAGGTAGACTACAGGTTAGATGCAGTGTAAAGTTCCTTTTAAACTGTCCAATCCAACACTCCTCGGTGAGGTAATACACGTGTTAGATACAGAGTGAAAACCCCTCTACGTTTTGCCATCAAATAAGCCCAGGGCAGGTACAGCAAAGGTAATACCCCTCCACACTGTCCGGTCCAACACTCTCAGTGCACAGGTTAGATACAAAGTGAATCTCTCTCTGCACTGTCGCAACAAACACTCCCAGGGTAGGTACATCATTGGTTAGATACAGAGTAAATCTCCCTTTTCACTGTCCCAACAAACACTCCCAGGGAAGGTATAGCATGGGTTAGATACAGAGTAAAGCTTCCTCTGCACTGTACCATCAATCACTCCCAGGTCAGGTACAGCACAGGTTAGATACTGAGTAAAGCTCCTTCTACACTGTCCAATCCAACACTCCCAGGTGAGGTAAGGCACGTGTTGGATACAGAGTGAAAATCCCTCTACATTGTGTCATCAAACAATCCCAGGGCAGGTACAGCAAAAGTTAGATATATAGGATGGCTGCCTCTACACAGTCGCATCAAACACTCCCAGATACAGAATAGATACAGAGTAAAGCTCCCTCTATCACCCAAATCCCCCATTCTTTGGTCCCTTCCCGAATATCTCATTTACTGGCCCAATCACCCATTTACGGGTGCCCTTGCCCCATCCCCCATTTACTGGTGCCATTTCCCAATCCCCCATTTACTGCTGCCCTTACCCAATCCCCATATATGGTGCACTTCCACAATCCCCATATACTGGTGCCCTCCCCAATCCCCAATTTACTGGTGCCCTTCCCCAATCTCCCATTTACAGGTGCTCTTCCATTCCCATTTACTGGTGCCCTCCACCAATCCCGCATTTACTGGTGCCCTTCCGCAGTCTGCCATTTTCTGGATCTTTCCCCAATTACCCATTTACTGGTGCCCTCCACCAATCCCGCATTTACTGGTGCCCTTCCCCTGTCCGCCATTTACTTGAGCTTTCCCCAATTAACCATTTACTGGTGCCTCCACCAATCCCGCATTTACTGGTGCCCTTCCGCAGTCTGCCATTTACTGGATCTTTCCCCAATTACCCATTTACTGGTGCCCTCCACCAATCCCGCATTTACTGGTGCCCTTCCCCTGTCCGCCATTTACTTGAGCTTTCCCCAATTAACCATTTACTTGTGCCTCCACCAATCCCGCAATTACTGGCCCCTTCCCCAGTCAGCCATTTACTGGTGCTTTCCCCATTTAACCATTTACTGGTGCCTCCACCAATCCCGCAATTACTGGCCCCTTCCCCAGTCAGCCATTTACTGGTGCTTTCCCCATTTAACCGTTTAATGGTGCCCTCCACCATCCCCCATTTACTGGTGCCCTTCCCCAGTCCGCCATGTACTGTTGCTTCCCTCAATCCCCCATTAACTGGTGCCTCCACATGTCCCATATTTACTAGTGCTCTCCACAATCTTCCATTTACTGAGGCCCCCAATCTCCCATTTACTGGAGCCTCCCACAATCCCCCATTTATTGGTGCATTCCCCAATCCCCCATTTACTGATGCCCTTCCCCAATCGCCATTTACTGGTGCTCTCCCCCAGCACCCAATTTTCTGGTGCCCTTTCACAATCTCACATTACTGGTGTCCTCCACCAATCACCCATTTAAAGGTGCTTCCCTCAATTCCCCATTAACTGGTACCTCCCCATGTCCCATATTTACTGGTTCTCTCCACAATCTCCCATTTCCTGATGCCCTGCAATCTCCCATTTAGTGGTGCCTTCCCCAATCGCCCATTTACTGGTGCCCTCCACAATACACTTTTTATTGGTGCCCATCCCCAATCCCCTATTTACTGTTGCCCTACCAATCCCATATTTACTGGTGCCCCCTAATCCTCCATTTACTGATATCCTCCCCCAATCCCCCATTTAAGAGTGCCCTCCCCAATCCCCCATTTAACGGTGCCTTCATCAATCCCTCGTTTACTGGAGCCCTCCCCTAATTACCCATGTACTGGTGCCTTCCCCATTCCCCCATGTACTGGTGGCCTTCCAAAATCCCGTTTTACTGCTGCCATCCCCAATCCCGCATTTATTGGTGCCTTCCCCAATCCCCCATTTAAAGGTGCTTCACCAATCCCCCATTTACTGGTGCCTTCCCCAATACCTCTTTAACGTTTCCCTCTCCAATCCCCATTTATTGGTGCCTTCCCCAATCCCCCATTTAAAGGTGCTTCACCAATCCCCCATTTACTGGTGCCTTCCCCAATCCCCCATTTAAAGGTGCTTCACCAATCCCCCATTTACTGGTGCTTTCCCCAATCCCCCATTTAAAGGTGCTTCACCAATCCCCCATTTACTGGTGCCTTCCCCAATACCCCTTTAATGTTTCCCTCTCCAATCCCCCATTTACTGGTGTTTTCTGCCAATTCCACAATCTATTCGTAGCCTCCCCAATTCCTACATGTACTGGTGCTTTCTCCAATTTCAACAATTACTGGTGCTCTTCCATGTTTGCTGCTTCATTCCTCCAATTTCCCCCTTCACTGGTACCCTAACCAAATTCCCCATTTATTGGTGCCTTCCTCAAATGTCCCATTTACTGGTGGCTTCCTCAATTCCAACATTCTGGTGCATTCCACAGTTGGAACATTTACTGGTGCCCTCCCCCAATAACACACTTACTGGTGCCTTCCTCCAATTCCCCTATTTATTGGAACTCTCACCGTTTATTATTACCCTCCCCCATTTCCACACTTTACCGCTGGCAAACTCCAATAGCTCCATTTGCTGGTCCCGTCCACTTTCTCCATTTACTGGTACCTGTCTCAATTAATCTATTCACTGATACCCTTCCTCAACATTTCTTGGTGCAACATGAATATTTTCTCAGTTCAGTGCTCATTTATTTTCCATAAGAACATAAGAACATTAGAAGTAGAAGCAGGAGTCGGCCATTTGGCCCTTTGATCCTGCTCCACCATTCAATAAGATCATGGCTGGACTTTGGCCTTATCTTCACTTAACTGCACTATCCCCATATTCAAATATCTATTGATCTCTGTCTTGAATATATTTAACGACTGAGTTGCCACAGCCCTATGGGATAGACAATTCCAAAGATTCACCACCCTCTGAGTGGAGAAATTTCTCCTCATCTCTGTCCTACATGGGCGATCCCTTATCTTTAGACTGTCACCCCTGCTTCTGGGCAGGGATTTGGAAAGCTGGGAAAAGCTGCTGGGACACCGATGTAAAAAGATAAACGTAAAGCTTTACCAACATGGAAGTTATTGACGTCTGTGCCGAGGCAAATAAAACACAAGATTTGCTGAGTGAAAAGAACCTTAAAAAAATGCTGGAATTTCAGTTTGTATGAAAATGTGTGTTAAAGTGTGAATGTTTTCCCGACTATGAATGCTTAAGAAGTTACAGTATTTCTTTTGTCTGAAAAGTCTGTCTTTAAAACAATATGTATTTTATGTGTGGTTTAGCTCCACCCAATTCTCTGTGTTAAAAGTGTTTAACTCTTTTGTCTTGTCTTGGATTTTGGAAGTTTTAAGAATGAGCGAATAAAATTGTGCCCCAGAATTGAAAAAATACTACTACAATTTACGTTACGCTGGTGAGTAAAAACTGAGAATTACAAAAAAAAAGCAAATTCGCAAAAGATTAAGTTTCAGTCTAATTTTTAACCTTGGAGTAGCTGTTGCTATGGTGAAACCTTCTAAAGCAGATTGATTTGATTTGTTTAAATGTGAAAAAATATATTTTCTCCAGTTATAATCAATGTTTCTACAGTATTTTGGAAAGACATCTGAAGAAAGGACAGTAAGAAATATGACGTAATTTACTGTTGTCTGCAAGAATGTGCTATTTTGTTTTGTTTTATCTGTTCATTGATTTACAAAAGATAAGCTTCAGCCTTGAAGTTAAAGTTGCCAATGTGCCTGGAAGAAAATAAATGTGAATGTTTACAAGCATGAGTGATTGTTTCTTTGTTAATGTGGCTTCATTCTTTCTTTTCAAAGTGATACTGGTTAGTTAAAGAATTGATGTGGATTAAATTGGAGTTAAGAGGTTAATTAACCTATTAAAACCAACCTTTCAATGTGGCCACGGTGAAATTCTAGTTGGTGTAAATTTGTGAAGACCGCATTGAATAAGATAACTCCGATCTGCAAGAACATCTGCTCGTGGCAGGTCCCTCTACAATATTTAATTGTCTACGGTACTGGGAGCACTAAAGAATGCGTGACTAAATGTAAGCCCTAGAAAGGTAGAGGTAGGGCAGGAGGAAGTAATCGACCTAGGATACATAATAACACAAGGGGAGAGACAAATGCCCGAAGGCAGATGAGAAGAGCACTAGCAACGAGAGGACAGCTAGCAGGAACAGCATGCAACCACTGGTTGCGTGCTTTGATTTCTCAATGTCTTCCGTACTTACAAGCAGCTATGTCTGACTTTGATCCAGAAGATTGGGTAAATGGGAGTGGGCCAGGCAGGTACTATGGCTATTTAATTATTGCCAGAACATTACCCCAGAATATGCAGAAATAGCCCAGCCTATATAGGACTTGATCAAAGGGGGGAAACTATCCCAGGAGCTGGTGGACTGGGGCCCCGACCATGAAACAGCTTTTGTAAAGTTGAACAAGCCCTCGTAAGTGCTCGTGCCCTGAGATTGCCAGACCAGAATAGGCCATTCCACATCTCTAACTGCCACAGTAAGGATCATTACAATGCGGTAGTAACCCAGGCGCAGAGGGATAGACAAAGGCCGGTACTGCCCCACGCCGCTAAGCAGCAGCCTGTAGCTGCAGGATTGTCCAGATGCGTTGCTGCACCCACCCCTGCTAGAGACAGGGACAATCTTCCACTGCAGACTATTCTATCGATTAGCTTAACCCCAGTGGTAACTAATACAGCACGGGTATTTCCCAAAAGAAAGAAACAGCAAATTCAAGTGTGAGAGCTCCTATATTTGTTTTGAATCCAAATCTTATCGCAGTTCACACAGCTCTGCACATAAAGGTTAAAAGTTTGTTTTCCTTTACTTTACTGCTAGGTTGCTGCTGGTAGCATACAATAATTAACCAGCTAAACAAAATCACATGTTGAATCTAAGCCATCCAATAAATAAAAAATGAAAGAAATCAGTTGCCATCATCTCACTGGGCTTTCAAAGTACAATTTCATAATATGTCCACCTGAACTTTGGCGGGGAGGGGAAATCACCTGGCACTACAATTAGATTATAGATTCCCAAATTTGAGTTCTTTTGGAAAGAGTATTTTGAGTTTCATAACACGGGATTGAAGCACCGGTGATCACAAGCCTCGTGGTGAGAGTAATTTATGGTGATGAATCATGAGCGTCACATAAGCATTTTGGCCAGATTACAATTTTCCTATCGCAGTGTCCGTACCAAAGCACTCCGTAATCCCGACGCCAGTGTTAGTGCGGTAATGTGAGTGGGATGGTGTGCAATTGTCAAACTGTCCTAATCCTTTCAGAGCAACGAAGCAAAGCATCGCTTTTTGGTGCGGGGCTGGTCCATTGCATAAGTCTGTTGAATCTAACAGAACAATCATTACGTTTTATCCTCTGACCTCGTTTATTTTTGATTGGTGCACAATTTTGTGGAACAGCACCGTGTGAGGGAGAATTGTTGTATAAGCTGAGAGAGCGCTTATCTGTAGTTAGTTGCAAATGGATAATGACCTGTATTATTGATCAGCAATGTATTGTTATACATGCTTTGAACTTATTAATGAAAATGGTAACCTAGTGCTGACGTTTCACTGATTCAGGGAACTAGCATTTTGACGTCAAATGAACCTTAACCTGTAGAATGGAGGCTCTTGACTCCAGTCACCAGTTCCCATGCCTAATAAAGAATATCTCGGACTATTACAGTCAGTGAAGTAACGCTGATAAACTGCAGCTAACCAGTAATTAGGGCCAACGATATAATGTCACTCAAACACTAGCATTTTCACTGCTTCTGGGATTTTCTTTAGGCAATGTAAACCTTCTTTGGTAGCAAACAGCTAAAAATGCTCGTGGTGTAGATATACACGGGACAGGGCCAAATCTCACGGACTAACAATAATCAGAGAAATCTTGCAGTTGCAGAGTCCATTACAAAGATTACTTCGCTTGTGAGCTTTGCTCAATCCCATCTTTCTTCACTGTCCATGTTACCTCCGTGTTCGTGTTTTGTTAAAGCATGAAAACACAACTGTCTTTTCGATCGGGATTTTAGATTTTTTATTACATGAAGTGATGCAATTGCATGTGCCTGATAATTTTTCACTCCACCTTCTTTAAAACCTGCAAAGGTGTTAACCCTTTCCATTGACAGCTGTTTAAGTTCACCAAGCAACAATTCAGTATTACTGAATGAAATATAAAGATATTGGACATTTTTAAATTTAAGTTTCTTAATGTTCAGTTAATATTTCCCCATAGTGAGAGAAGGAAAAATATGATTTGATAAATTAACCCATTGGGTTCTAAGCAGAGTCACAATGGAGTCTCTTCTTTCTTTTGTTATATGGAAGTTATCTTGTAAACTAGTGGCAGCACTTCTGTCTCTCATGTTAAAACACTGTGTAAGCCACCTAGTCTGAGAATAACTTGTTTCTGAAATTGGAAATGGAGGATAAATTGATAGAAATGATATTGAACATTGACAAAACCTGTCAGATCAACTGTACTGCTGTTTGGATTTTGAGATAATTTTGAAATAACAAAGTGGACTCAGGCACTATATATTTGGTTACTTTTGGGAAAAGAAAAATCCTCTAATATAATGATAAATAAAAGTGTTAATAACTTGGACCAAGTGAGAACGTTAGTTTCATGTTTTCAATCTTAAATATTGTACTGGACAGTAAAGTTCCTCCAGGACTAATGAATGAGATATGAATGGTAATTAAAGGGAAGTGATTGAGGGCGTGAGATTGAAACAGGAGAATTATAGTACTGAATGGGAATTTCATAATGTTCCAGTGAAAATCAGGAAAATGTAGTAAAGAATAGTAAATTGATAACTTTCTCTTGGAGATATTTGGGTCCCTGCCTCTAATGAACTTTTAAGAAAACTGCAATTGAAAGTCCAGCCACTACCCAAGACATCAGGACCATGCAGAGGAAGATGAGCAAAGATCTCCAGACGACTACAAACTTTTGCTAAGACACCTGAAATCCCAAGAATGGCTTGTATCGGATGGCACATGTGGCATGATATTGAGATACCAGTATGAGTGTGGAAATGTGATTCGATACATATGATGTAATTACCATCCGGGAATGTATGTTGGATTTGCACTGAGAAACGGATCTGAGCAATGCTTAAATACTTGTCAACAGCAAGACATGAAATAGTTAATGTGGCTCAGGAGAGCAAGGCAATCTTTAAAGCATTGACACATACTCCATCGAGAAATTATCTCATTAATGAAACTATCAGAATAGAGTTAAACATACTGGCACCTGTTAGAGGGATTGAAATTGAAGTTTAAGAAATTGGATTGGGACAATTGAGGGCTAAGGAGAAATCGTGTTTAGTAAGTGTTATCCACAAGATGGATATGAGTAAAAGAGAGATCTGGAGAATCTTTTAAGTCCATGATTTGTTGATTAGATGTTAAACTGCAATGTCACTTGAAATGACTGTAAGACTTAAACTAACTGTGACTGTAATAATTGTGTTTTGTAGGTAACAGAGCATGTTAAAAAACCAGTACGAATCCAGTATGAGGTGGTTTTGTTGGTGCCTCCTGTGTCACTACTGCCGCAACTACCATGCTTTACAGGTCTAACAGGACCCGTCCCATCAACCAACACGTTTTTAATTTTGAGCTACACATTATGTGGCACAATTCGGATACGAAATTCCCCTGTTGGTTGAGGGTTTCGGTGAGCTTATGATGCGACTGAACTCCTCCATAAATCATTTTACATTTTGGAGCAAGACATCTCTGGAATGGATATTGAAATTGACAGCATAGGGGACAACTCACACTGGCAGGATATTGGGCTTAATATATCAGCACACCCTTAGGTTGGTATTATTTCACACGCTCTGGTAGTTATCCAACTTTTAATGATAGTGTATTTAATATAAGTATACACTATATAGTAAGACTTTGATATTTATGCCAATTGTGTACTCATGCCCATGACTAACCGGCATTAACAAATTAATTGAGCACACCGAAAGCGAAGACAAGAAGCAAAGTAGAGGAGACCCCAGGCTGGGTAACATCAGGAAAGATTGAAGAAACAGAGGAGACCCCAGGCGGGGCAGAATTGGAACACCGGAACAGTAGATTGAATTTAAGTAAGGGATCAGATCAGGGCTGTTACTTCCCGATCATTAGATGCAGCAATAGGAGCAGCGGGCGGAGAAGAAAAGATAGACTGGGGACGAAATATAAAGATCCATCCATGGACCCGAATGATTTCACATGTATTAGTCGTGGTGCAGTTAGTAATTGTCCTGACCCTGTAATGTATGACATGCAGGAAATGTAAACGGACTGGTGCGAGACAAATTGCAAAACAAGTGGTTAAAACTGCTAATGATTGTACTGCTCCTACTCCAAGCGTTTCAGATAATGACTTTATCAACTTATTGGAAAAATCAAGTGTATGAATAATGAAGCGATCGCATAATGAATCGAGGAATGCCTAAATATTAACTTTACTCATCTGATGCATATCTGGTGCCTCGACGGGTAGCCACCCCAACAGGATTCACACCATACCATATGCAACAAATGTGCGGCCTACCTGGAATAGCCAAAGGCCTGGAGGGGGGAAATTTAGAACAAATTGGAGGGGGGTTACAGGAAAACCTTCATCATTCATGCTATTTGATCGGGCAAAACCTATAAGCGTTTTTGCAATAATCTAAACCCACCAGCTTATCACACTATCATAGCGTAGAGAGCGCACTATCCAACCCCACTTCAAGGGTCCTTTCCGGGGGTTGGAAGGGGGGACTGAAGGATCCAGCTTGTTCCCAAATAATTCTGGGATACTTGACACTGTTAATCTGAAAGGTCCAGCTTGTTCCCAATGCATTCTGGGATACTTGACTCTGTTAAACTGAAAGGTCCAGCTTGTTCCCAATGAATTCTGGGATACTTGACTATAATAACCCTCTCAAAGAAGGGAATTGTAAGTAATAGCTATTAAAGACAAAGAGGGGTTTCAATTCTTAGCTGGGAACAGATAGCAGGGATGCAGCAAGGTGGAATATCAATCATCAAAGACACACAGATGAGATAAAGGCATGGGACTGTGTGTTCACAGCACCTCAGTAGAGCCATTGTCTAAACATTGCCCTGTCTCCTCGGAGATAAGAGTACAATTAAAACCAACATTATACTAGTTGCTGAAGACATGAATCACTGTGGCCTTGTGGTCCGCCCCCCGCCCTTCTCCTTCGACAGATAAGGATAAGACGTGTTTTCTCAAACTATAAACAATGTCTACAACGAAGAAGAGAGGAACGTGGGGAGTAGGGTTAGAACTGACATCTGTGGCTAGCATGGTCAGGGGGTACCTGAGTTCAAGGGGGTGGACCCGACAGTTGAGTGGTGGGTCTGACAGCTACATAGAAACATAGAAACATAGAAGATAAGAGCAGGAGTAGGCCATTCGGCCCTTCGAGCCTGGTCCACCATTCAATGAGATCATGGCTGATCATCCAATTTCAGTACCCGGTCCCCGGCTTCTCCCCATACCCCTTGATCCCTTTAGCCTTAAGAAATATATCCAACTCTTTCTTGAATATACTTAATGAACTGGCCTCCACCGCCCTCTGTGGCAGAGAATTCCACAGGTTCACCACTCTCTGGGTGAATAAATTCCTCCTCATTTCAGTCCTAAATGGATTACCTCTTATCCTTAGACTATGACCCCTGGTTCTGGACTCCCCGGCCATCAGAAACATCCTTCCTGCATCTAGTCTGTCCAGGCCTGACAGAATTTTATAGGTTTCGATGAGATCCCCTCTCAATCTTCTAAACTCCAGTGAGTATAAGCCCAATCGACACAATCTCTCCTCATACGTCATTCCTGCCATCCCAGGTATCAGCCTGGTGAATCTTCGCTGCACTTCTTCCATGGCAAGAACGTCCTTCCTCAGGTAAGGCGACCAAAACTGCACACAATACTCAAGGTGTGGTCTCACCAAGGCCCTGTACAACTGTAGCAAGACATCGTTGTTCTTGTACTCGAACCCTCTTGCTACGAAGGCCAACATACCATTTGCCTTCTTAACCGCCTGCTGCACCTGCATGCTTCCCTTCAGCGACTGGAGTACAAGAACACCCAGGTCTCTTTGCACTTCCCCTTCTCCAAATCTATTACCATTCTATTAATAATCTGCTTTCCTGTTTTTGCCACCAAAGTGGATAAACTCACATTTATCCACATTATAGTGCATTTGCCATGTTTCTGCCCAATCACCCAACCTGTACAAATCGTGCTGGAGTTTCATGACTAACCACATAAACAAGTAAAGAGTAACTGTTGTGACACTCTTTGTACATATACGCCCCATTCTGTAGTAAGTGGGCATTGCTTATAGAATTGTATAATTTGAATGAACAACTGTTGTCTTTTGTGAGTGCACCTCTTGTTTGAGGAAGCAGGGTGACTCTCCCTTGTGCACAAGCCTCTCATGGTTGCTTTAATAATTTCTGCATTGTCCTCAATTCCGTCTCCATTGGGGTTTCTCCAAAATTCGAATCTAACAAATGAAAGGAATAGATTCGGTAGATATTTAGAGGGTGACAGTGATAGAGTGGGGTGCCAAATACAAGTGGCCTCCTTGTGTGTAAGTTGTTGTGATTGCACTAGGATGAGGGTGAGTGTGAGAGGTGCCTAGTGAGCTGGGGATGTGATAATGTAAATAGAAAGACGAGTGGGTGGACGTGAAAGGCTTGCTGGTGCGAGTAAGGATGTGCAGGGTTAGGGTTGGGAAGGCCGAGTGATGGGGGTGTGATGCGAGGCACAGCTAGATGAAGGTGAGTGTGGCATTGTACTCGCGTTTCCTGATCTAATGAGATCATTGAAACGTTTGTGGCACTGCAGCCAGATCTTCCCGACAACATCCCTGCTGGTGAACCACTTTGCAATCTCCAAGCAGGCTGTTTTGGTGTCCTGGGGAGGTCTCTTCTGTCCATTGGAAGAAAAGAGGACCACCCTGCGTGCATTGACTCCCTTCATAAGCATATGGAGTGAGCCATCAGACAACCTGGGTGCATCCCTCTGTGCAGTCATTGTCAGTGTTTGCAGCCCTCCAATGCTGTAGTGCACTGACAGCACTATGTTACATTGACATTCAAATCCAACGTGGTCATGGCCCCATTAAAGATGCCAGCTGAAAACGCATCATCGATGAAGGTAACAGACCACAGAATCACACAGAATCACAGAAACCCCACAGTGCAGATAGAGGCCATTTCGGCCCATCGAGCCTGCACCGACACATATCCCACCCAATCCCCGTAACCCCTACGCCAACACATATCCCACCCTAACCCTGTAACCCCACGTATTTAATCCCCCTAGCACTAAGGGACAATTTATCATAGCCAATCAACCTAACCCGCACATCTTTGGACTGTGGGAGGAAACCGGATCACCCGGAGAAAACCCACGCAAACACGGGGAGAATGTGCAAACTCCACACAGACAGTCGCCCGAGGCCAGATTCGAACCCTGGTCTCTGGTGCTGTGAGGCAACAGTGCTAACCACTATGCCACCAGACCTGCATCATTTAATTGGACCGAATAACGAGCTGGCCGGGCTTAAAAGGCCCTACTAATGTAAAGTTATTTTCAGCGGTGTCATGACCCACCAAGGCCACTGCCCATGCCGGACATGCCCATGTAGGCTCAATTCCGGACGTGGATTTTACGGCCTTTAGGAGGCCATGGGCCATGTATATTTTCAATGTGGGAGGTTGCAGCCTCTGCATCGTTACCTGAAGTGGTAGCTCCTTAGCTTTAGGTAACATTTTAGCCCCAGTCTCCTAATCTTTTGCCGCCTGGTGCAGAGTGGGGTGAGTAAGGTGGTGGATCTTCCCCTGGATCTGCTCTGGCCCTCAGCTGAAACAGCAACTTGTAGGTTCAGGGTCGGTGGGACCCAAAGTTTTCGAGGGTGGCTCTGGCTGCCTGCCTCTCTTCCGGGGTCTTGTCCATGGCCTGGTGGCCCTGGAGAGGGAGCATGGGGAGTCCACCGGTATGTATGTTACCTTCCACGACCGGAGGGCACCGGAGGTCAGTGAAGTGATAATCGCTCCTCACAATCACATTGTGATTTAATTATTGTTTCTGTGTGTGGCTGTATTGTACAAATTTATTACTGCAATAACAACAGAAAAAGTTAGAAACACTCAGCAGGTCAGGCAGCAGCGAGTAGAAACAGTGTCAACGTTTCAGGTCGAGGGCCCTTCGTCTGAACTGTTGCTGGATATTTGAGGTGCGCCTGGACACTTGCCTTAATGGTTTATGTCCCCTTCTGGTGACACTGGTGCAACTTAATGTCACCCCCGACAGGTAGTGAACAAAGCCTCAATCTGAATTCGTGAATCATCTCTTCACCAATTGGAGTTTTCAAAGCAGGTGTGTTTACCCTGGTTCCCCCATGTGGCATAAAATGCCCCACCAATGACTACAGGAGCTCAGTGTGCAGGCACGGAGCCATCGGAGAGCTCCAAGCATGCATAGTACATTTGGTGGGGCAGGAGTAATGGTGGATCAGCAACAGCATCGAACAGATTCTACATTTCAGGTCGATGACATTTCGTCATTGCATTTCCTGTTGCACTAATGGCCGTTCAAGCGACTCGAGGTGCGGGAGTTGATTGTGGATGCCAGGGAGGAATAGATGCCTCGTCTGGGCAGGGAATGTTCATAAACCCACAGCGTAGGCCTCAGGACCCGAATAAGACACCACAGGCCCTGTGTTTGCGCCGCGGCTCCAGCCTCCGGGGCAAGCGGTGTGATTGTGTTCAACTTGCAAGAGGATTTCTCTGCAGCAAAAGGTCCGGGTTACCCCGGCAACTGGCCGCCATCTTGGTGAAGGATGATGTGACTTGTCCACGCGCCTCCATCTTGGATAGAGCGGGGTCAGGGCGCATGCAAGACCCGCTCCGAGAGCAGGTGCAGCAGACGCACTGCTTAATATTCATTTATCGGATGTGGGCATCGCTGGCAAGGCCAGCATTTATCACCCATCCCTATTTGCCATTGGGAAGGTGGTGGTGAGCCGCCTTATTGAACTGCTGCAGTCCATGTGGTGAAGGTACTCCCACAGTGCTGTTAGGGAGGGTGCTCCAGGATTTTGACCCAGCGACGATGAAGGAACGGCTATATACTTTCAAGCCAGGATGGTGTGTGACTTAGAGGGGAACTTGAAGTTTCAGAGTGTGATCCAGCGAGGGATGTGGGGTATATCAGTGTGTTAAAGTGAGGTTGTGGGTTATATCAGTGTGTTACATTGAGAGGTGGGATCTATATCAGTGTTACAGTGAGGGGTGTGGGTTATATCAGCGTTACTGTGAGGGGTGTGGGGTATATCAGAGAGTGTTACAGTGAGGGGTGTGGGGTATATCAGTGTCACATTGAGGTGTATGGGGTATATCGGAGTGTTACAGTCAGGGGTGTGGGAGAAATCTGTGTGTTACAGTGAGGGGTTTGGGGTATATAAGAATATTACAGTGAGGGGTGTGGGGTATATCAGAGTGTGACAGTGAGGGGTATGGTGTATATCGGAGTTTTACATTGAGGGGTGTGGGAGAAATCAGGGTGTATCAGTGAGGGGTGTGGTTTATATCAGAATGTTACAGTGAGGGGTGTGGGAGAAATCAGAGTGTATCAGTGAGGGGTGTGGGGTATATCAGAATGTTACAGTGTGAGGTTTGGGGTATGTCAGAGTGTGACAGTGAGGGGTGTGGAGCAATCAGAGTGTATCAGTGAAGGGTGTGGGGTATATCAGAATGTTACAGTGTGGGGTTTGAGGTATATCAGAGTGTGACAGTGAGGTGTATGGGGTATATCAGAGTTTTACTTTGAGGGGTGTGGGAGAAATCAGAGTGTATCAGTGAGGGGTGTGGGGTATATCAGAGTGTTACAGTGAGGGGTATAGGCTATATCAGAGTTTTACATTGAGGGGTGTGGGAGAAATCAGAGTGTTACAGTGAGGTGTGTGGTATATCAGAGTGTTACAGTGAGGGGTGTGGAGTATATCAGAGTGTTAATGTGAGGTGCATGGTGTATATCGGTGTTTTACATTGAGGGATGTGGCGAAATCAGAGTGTATCAGTGAGGGGTGTGGGTTATATCAGAATGTTACAGTGTGGGGTTTGGCGTATATCAGAGTGTGACAGTGAGGGGTGTGGGAGCAATCAGAGTGTATCAGTGAGGGGTGTGGGGTATATCATAATGTTACAGTGTGGTGTATGGGGTATATCAGAGTGTTACAGTGAGGGGTGTGGGAGAAATCAGAGTGTTACAGTGAGGTGTGTGGGGTATATCAGTGTTACAGTGAGGGGTGTGTGGTATATCAGTGTGTTGCAGTGAGGTGTGTGGAGTATATCAGTGTTACAGTGAGGGGTGTGGGGTATATCAGAGTGTTACAGTGAGTGGTGTGTGTTATATCAGAATGTTACAGTGTGGGGTGTGGGGTATATCAGAATATTATAGTGTGGGGTGTGGGGTATATCAGAATGTTACAGTGTGGGGTGTGGGAGAATTCAGAGTGTGACAGTGAGGGGTGTGGGTTATATCAGAATGTTACAGTGTGGGGTGTGGCATATATCAGAATATTACAGTGTGGGGTGTGGGGTATATCAGAGTGTATCAGTGAGGGGTGTGAGGTATATCAGAATATTACAGTGAGGGGTGTGGATTATATCAGAATATTACCGTGTAGGGTTTGGGGTATATCAAAAGCGAATTAGATAAGTGCCTGAAGGAAAAAAAATGAAGGGCTGCGGGGAAAGGGTGGGGAAGTGGGACTTGTTGAAGTGCTCTTGCAGAGACCCAGCATGGGCTGACATGGCCGTATGGCCTCCTGCTATGCTGTAACCATTCTATGATTCTGTAGAGCCAGAGATACATAACAACAACCACAACTTGAATTTCAATAGCGCCTTTAACGTAGCAAAAGGTCCCAAGGCTCTTCACAGGAGTTTTGCCACCGAGCCACATAAGGATATATTAGGACAAGTGTCTAAAAGCTTTGACAAAGTGGTAGGTTTAAGGAGCATCTTCAAGGAGGAAAGAGCGGTAGCGAGAGCGAGAGGTTTAGGCAGGTAATTCCATAGCTTACGGCTTAGGCAACAGACAGCACGGTCACCAAATGTTGAGCGTTTATTATCAGGGATGCTCAAGAGGGCAGAATTAGAGGAGCTCAGATATCTCGGTGGGAGGGAGTTGTGGAGCTGAAAGAGATTGGAGATAGGAAGGGGCGAGACCATGGAGGGATTTGAAAACAAGGATGAGAATTTTGAAAACGAGGTGCTGCTTAACTGGGAGCCAATATATGGAAATAAAACTCAGGAGAGATATAGGGCAGGATCCCGGTTCATTCCCGGAGAGGGGGCTGATTGTACTCCCTCCGTTAATACCCAGGGAGATTGCACCCCAGGAGCAGAGCCTGGTCAATGTAACCCTGTGACACCTCGAGTGGGAGAGGGTCCGTCTGCTTTTTGACATCGATCATGGCTGTTGTGTGATTGGCTCCTGGCTTCTCTGTGATGTCACCTGGAGACAGGGTTCCGCCCCTGGTTTTGGCCCATCAGTGGGATGTCAGTGTGGGAGGAGCTGGAGTGACAGCTGACATTTCCAGTGAGTTTAGTCCCAATAAACAGGGCGAAGGAAAATTTAATATTAAAGTAAGTATTAAAACACACTCATTATTTGCAAAAAATAAAAAAATTGAATATAATTATGGTCACAAAAATGCTACGCCTCTATTTTAGGATTAATATGAATCATTTTTCTATTGACAGTGTCTGGGAGTGAGCAATATCTCAGGAAGGTGGAGCTAGAGAAGTCGAATCATCGCTGCACTCACTGGGACTGGAGAGATGTCGCTGGCTTCACAGAACAGATCCAGCGGGACTGAGAACCCAGTGAAGGAGACAGGATAAAAAGGGAAGCTTCAACAATGATTGGAAAGGTGAGGAACTTTACCAAGAATCCCAACTGTCCAGTGTTTTGCCGAGGAGAGAGTCTAACCGGATACTGGGAGCTGTTCAACATCTGCCATCTGGCTCGGCCTTTGATGTGGCAAGTTGAGCAGAGTTTAACTCATAGATATACCTTGCTCGTACCTCACACGGGAGTGTTTGACACTTGCATGTGGAGGGATCTTTATTCTGTATTGATCCCATGCTGTACCCGATCCGGTTGTGCTTCATTGAGTAGTGTCAATCGAGCTGTACGCTGCACTGTACAGAAGCTGTATTAGATTGAGCTTTGTATGTCACCCGCGTTGTACTTGCATTGTGAGTGTCTGAGTGGACAGTGTAGAGGAAGCTTTCCTACGTATCTCTCTATTTTATGTTCTGCACAGACTAGATACAGAATAAAGCTCCCTCTACACCGTCCCATCAAACACTCACAGGGCAGGTGGAGCACAAGTTAGATTCAGAATAAAGTTTCTTTTACACTGTCCCAACAAACACTCCCAGGGCATGCTCAGCACAGGCTAGATACAGCGTAAAGATCCCTGTGCATTGTCTCACCAAACACAGCCAGGTTAGGTACAGCATGTGTTAGAAACAGTGCAAAGCTCCCTCTGCACTGCACAATCAAGCACTCCCAGGGAAGGTACATGACGGGTAAGGTACAGAGTAAATTTCCCTCTACACTATCCCATCAAACCCTCCCAGGGCAGGTACACTACTGTAGGATTTTGCAATAATTTCAAAATTTCCTACAGCTCCGAAGATTAATTTTGATTAAAGAATCCCTGGGGGATATACCTTTAAAAAATCCAGGGATCAAAATGGCCGTCGGACTGCATGGCCGAAGACAAAAGGACTTGGAAACAGCTTGCAGTGTCTGTGGAAAAAAAGGTTTAATGGGACAGTCTATCTGCCAATCAAATGGGAGTTCCCTCCGGCAACAGACAATCGACGTGTTTACAGAAACTATATTTACAAACCACTTAGGCTGCGGTTTCAGTCTGACCACAAGAACAATGGCTTTTGTTTACACATGCCTCCCAAGCTGTTTATTCAGCAATCACAGAAAGACATGTTTTTTTCAAACCAAGACAGCTCCATTCAAACCCATCATTGATGAATGGAAATACATTCAAAGCCAATCACAGAAATTGAAGAGACATTTAAACTGAGAAAAGGAACAGTTTAAACAAATGGATAATTCATCAAAACCCATGACAGACACTGGGCAGTTTGGATCTCTTTTGTTTATCCCAGATACATCCAGATCTGGGCGGGCTCCAAATGGGGTATAAAAGATAGCTTCCCAGAAGCATCTCTCTGTCTGTGGCCTCGCCTCCATGCTCTCTACATCATGGGAGTCTGCCTGAAGAAGTGGAACACCAGCAGTTTACTTTTAAAATACTTGGGTGTTTTTATTCGGGGCAGTGAAGATCAAAGATTGCAGAGCACAGAGCAGGCATTTTTTCATTGGTGAGCATGTATTTTTCTGGCCCTTTACAAGGCAACTTAGAATAGGTATAGGGGTGGGAATTTAAGTGGGAATTTTGTTAGAACTGTGATTTTAGTCAATTTTCCCTCGATGTGTCCATTCTCTCCTCCCCTATTTAAGTAAGACAGTGTTGCACTGAGCAGAGAAGTGCTCCACTGGACACTGAGCAGCTGTATTTAAAAGTGCCGTATATATTAATAAAGGAGTGTTGCACTTAGTAGAGGAAGTGCTTCAGTGGACACTGAGAATAGCTGTATTTAAAAGTGCTGTATTTTTACTAAAGGAGTGTTGCACTGAGCAGAGAAGTGCTCCAGTGGACACTGTGTAGCTGTTTTAAAAGTACTGTACTTAAAGGAGTGTTGCACTGAGCAAGGAGCGCTCTAGTGGACACTAAGTGTACTGCGTTAAGCAAAAGTGCTGTACCAGGCATAGGTGTGTTGTATCGTTTATTTTAATTTGTTTCGTTCTTTTGTTTCAATAAATACTGATCTGTTTTGCTCCCAAACCACGAGTCACGTTTTTCTGCCTATATCGCTACAGAATAAGTCCGGCAGTCAGAACCAGTAATAGGAGCGTGCTTCAAAACTGCACGGGGGTCCGTGGAGCAGCTCAGAGGCTTCTGATTGGCCAGAGACAGATAACCCAACCCCGCTAGCATGTGCTAATCCCTTACAAAATGGCGACCGTGGCAGGAGCGTCGGCAACGATGTGCAATGTGGCAGACAGTGGTTTGGGTCTGGAAAGAGCAGCAGTTATTGGTTTCCTTTTTATCCCACTAGTTTGTCTGTGGTTATGTTCCTGCAGGCTTGGGGAAGTCACCTGCAGGCTTTGGGAAGCCAGGGCAGCGAGTTGGGATAGGGAAAGGGAGGTTGAGGAATACCAGGCCAAGGTAGAGCGCCTGGTTGTTAAGTTTAGTGATGGCAAAAGGCACGCCAGGTATGAGTCAGCGTACCCGAAGTGCCTTGTGTCACAGGCCAAAAACAATGAGATGAGGGTGCGGGAGGAGAACGCTCGCCTCATAAAAGAATTAAAAGAGCAGGTGGAAAAGTTTAGGGAAGTAAAGGCAGCATATAAGCTGGCCTGCAAGCAAGGGTTTGAGGAAGCAAATCATGGCCCCTGTAGAGCAGATATAGAAAGTCTGAATATAGCTTTAATAAGAGCAATGGTGATGATATTGTAGTGTCCGCGTATCAATAACACAAGGACTGCAGGAGAACGGTAATAACAGGTGTTTACTGAACAGAGGGTATGCTGGAACTAACTGTACAAATTACTACACGGTGTTATATACAGGTGTGGTCACTACTGGTACTGCAGTATACAGGGGCTGTAAAAGATAGTTCCTCTCTTAAAGGTACATACATTACAATTCCTCCCCTTTTAGATAAACAGTACATTGCATTCATTTAAAAATTAAATAATAACTAATTACAATTGTAATTTTCTTTGCACTATATACATCAGCTGAAAGTAATCATTTATAAATTCAGTCTTTGAGGAGGCTTCCTGATCCTGTCTGGATAGTGCCTTTCTCGAGTATCCTGTTCTTGTGGCGGAGTCGATTCTGGCTCATTGTCATTGGTTGGTTCGTCAGCTTCCAATACCACTGATTCTGAGGTAGACGCAATCTGTACTTCGGGTTCATCACTAGGTACATATGGGCGAGGCATGGGGTTGACTTGTTCCTGTGACTCTAGAATCTGGTCAACATGGCATCTCATGCTGCTCTCTCCAACGTCCACTGTTGCATTAGTGGTCCTGCCGTGTGCATATCGTTCCTGGCTGCCATTTTTCTGTTCCGTAGTCGAGGGCCAAGACTGGTTGCCCTATCTTGAAGCTCCTGGTTGGCTTCTCATTGATGTGCTGGAATTGCTTATTCTCAACATCTCGTCTTATGTTTGGTTTGAGCAAATCCAGGCGACATCTTAACCTTCGGTTAAAGAGCATCACGGCTGGAGCTTGGCTGGTGACTGCATGTGTCGCATTCCGGTAAGCAAACAAGAAATTATCCACCTTGTGTTGCAGTGGTATGTTGTCATTATACATCGCCTTTATTGCTTTTTTAAAGGTTTGAACAAACCTCTCAGCCAATCCATTTGTGGCTGTTTGATAAGAGGCGGATGTGTAATGCTTTACCCCATTATTCCTCAAAAACCTCTGGAAATCCTCGGACACAAACTGTGGTCCATTGTCAGAGCAAATCTGTTCTGGCAAGCCATTCCTGGCGAAGGTGGTCCGTAGGACTGCAATAGTTTTCTCCGTGGTGGTGGAGGACACTTTGATGACCTCTGGCCATTTCGAATGTGCATCCACGGCGATTAAAAACATTGAGTCCATAAATGGACCAGCAAAATCAATGTGTACCCGTTGCCATGGAGATGAGGGCCACTCCCATGGGTGTAGCGGGGCCTGTGGTGGAGCGTTTTGGACTTTCTGGCATCCTGTGCATCTCTTGGTCATTTCCTCGATATCTTTATCGATTCCCGGCCACCACACAAACGCCCTGGCTAGGCTCTTCATTTTTATGCCTGCCAGATGACCCTCATGAAGCTCATTGAGCACTCTATCTCTCAACTTGGGTGGAATTACCACTCGGGATCCACACATCAAGGTCCCCCGGCACACTGACAGCTGTTCTCTCCTTGGCGAGAATGCTGGCAACAGTGAGTCGCCATGTGCTGGCCATCCCTTCACCGTCAAATCATAGACCCGAGAGAGTGTCGGGTCATGTCGGGGTTCTTTCCCTATACTTGAGTTTGTAACAGGTAGACATTCGACTATGGTGGAGTGGAATATCTCAACAGGGTCCACTGCAGGTGCTTCCTCCACCATAGGCAGTGGCAGGTGTGACAGCCCATCAGCGTTTCCATGCTGTTTCGTGCCCTTATACTCTATGTTGTATTGATGTGCCCCTAGAAAAAGTGACCATCTTTGCAGCCGTTGCGCCGTCATCACCGGAACGCCCTTCTTTGGGTTAAAAATGGAGACAACAGGCTGGTGATCAGTCAGTAAGGTGAATTTCTGCCTGTGCAGATAGTGATTGAACTTCTTCACCCCCCACACCAGGCTGAGGGCCTCCCTGTCAATCTGGGCGTAGTTACACTCGGCTGAGGTTAACGAGCGTGACGCAAAGGCTATTGGCCTCTCTGAACCGTCAAGGAATTTGTGTGACAGCACCACTCCAATGCCATAGGGAGACGCATCACATGCCAAGTGAATCGGTAGTGTTGGGTTGTAGTGGGCCAATACTTCTTTTGAAGTGAATAGGCATTAAACTTTCTGAAAGGCACGCTTACACTCATCACTCCATTTCCATGCTACTCCAGTTTGCAGCAGGGCGTTCAGTGGGTGCAGAATTGTAGACAAATTTGGCAAGAACTTATGCTAGTAGTTCACCAACCCGAGGAACGACCTCAGTTATGATACATTTTCCGGTGCTGGAGCCTTCACTACTGCCTCAATCTTGTCTGGGGACTTATGTAACCACTGTTCATCAATCACGTGGACACAATACGAGATTTGTTTCCTGAAAAGCTCGCATTTGGGGTGGTTGGCTCGTAGCCCATATTCTTGTAATCTAGTGAGCACCTGCTCCAGGTTGGCAAGGTTTTCACTGTCATTTTCGCCCGCAACCAGGATGTCGTCCAAATAACACTGGGTCCCCGGGATCCCTTGCAGGACTTGTTCCATCGCACTCTGTCAAATAGCCGGAGCTGATGCTACCCCGAATACCAGTCGGTTGTACTGGTAAAGACCTTTGTGAGTGTTTATCGTGAGGTATTTTCTAGATGCTTCTTCTATCTCCATTTGTAGATACGCTTGGGCCAGATCAATCTTTGTAAAGCGTTTCCCTCCAGATAGTGAGGTGAAAATATCTTCTATCCGCGGAAGTGGATATTGTACTGTGTGAAGGACTGGGTTCACAGTTTCCTTAATGTCCCCACAGATGCAAACCTTCTTCGGCTCCCCAGGCGTGCTGCTCAATGATTTCTTCATTACAGGAACGATGGGTGTGGCCCACTCGCTCCAGTCCACCTTGGACAGCACGCCCGAACATTCCAGACTCTCCAGCTCTGCTTCGAAGGCTGGGCGGATCGCATACAGTACCAGTCTGGGCTTAAAAATTTTGGGTTTGCGTTATCTTCGATTTTGATCGTTGCCTTTACTCCTTTTAGAGTCCCAAGTTCTTGTTGGAACACCTCTTTCGCGTCAGTTAGAATTTGTGACAGTCGTCCAGGTGTGACGTCATCATCCTTTTTGTCAGTCACAGTTATCACCTGAATGGAATGCCAATCCAATTGTATTTTTCTGATCCATTCACATCCCAATAATGGTGGTCCTCCATCTTGTAGTATATATAGATACAGTTTCTGTGTTTCCTTGCTGTTGTATTTAACGGGCACCCTTATTTTTCATCTGGGGTAGACTTTTTGCCCAGTATATGTCTTCAAGACAATGGACGTGTCCTTCAAGGGTATGTGTGAGAATAGCCGCTCATAGTCTCGTCAATTCATGACAGTTAGGGCTGATCCTGTGTCCAATTCCATCTTTACTTGGGACCCTGCTATCATGAGGGTGACCCAAATGGTTCAGTGATCCTCCTTTGCGATCACATTGTGTAACTTTAGACAACTTAGTCTCCTGCTCCCGGAGTCATTATCACCCTTCTGATCTTCTGAACTACTGTCCGTCATCTTTTGTACTTTCTTGTACTTTTCCTTAGTGGTTCTTTTAGTGTTGGTTTTCTTTCCCGACCTGCAGACTCGTGCTATGTGTCCCACTTTTCCACATTGCCTGCATACTTTGTCCTTAAACCAGCAATCCTTCTGGTCATGGGTTGTTCTGCCGCAGCGATAGCACTTTTCTGCTCCATATGCCATTTCATTGGTGCTATATTCTTGCGGTTTCTGTTGTATTTCCGCAGCTCCCCATGCTGCTGTTTCATTGGATACTGCCACGCTGAAAGCCTTTTCTAGCGTGAGGTCCTTTTCCGAAAGTAGTTGTTTCTGGGTTCCTTCACTCTGGAGCCCGCAGACAAACTTATCCCTTAAGGTATCTGCCAGTCCTGCTCCGAACTGGCAGTGTTTTGATAACTTGCATAGTTCCGTAAGATAGTCAGCATTACTCTCGTCTTTGTGCTGGTTTCTTTTATGGAACTTGACTTTTTCTGCTATCAGCAGCCGTGTAGGGTTTAGATGTTCCTGTAAGATATTGACAATCTCTTCAAAGCTTTTCTCCATTGGTTTAGCTGGGGTAATTAAATTCCGCAATAGGCCGTACGTTCTCGCGCCCATCAAATTCAATAATACCGATGCCTTCTTTTCATCGGCCACCTCATTTGCCTTGCAGTACACTTCAATTCTTTCCACATACGTGGTCCAGTCTTCTATTTCGTTGTCGAAAGCAGTAATGCTGCCACTCTTCGGCATCTTGGGTGGTTTAAAATGGCGCCTTCCGCGCTTTTCCTTCTTCCCCAATGGATTAAAATGGAGCCTCCCGCGCTTTTCCTTCTTCCCCCTGCTGCCAATGCTTCTCCTAGCATTCTAAATAGTAATGGCGGCGCCCCGCGGCTTTCTGCGCGTCTCTCTTTTGTTTATTAATTTCCTTCGTGTTATTCTTCTGCAACACTGTCCACTGCGCATCTCTTTTCCTTCCCCATTTCTTATTTTCTTTAACGCTGCCTGGCTCTTGAGCACCGGCCGCACCCTGTGCGCACCACCTTCTCTCTCTCTTTTCCTGCCCGACGATGCTGCTCGGACCCCTTGCAGAGCTGTTCGATCGAGCTCTAGTCCACGTCAGTCCAGGAAGGGTCAGTGCATTACCTGCTACCAGCCCGATTTGCTGGAACACCTTCACTGGGGAGCCAAGCCCAGCTCTCCACAGCTTCCCCTGTGATTCTCTGAACTCCGATGGATCACTGGGCTGTTGCCCACGGTCGATGCCCGTTGCTCTGGCTTCGACTTCCAAGAAGCTTCTTTCCAGGGATGGATCCCCGTGAGGTGATGCAGTGCTGCAGGTGAGTTTGAACCTGCTCATCGCCACTGTAGTGTCCACGTATCAATAACACACGGACTGCAGGAGAACGGTAATAACAGGTGTTTACTGAACAGAGGGTATGCTGGAACTAAATCTACAAATTACTACACGGTGTTATATACAGGTGTGGTCACTACTGGTACTGCAGTATACAGGGACTGTAAAAGATAGTTCCTCTCTTAAAGGTACATACATTACAGATATGCCTGATCAGCCTGAAGGCAAGTCAGCTGGATTTTACTGGCAACCCAAGTAAAACCGCCCCACTGGCAACACCCAGGGAAAGGTTGGTCAGGGAGTCAGAGGTCCCATGACAACCACCTACAGCTCCGAGCTTTCGGGAGCTCTGGCAGCAAAGGGGGGTGGAGGATAGGAAGGTAGAGGAAGCACAGCAGGCCCCGCTAGATAGGCCGGGACCAGGACCAGTGTACCCCCTCCGACAACGGAGGTATGGCCCGCCTGTTGATGAAGATGACCCAGGGATCATCCAAAATCAGTTTCTGGTGCTGTATGGCACCCACCAGTTCAGGGACATAGTTAGGCACGTCCCCAAGCTCACGAAAAAGGGAGACCCCTCTCTGCACGTCAGGGAGATAGGGCAAGCAGTTTGTGTAAACGACTGCGATGAGGTAGAGCAAGCAAAATTGCTGCTGTTTTCCCTGGCAGGTGACCTCCTCCAGTCCCTATCTGGCGAGTGCAAAAGGGGGCAGAGGGATTATGAGGGTCTCAAGAATGAGGTATTGGAGGCGATGGGACTCAATGATGTTAGCCCGTTCGCCCAGGTGGAAAGAATGGTGCAGCTCCTAGGGGAGTCCCCGCAGGCATTCACAGACAATCTGTGGCCAGTCTATTGGAGCGCATGCCCGGGAATGCCAGGGCGGGCAGCACTGGACCCAGTCCAATTGACTCATTGGCTCTGGTGTCTCATGACAAACAGCCTACCCCAGATCCAAGCCCAGATCATGGCTTGGTTTGACCCCCGAAACCCCCAGACCACTGAAGAAGTGGTGATCCGCTGGCTCACAGTAGCCTTCAGGAAAATGAGGGGTATTGAGGCTCCCCAACCCAAGGGAAGAGTCCATGAGGTTAAACCTGAGAGCCAGAGTAAGAAAGAGTGGCACCAGGAGGGGAACCGGCCCACTCAAGCTAGTTTAAATTGCTACTGGTGTGGGAAAGATGGTCACTGGAGTAAAGACTGTAAACGTCCTTGGAAAGACAGGGGAAAGGATCCCACAGCCCCAGCACAAAACGCAGGGCCAAACCTCCCTCCCGCAGCAATTGAGTCATTTTTGTGGTCCCTAAGGTCTCTTCTGACCAACCAGGGAAAAAGAGCAGCCACCACCAGTGCTGTGACCCCGTCTGCCCCACCGCACTCCGAGCAATGATTAGAGCCAGCGCAGCCTGTTGACCTGTGTCCCCGTGAAAATGCTGAGGGGAGCAGGCCTTATGTTGAGATGGGGGTGCAGATGGTGCGGGGGAGATATTTGGTGGAGACTGGAGCCTCCAGCATGGTGGTCCACTCGGAGGACCTGACCCACTCACCCCGGTCTAACAAGATCCCATTTAGCTTAATGGGACTCACAGGGAAACAGGCGGCTGGGTGTGAACGTGAGAATAGTAATCCCCAGCCCACAGCAGATCCAAGTTCACAGGCTGCACAGGCAAGCGCCGTGGCTTGCGTTAGGGGAGGAGCTATTTTTGATTTTGAACAGGATTACTGGCAGGCAGCCAGTTATATCAAACAACGCGGTTTGTTTAAGCAGGGGGCAGGGGAACAGGCAGCTGGGATTATCGAAGCTCGCCAGCACTTGAGCCGAGCAATCCCCCCTCTCTTGTGGGACTCTGGGGAGGAGCCTGAACCAGGTTTTAGACCTGAAGGGGAAGGCTCTCAGCCACCGGCAGCCAGTGGCAAGGGATTGCCTGTCCCCAGCCCAGGTTTGGGAAGGGAGGCACCCGAAGGAGGAGGTCCCCAGCCAGCAGGGAGTGTGACCCGAGCTAATGGCCTGCTCGCCAGGGTAGCCCCACCGGCGACACTCCCTCGGAAATCTCTTTGGGTACCCCAGCCCAAGGAAGTATGGTCACCCACTGTCCAGTGGAGTAGGGTGGTCTCCTGAGTCAGGGAGAGGCCAAAAGGCAGAGGTCCCCAACTAGCAGCCATAAGCTGTGAGGGACTAGAAGCTGGAGTCAGGGCAGCCATGTCACCGGAAGCAGCCTGTGGCAGCCCAACCAGCGATTAAGCTGGACGCCCGGAGACGGGTGGAGCTTGTATATAGTTTTGGTCAAGTAATGTGTGATTAATGAATTAAGGTAGAACGTATTATTAAGGTAGAACTTGTTAAGTTTCGTTTTTATATTGAAATTAATATTAGTGTATAAGTTTTAAGTGTGGTACCAGTCCAGAATTATATTGTGGAACAAGGTCGCGGGACCTGGTTACACTTCCCCGAGCCAGGGGACCTGGCGAGATGTTTTCTTTTGTTTTTTCAGAGCTCTGGAAGGCACCCATGACCAGCGTGTTGTGAGACCCGAGGAAGAAAGCACTCCCAGCTCGCGAAGAAAAGTGGACCGCGGGAGGCGGATGCCCACAACATTTAAACTGTTGCTGAAAACACAGTTTACCGAATTTTTACTGCTTGTTTGGAGTTAGGGGAACAGATTGCATATGCCTAGGAATTGTTGTGCCTGCAGTCCAGGAATATTTAAAATACATTTCTGGCTGAAGAACAGTGCCATTTAATAAAGTGCCTCATTGTAATAAAAGGAAAAGGAAGCTTGTTGTCTTCCATCTGTTTTTTTGCAGATATGTTGGCTGGGTGACAATCCCTTTAAAGATGTTAAAATTATGTTTCAAGCGGTGCAGGGGTGTAGGACCCCCTCCATGCTTGACTTACTATGAATATAAGCGGTGCTGGGGCGTAGGATCCCCTCCATGCTTGGCTTATTATGAATATAAGCGGTGCAGGGGCGTAGGTCCCCTCCATGCTTGACTTATTATGAATATAAGCGGTGCAGGGGCGTAGGATCCACCCCATGTTTTGATTATTTAATTAATTTTGGGTTTTCTGTCAACAGATGCCTGCCGTACTATGATTCTCTCTGGGCAGGGGAGATGGAGGTGTCGGGGGATCAAAGATAGATTTAGTTAAGTATAAGGGAAGGTTGTTTGTGGGGGGTCAGAAATTATTACTCACTTTTGGCAAGGAAACTACAAGCAAGTTTTAGTATCCGAGGGGGGACTGCAGGATTTCGCAATAGTTTCAAAATTTCCTACAGCTCCGAAGATAAATTTTGATTGAAGAATCCCTGGGGGATATATCTTTAAGAAATCCATGGATCAAAGTGGTCTTCGGACCGCATAGCCGAAGACAAAAGGACTTGGAAACAGCTTGCTGTGTCTGTGGAAAAAAAGGTTTATTGGGACAGTCTATCTGCCAATCAAAGGGGAGTTGCTTCCGGCAATAGACAATCGAAGTGTTTACAGAAACTGATACTATGTTTACAAACCACTTAGGCTGCGGTTTCAGCCTGACCACAAGAACAATGGCTTTTGTTTACACTAGCCTCCCAAGCTGTTTACTCAGCAATCACAGAAAGACATGTTTTTATCACACCAAGACAGCTCCATTCAAACCCATCATTGATAAATGGAAATACATTCAAAGCCAAACACAGACAATTGAAGAGACATTTAAACTGAGAAAAGGAGCAGTTTAAACGAATGGATAATTCATCAAAACGCATTACAGACACTGGGCAGTTTGGATCTCTTTTGTTTAGCCCAGATACATCTGGATCTGGGCGGGCTCCAAATGGGGTATAAAAGATAGCTTCCCAGAAGCATCTCTCTCTCTGTGGCCTCGCCTCCGTGCTCTCTACAACATAGGAGTCTGCCTGAAGAAGTGGAACACCAGCAGTTTACTTTTAAAACACTGGGGTGTTTATATTTCAGGGCAGTGAAGATCAAAGATTGCAGAGCACAGTGCAGGCATTTTTTCATTGGTGAGCATATATTTTTCTGGCCCATTACAAGGCAACTTAGACTAGGTATAGTGGTGGGAATTTATGTGGGAATTTTGTTAGAACTGTGATTTTAGTCAATTTTCTCTCGTTGTGTCTGTTCTCTCCTCCCCTCTTTAAGTAACACAGTGTTGCACTGAGCAGAGAAGTGCTCCAGTGGACACTGAGAATAGCTGTATTTAAAAGCGCTGTATTTTTACTAAAGGGGTGCTGCACTGAGCAGAGAAGTACTCCAGTGGACACTGTCGCTGTTTTTAAAGTACAGTATTTAAAGGAGTGTTGCACTGAGCAAGGAGCGCTCAAGTGGACACTAAGTGTACTGCGTTAAGCAAAAGTGCTGTACCAGGCATAGGTGTGTTGTATCATGTATTTTAAATTGTTTATTTCTTTTGTTTCAAAAAATACTGATCTGTTTTGCACCCAAAGCATGATTCACGTTTTTCTGTCTACATCGCTACCGAATAAGTCCGGCAGTCAGAATCGGGAATAGGGGAGCACTTCAAAACCGCACGGGGGTCCTTGGAGCAGCTCAGAGGCTTCTGACTGGCCAGAGACAGATAACCCCAACCCCACTAGCGTGTGCTAATTCCTTACACTACAGGTTAGATACAGTGTAAAGCTGCTTCTACACTGTTCAATCCAACACTCCTAGGTGCGGTAAAGCAAAGGTTAGATACAGAGTGAAAATGCCCCGACATTTTGCCATCAAACAAGCCCAGGGCAGGTGCAGCAAAGGTAAAACCCCTCTACACTGTCCGGCCAAACACTCTCAGTGCACAGGTTAGATACAAAGTGAATCTCTCTCTGCAATGTTGCAACAAACACTCCCAGGGTAGGTACATCATTGGTTAGATACAGAGTAAATCTCCCTCATCACTGTCCCATCAACTACTCCCAGGGAAGGTATAGCATGTGTTAGATATAGCGTAAATCTCCCTCTACACTGTCCCATCAAACACTCCCAGGGAAGGTATAGCATGGGTTAGATACAGAGTAAAGCTCCCTCTGTACTGTGTCATTAATCACTCCCAGGTCAGGTACAGCACCGTTTAGATACAGAGTAAATCTCATTCTACACTGTCCAATCCAACTCTCCCAGGTGAGGTAAGGCACGGGTTGGATATAGAGTGAAAATCCGTCTACTTTGTGCCATTAAAAAATCCCAGGGCAGGTACAGCAAAGGCTAGATATAGAGGATGGCTGCCTCTACACAGTCGCATGAAACAGTCCCAGACAGGATAGATACAGAGTAAAGCTCCCTCTATCACCCCACTCCCCCATTCTCTGGTCCCTCCCCCAATCTCTCATTTACTGGCCCCTTCCCCAATCCCCCATTTACTGGTGCCCTTGACCCATCCCCCATTTACTGGTGCCCTTCCCCAATCCCCCATTTACTGGTACCCTTCCACAATCCTCAAATACTGGTGCGCTCCCCTCAATCCCCAATTTACTGGCACCCTTCCACAATCCCCCATCTACAGGTGCTCTCCCCATCCCCATTTACTGGTGCCCTCCTCTCAATCCACAATTTACTGGTGCTTTCCCCATTTCCCCATTTACTGGTGCCCTTCCCCAAACTCCCATTTCCAGGTGCTCTCCCCATCCCCATTTACTGGTGCCCTCCCCTCAATCCACAATTTACTGGTGCTTCCCCCAATTCCCCATTTACTGGTGCCCTTCTCCAATCTCCCACCTACAGGTGCTCTCCCCATCCCCATTTACTGGTGCCCTCCCCTCAATCCACAATTTACTGGTGCTTCCCCCAATTCCCCATTTACTGGTGCCCTTCTCCAATCTCCCATCTACAGGTGCTCTCCCCAATTCCACATTTACTGGTGCCCTTCCCCAATCACCCATTTACTGGTGCCCTCCCCAATCACCCATTTACTGCTGCCCTCCCCATTCCCCCATTTACTGGTGCTTTCCACAATCCCCCATTTACAGGTGCACTTCCCCAATCCCCCATTTACTGGTGTCTTCCCCAATCCTCCATTCCCTAGTGCACTTCCCCAATCCCCTATTTACTGATGCCTCCCCCAATCCCCCATTTACTGGTGCCTCCCCCAATCCCCCATTTACTGCTGCCTTCCCCAATCCCCCATTTACTGGTGTCTTCCCCAATCCCCCATTTACTGGTGTCTTCCCCAATCCCCCATTTCCTAGTGCACTTCCCCAATCCCCCATTTACTGGTGCCTTCACCAATCCCCCATTTACTGGTGCCTCCCCCAATCCCCCATTTACTGCTGCCTTCCCCAATCCCCCATTTACTGGTGTATTCCCCAATCCTCCATTTCCTAGTGCACTTCCCCAATCCCCCATTTCCTAGTGCACTTCCCCAATCCCCTATTTACTGATGCCTTCACCAATCCCCCATTTACTGGTCCCTTCCCCCAATCCCCCATTTACAGGTGCACTTCCCCAATCTCCCATTTACGAGTGCCCACCCAATTCCACATTTAATGTTACCTTCCCCCAATCCCCCATTTACTGGTGCCTTCCCCAATCCCCCATTTCCTAGTGCACTTCCCCCTACCCCCATTTACTGGTGCCTTCACCAATCCCCCATTTACTGATCCCTTCCCCAATCCCCCATTTACAGGTGCACTTCCCCAATCCCCTATTTACTGATGCCTTCACCAATCCCCCATTTACTGGTCCCTTCCCCAATCCCCCATTTACAGGTGCACTTCCCCAATCCCCCATTTACGAGTGCCCACCCAATTCCACATTTAATGTTACCTTCCCCCTACCCCCATTTACTGGTGCCTTCCCCATCCCCCATTTAGAGGTGCCATTTCCCAATAGCCCTTTTACTGGTGCCCACCCAATGCCACATTTACCTGTGCCCACTCCAATCCCCCATTTACAGTTGCCATTCCCTAATCCCCCATTTACGGGTGCCTTCGCCAATCCACCATTTACTGGTGCCATCCCCAAACCCCTATTTACTGGTGCCTTCCTCAAACCTCTTTAATGTTGCCCTCTCCAATCTCCCATTTACTGGTGTTTTCTGCCAATTCCACAATCTATTGGTGGCCTCCCCAATTCCTATATGTGCTGGTGCTTTCTCCAATTTACACATTTACTGGTGCTCTTCCATGTTTGCTGCTTCATTCCTCCAATCTCCCCATTCACTGGTACCCTAAACAAATTCCCCATTTATTGGTGCCTTCCTCAAATGTCCCATTTACTGGTGCCATCCCCAAATCCAACATTCTGGTGCATTCCACAGTTCGCACAATTACTGGTGCACTCCCCCAATAACACACTTACTGGCGCCTTCCTGCAATTCCCTTATTTAGTGGAACTCTCGCCGTTTATTGCTACTCTTCCCTAATTCCACACTTTACTGCTGGCAAACTCCAATAGCTCCATTTGCTGGTCCCATCCAATTGCTCCATTTACTGGTACCCGTCCCAATTAATCTATTCACTGATACTCTTCCTCAACATTTATTGGTGCAACGTGAATATTTTCTCAGTTCAGTGCTCATTTATGTTCCATAAGAACATTAGAAATAGGAGCACGAGTCGGCCATTCGGCCCTTTGATCCTGCTCCGCCATTCAATTAGATGATGGCTGGACTTCGGCCTTATCTTCACTTTACTGCACTATTCCCATATTCAAATATCTATCGATCGCTGTCTTGAATATACTCAGCGATTGAGTGGCCACAGCCCTCTGGGGTAGACAATTCCAAAGATTCAACACCCTCTGAGTGGAGAAATTTCTCCTCATCTCAGTCCTACATGGTGGATCTCTTATCTTTACATTGTGACCCCTGGTTCTGGACTCCCCCGCCATCGGGAACATCCTTCCTGCATCTAGTCTGTCTAGTCCTGTTAGAATTTTATAAGTTTCAATGACATCCCCTCTCATTCTTCTAAACTCTAGCGAATACAAGCCTAATCTACCCAACCTCTATTCATAGGTCAGTCCTGCCGTCCCAGGAATCAGTCTGGTGAATCTTGGAAGGTGAGCTTCAGCTTTGAAGAGATGTTGGAGGAGTTTGGACTGCTCCTTGGAACAGAGAATGTGAAGAGGTGAGCTAATCGAGGTTATCAGGAAGATGGGAGGTTTTCAGAGAGACAATCTATTCCCTATGGTGAGCGGATTCATAACCAGAGGTAATAGATTTAAAATGATTGGGAAATGATATCGAGGGGAGATGAGGAGCATTGTTTCCACTCAGATTTGTTGGGCTCTGTGATGCTCCACTTCAAAACGTGGCAGAAGCTCATTCCTTTAATAATTTTAAAAGGCGGTTGCATAGGTTCTTGAGGATGAGGATTTACAGGGTTACGGGCAATAGGTGGGGTCATGGCTCAAAGCACCACTGCTCTTTCAGAGAGCCAATGTGGCAGGACTGGCTGAATGGACTCCTTCTACGGTAGGTTGCTATGATTCTAAGATTACATAGTTTATATAAGATATATGGCACAGAATCAGGCCATTCGACCCAACCAGTCCATGCTGTCGTTTATGCTCCACATGAGACTCTTCCCGTCTTTCCTCATCGAAATCTATCAGCATAACCCTCAAATGCTTGTCCAGCCTCCCCTTAAATGCAAAGATACTATTCGCTTCAACCATTCCCTGTGGTAGCGAGATCCACATTCTCACCAGTCTTTGGGTAAAGTAGTCTCGTCTGAATTCCCTATTGGATTTCTTGGTGGTCTCTGTAATGATCAATAACATGTCATTCTAGAATGGTACACTAGATGGAGCCGTAGAGCTGTAGTGCTGTGTATATAGTTGTCTGTGTTTAAGACTACACTACCCACGTTGCACTAGGCTACCCAGAAGGCAGTAGTCAAGATAGAAGCCTGCACACAGAAGCACACATGCGGAATCTCTACAGAAGCTGTACCTAGAGAACGTGTACTGAATAAATGTCTAGCTAGAAGCTAGCTGTTCATAATAAGAATGTCTAGTTATTAATGAACATAACATGGTACCAGGATTGGTGAAGATCTGCTGAAAATTGTGAAAAGTGACATGGAGAATTTGAGGCCACCAAAGTTTTGGAATCTCACGGGAATGTCGACTGCAATTGGCGGACTTTCAAACAACAATTCGAACTCTACATTGCTGCCATCGGATTCGGTACGATGCCAGATGCAAGAAAAATAGCGGTGCTGCTCACGGTTGCAGGCCCACAGGCGATAGAGGTATTTAATACATTTGTATTTAATCCAGAGGAGAACAGAGAAAAAATAGACAATGTGCTAAAGAAATTTGATACACATTGTTCTCCCAAAACGAACGAAACCTGAGAGGAATGTTTTCTGTTCTCGGACACAGCAGCAAAATGACACTTTTGATAGCTTTGTGACTGATCTGAAACTGAAAGCACAGACATGTAATTTCTCTGAGCTGATAGCATACATGACTCATGACCAAATTGTGTTTGGTATTCATGATAAAAAGGTCAGGGAACGTCTGTTGAGAGAAACCGAAGTAATATTGGAAAATGCCATGAAAATATGCCAAGCCAGTGAGCTTGCTCGACAGCATGTGAAGACTTTCAGTGTGATTGGAGTAAGTGCTGCTGTCGGTGCTGTGTCCTACAAAGGAGAGAAACATGGGCAGAATAGGAATGAAAAGCAATCAGAGGATGAAATTTTTAATTGTAAACGCTGTGGTTACAAACACCAGTTAAAACAATGCCCAGCGTTTGGAAAAATGTGCACAAAATGTCATGGAAAGAATCACTTTGCCAAACAATGCTTTTCAAAAGTAAAAACAAAGAAAGGGCAACAAGTCCAAGTCAATGTGATTGAGGACACTGATTTAAGTGAGACATTTTTTGTACGAATGGTGTCATGTGACAATATCAAAAAGGATACAGAAAATGTGCAGCCCTCAGGAATGGACAATGCTGAACATAACGTCAATACAGTAACAGAGGACAAATGGATGATCCCACTGCAGGTAAACGGAGCATTAGTTACATTGAAACTAGACACTGGGGCAAAAGCAAACTTAATCAGTATGAGTGACATTAAAAACATGAAAGAAAAGCCCAAATACAGAAAAAATCAGTACTACTGAAGGACTATAATGGACAGAAAATAAATAGCTTGGTGTATGCAGACTTATAGTGACAGTCAAAGACAAAGTGCATCATTTCATGTTTTCTGTTGTGGCTGAAGGACTTGATTGACTACTAGGTGACAAAGCTTGTGAAGACTTAGAACTGGTCAAGAGAGTCTACCGTATAAACTGTGCCATAAGCAGACCAGATGACTCAGTGGATTCTGTAGTGAGTAATTTCCAGGTTGTGTTCAAAGGATTTGGAGTTCTACCATTCACTTACAAGATCCAGCTAAAGGAGGATGCTCAGCCAGTGGTACATGCACCACGAAGAGTTCCAGCACCCCTGCGTGACCAGCTCAAGAAAGAACTGGACAGAATGACCACACTAGGAGCCATCAGGAAAGTCGAAGAGCCAACAGACTGGGTTAACTCTATGGTATGTGTGAAGAAAAAGAACAATGATCTAAGAATATGCATGGATCCAAAGGACTTAAATGCAAACATAAAACGTGAACACTACCAGATTCCCAAGCGAGAAGATATCACCAGTGAAATGTCAGGTGCCAGATACTTTACAAAGCTCGATCCCTCACAAGGATTTTGGCAACTAAAACTGGATGAAGAAAGCACCAAATGCTGTACCTTCAACACACTAATTGGCAGGTATTGTTTCCTCAGAATGCCTTTTGGGGTAATATCTGCATCTGAAATCTTTCATAGAGCGAGGGAACACATCAAATCAAATCAAATCAAATCAACTTTTATTGTCATTGTTAGTGCACAAGTGCAGTACAATGAAATGTAGGCTTGCAGCTCCCGAGAGTGTACATTTGGATTAAGACATTTAAACATTCAACATACATTTGGCTTGTAGTATATTAACATAAATATAACCATAATAAAGTGCATTGGCAGATGTGCAGGCTTTAGAGTTTATTTGTGGAGTTCAGTAGGATGACAGCCCTGGGAAAGAAGCTGTTCCTAAATCTGGTCATACGGGTGCGAATGCATCTGTAGCATTTCCAGATGGCAGGAGGGTAAACAGACTGTGGCTGGGTTGGGTAGGGTCTTTGATGATGGACCGTGACCTCCGTAGACAGCGTTTCTGGTATATGTGCTCTATGGTCAGTAGCCGGGTGACAGTAATGCGTTGGGCAGGTCTGGAAGGACTCCGGTCTATGTTGATGACATCATCATCTGGGGCTCCACACTGAAAGAACACAATGAGCGACTGACTAAAGTGCTACAGAGCATACGCCAGAATGGACTGAAGCTCAACAAAGCCAACTGTCAGTTTGGCATCCAGGAAGTCACTTTCCTAGGAGATAATGTATCTGGTAAAGGAATAGAGCCTGATATGGAAAAAGTAAACGCCATACTCAACATGCCCCGACCCACTGACAAAAAAGGAGTGCTACGCATCATGGGGATGATAAACTTCATCAGAAAGTTCATTCCTAACTTGTCACCCAAGACAACCTGTCTGCGAGACCTGCTACATAAAACAAATGAGTTCGCATGGACAGAAAGACATGAACAAGAGTGGATGAACCTCAAAACAGTGCTGACAACCACACCTGTATTCACTTTCTTTGACCCAACAAGGAGAATCAAAGTGTCAACGGATGCATCAAAGGATGGCCTAGGCGCGGTCTTGCTACAAGCAGAGGGTGATGATTGGAAGCCTGTTGCCTATGCCTCCAGGTCTATGACTGATACTGAGTGTCGATAGACCCAGATTGAAAAGGAATGTCTAGGCTTTGTAGTTGGATTTGAAAAGTTCCATGGCTACATATATGAACTTCCCACCTTCACAGTTGAGACAGACCACAGCCCACTGGTTGCCATCATAAAAAAAATCTGAATGAGATGTCTCCAAGGATGCAACGACTCATGATGAAGCTGCAAAGATATGACTTTGAACTGATCTACACACCAGGCAAATACATAGTGTTAGCAGATGCACTATCCCGAGCACCCACAATGAGTCAAGTGAGCTCTACTGAAGAAGATGTGGATGTTCATGTGAGTATGGTCACTGCTGCGCTGCCCGTGTCAGACACAAAATCAAAGCAAATAGCAGAAGAAACGGTAAAAGATACAGTGTTACAAACAGTAATAAAGAACATTCACCATGGTTGGCCAAAATGTTCCTGTCCAAAATATTTTCACATAATGTCAGAATTGAGTGTCGCAGGTGAACTATTACTAATACAGAACAGAATAGTCATTTAACAGGCTCTATGTCAAGACATGCTCAAAAGGATTCATGAGGGACACATCGGAATTGAAAAAATGCAAAAGGAGAGCAAGAGACACTGTTTATTGGCCTGGCATAAATAAGGACATTGAGAACATGATAGGCATATGTGAGACATGTCAGAAACACCAAAACAAACAAACAAAGGAACAAATGATAGTAGCTGACACACCAACAGCACCATGGCAAAAGGTTGGTATGGACCTTTTTAATTTAAATGGTAAAGAATATCTAATAGTGCTTGACTACTATTCTAACTATCCTGAGATGACGCTGCTCTCAAGCACCACAGCAAGCAGTGTCATAATGCATGTGAAATCCATCTTCGCCAGACATGGAATTCCCAGGATTGCCATTAGCGAAAATGGCCCGTGCTTCAACTGTAAGGAGTGGCAACAGTTTGCAGCACATTATGACTTTCAGCACATCACATCCAGTCCTCTGTATGCTCAGTCGAATGGTAAGGCAGAGAAAGGTGTTCAAGTTCTCGAGCAACTACTGAAGAAAGCGACAGAAAGCAAGTCTGATCCTTATCTCGCCCTGCTGAGCTACAGAGCCTCACCTTTAGACTGTGGTTCTTCACCTGCTGAACTACTAATGGGTCGCAAGTTGTGCACCACGCTGCCCTGCTGTGCAAATGAAAAGCAAAGTCAGGAACTAAGACAGAGACTTAATTGTTAAAGCTGAAACAGAAATCATACTATGACAAGTCGTCCAAAACTCTAAAACCATTGACAAGGGATGATGTTTCAGGATTGAGGATCCAGATGCATGGAACAGGAAAGCTACAGTTCTTGAGGAAGTATGACCAAGGTCATACACTGTTAGAACTGAGGAAGGACAGATTCTCAGGAGGAACCGCCGTTCCCTCCAGAAGACAGGGGGGCAGCACGGTGGCATAGTTGTTAGCACTTTTGCCTCACAGCGCCAGGGACCCGGGTTCGAATCTGGCCTCGGGTGACTGTCTGTTTGGAGTTTGCACATTCTCCCCGTGTTTGCGTGGGTTTCCTCCGGGTGCTCCGGTTTCCTCCCGCAGTCCAAAGATGTGCGGGTTAGGTTGATTGGCTATGATAAAATTGACCCTTAGTGCTAGGGGGATTAAATACGTGGGATTACGGGGATCGGGTGGGATATGTGTCGGTGCAGGCTCGATGGGCCGAAATGGCCTCTATCTGCACTGTGGGGTTTCTGTGAATTCTGTTTCTGTGAAAAGACACAAGAAACTATCCAAGAGCAGATTAATGACAATGCCGCAACTGAATCTTGTCATTCACCACCAGAACAATCTCATGCAAACACATCAGACTTACCCATGCTGAGAAGATCCACACGTGAAGTAAAAAAGCCTGATAGACTTAATCTTTGAGTATAAAGTAAAGCTTTGAAAATGTGTTGACTGTTGTGAAAATGTTTATGTTTATAGAGCACTAGCAAAAGTGTTACTGATATCATCTTTATCGTTTTTCTTGAAAGTTGATTGATATTGATTGATGTTGATTTTGTTTAACCTCAAAGATAGGGGGATGAAATGATCAATAACATGTCATTCTAGAATGGTGCATTAGATGGAGCCGTAGAGCTGTATCGCTGTGTATATAGTTGTATGTGTTTAAGACTACACTACCCACGATGCACTAGGCTAACCAGAAGGCAGTAGTCAAGATGGAAGCCTGCACACAGAAGCACACAGGCGGAATCTCTACAGATGCTGTACCTAGAGAACGTGTACTGAATAAATGTCTAGCTAGAAGCTAGCTGTTCATAATAAGAATGTTTAGTTATTAATGAACATAACAGCCTCTAGTTATCCTTTCCTCACTGGAAACATTGTCTCTGTATCTACTCTATCATAACTTTTCATAATTTAGGTCACCACTTAGCCTACTTTTATCAAGAGAAAAGAGAGCCAGCCTATTCATCCTTTCCTGATATGTATACCCTGGCATTTCTGGAATCATCCTTGTAAATCTTCTCTTCAACCTCTCCAGTGCCTCTATATTCTTTTTATAATTTGGTGACCAGAACTACACGCAGTCCTCCAAGTGTGGTCTAACCAAGATTCGGTACAGGTTCAGCATATCATTCCTGCATTTCATTTCTATCCATCTAGAAATAATTGCTAGTGCTTGGTTTGCTGATATCTGTGCCAATTTTTTCTACTGCCATTATGTTATCACTAATAAGAGCAGCTACTCCAGCTCCCGCTTTCCTCTGCCTATCTTTTCTAAATAGGTTTTACTCTGCAATGTTTAATTCTCAGTCCTGTTTTTCTGTAGCCATGTCTCAGTAATCCCTACTTTGTCTGGTTCCTCACAGCACATGATTACCTCCAGCTCCCCTGTTTTATTATGGACACTGTGTGCATTGATATACAGACAGTTTAACTCATTTTAATAGGTTTTCCTCTCAATTTATGCTTAACTATCCTTTTAGACTCCTGTTCCTTAACTATTTATCCCCTTGCCATCAGTGTCCTCCCTCACCTTTATTCGTTCTTATGCTCTCTTTCTCTGTTTTGTTTATATTTAGGCTGCTTACATTTGTTGTAGATGTCTCCCCCCATGATACTATTTTAAAGCCTTTGCCACCTTCTTATTTACCCATTCTGCTAGGACGCGGGAACCATTCTGGTTCAGGTGGAGCCGGTACCCTTGGTACAGGTCCTTCCTGTCCCAGAACTGGTACCAGTGTCCAATGAAAAGAACCCCTCTTTCCCAAACCAGACCTTTCGCCACATGTTAATTCTCATGATCTATCTTCTTCTGTGCCAATTTGCACGTGGCTTTGGCAGTAATCCAGAGATGATTCCCATCGAGTTACGGCTTTTTAATTTAGATCCTAACTCCTGATACTCTTTAGGCAGGACTTCCTACCTGCTCCTACTTATTTTACTTGTTCCAACATGGACCATGACAACTGGATTTACCTCTTCCCTGTCCAATTTCCTCTCCAGCTGCCGTGAGATATCGCTTACCATGGCACCGGGTAGGCAACACTCCCTTTGGGATAGTCGTTCTTGGCTGCAGAGGATGCTATCTATCCCCCTAATTATAGCATCCCCTATCAATACCACATTTCTATTCAGCTCTTCACACACCCCCGCTCCCTCTGAGCCATGGTGCCTTGGTCTGCATTGTGGCTCTCCTCCCTGCAGTCTTCCTCCTTGTCCTCACAGGGAGTACAGCGTACCTGTTGGACAGGACCAGTGTCTGTGAGACCTCCTGCTCAACCTCTCCTAAATCCCTACTACCCACCTCCCTAATAGTCACACCCTCCCTATCCTGAATCTGCGATTTCCTCTGGTGTGTGCCTGTATTGTCTTTAAAACTGTCCAGAAATTCTTCTCCCTCCCTTATGTGTTTGAGTGTCTTCAACTTGCACTCCAGCTAAATGTCTCTGAGCCAAATTCTATTACTCTTGATGATTTTTTATCTCCAGCAGTGCCAATTAAAAGTTCAGCTTACAGAATCATTGCCTAATACTGGCACAGGTGCATGGCAGATGCAGTATAATGTGGATAAATAAGAGGCTATCCACTTTGGTGGCAAAAACAGGAAGACAGATTATTATCTGAATGGCAATAGTTTGGGAGAAGGGGAAGTGCAATGTATGTACCTTTAAGGGGGAGAACTAATTTTAACAGCTCCTGTATCTTGTAGTACCGGCAGTGACCACACCAGTATATAAACCCTGAGTAGTGATCTGTACAGTCAGTTGCAGTTTGAACCCTCATTCAGTAAATACCTGTTGATCGTTCCCTGCAGTCTATTGTCTGATTATTGAAGGACACAACATTAAGATACATGGATATAACATTGGCGACGACGCAGATTCGAACCTAGCTGCAACTCTGCATCACCTCCCAGGGATTCGCTCCTGGAGAACAGTGGAAGGAGCTGGAGTTCAGAAGCATCGGCGTTGACCACGGGCAACCGCCCAGTCATCCAGCAGAGATTTGAGCATCGCAGGGGAGGCTGTCGAGAGCCAGGCTTGGCTTTCCAGTCACGGTGGTCCAGCGAAACGGGCTGGCAACAGGTACTGTGCAGGCCCTTCCTGGACAGCGGTGGCTAGATCCGACCGAGCAGCTAGAGCCGACCGAGCGGCACAGAAAACGGCCGAGCAGCATCGACGGGGAGAGAGACGGGAGAGAGCAGAGGGCAGCCAGTGTTCAAGGGCTGAGCAGCGTCAACGGGGGAGAGAGGCGGCAGGAAAATGCGAGGCGCTGCCATTGCCACAAGGACCGCAGAGAGCGGCATTGGCAGCAGCGCAGGAGCAGCGTATGAAACCCACAGGGCATCGCCATTTGCCACGAGGACCACCGAGAGCGGCGTTGGCAGCAGCGTGGGAGGCGCCATTTTAAGCCCAGCGGGGAAGAAAGGAAAGCGCGGGAGATGCAATTTTAAGCCAGTCTAACCACACCCAAAAATGCTGAAGAGTGGCAGTATCACAGCGTTCGACAATGAAGTCGAAGATTGGACGGCATATGTTGAACGGATAGAAGTGCACTGCTAGGTGAATGAAGTGCCAGATGACAAGAGAGCGCTGGTATTGTTGAATTCAATGGGTGCAAAAAAGTATGGCTTACTACGAAACCTAGTAACCCCAGAGAAGGCAGTAGAAAAGGATTTGAAAACATAGTGTCAATCCTACAGAACCACTTAAACCCCACACCGCTGCTGATAGCAGAAAGATTTAAATTTCACAAAAGGAACCAGCATAAAGATGAAAGTAATGCTGAGTATTTAACGGAACTGCGCAAGCTATCAAAACACTGCCAGTTTGGAACGGGACTAGCAGATACTTTAAGGGACAAGTTTGTGTGTGGGCTACAAAGTGAAGGAACCCAGAAACGGCTTCTATCAGAAAAGGATCTTATGCTGGATAAGGCTTTCAGCATTGCAGTATCACACGAAGCAGCCGCACGGGGTGCTGCAGAGATACAATGGAGACCACAAGAATATGGCACAAATGAAATGTCATACGGAACAGTGAAGTGATATCGCTGCGGCAGAACAACACATGACCAAAATGATTGCTGGTCCAAGGACAAAGTGTGCAGACAGTGTGGAAAAGTAGGACACATAGCAAGAGTCTGCAGGTCGGGAAAGAAAACCAGCAGCAAGAAATCTCCACAGGAGAAGTACAAGAAGGTACATAAGGTGACGGAGAGTAGTTCAGGAGAACAGAAGAGTGATACAGACTCCGGACGCAAGGAGCTGGGTTGTCTGAATTTAAATAATGTGATCAAAATGGAGGATCACCAAACTATCTGGGTCACGCTCAAGATAGCAGGAGTCCAAGTGAAAATGAAATTGGACACAGGATCAGCCCTAACAGTCATATACCGAAGGGACTACAAGCGACTATTCTCACATATACTCTTGAGAGATACAAAGATTGTCTTGAAGGCGTACACGGGGCAAAAAGTCTACCCCAAAGGAGAAATAAGGGTGAACGTTATATATAACGGCAAGGAAACACCAAAAATGGACCTATATGTATTGCCAGATGGAGGACCACCACTACTAGGACGTGAATGGATCCAGAAGATACAGCTAGATTGGCACTGACTGTAGATGCCAAAAAGGATGACGACGTCGCACCTGGGCGCCTGTCAAAAATGCTAACTGATGCACAAGAAGTGTTCCAGCAGAGACTCGGAGCAGTAAAAGGCATAACAGCGATGATCAAAATAGAGGAAAATGCATGCCCAAAGTTTTTAAGGCCAGACCGGTACCTTATGTGATCCGCCCAGCCATCAAAGCAGAGCTGGAAGGTTTGGAGTGTTCAGGAGTACTGTCCAAAGTGGACTGGAGCGAGTGGGCTACACCCATCGTTCCTGTAATGAAGAGGTCATTGAGTAATACGCCTGGGGAACCAAAGAAGGTTCACATCTGTGGGGACTTTAAGGTGACAGTGAACCCAGTCCTTCACACTGTACAATATCCGCTTCCGCGGGTTGAAGATATTTTCGCCTCGCTACCTGGAGGGAAATGCTTCACTAAGATTGATCTGGCCCAGGCGTACCTGCAAATGGAGGTTGAAGAAGCCTCGAAACAGTACCTCACGATCAACACTCATAAAGGTCTCTACCAATACAACCGGCTGGTGTTCGGGGTAGCATCAGCTCCGGCTATTTGGCAAAGGGCACTGGAACAAGCCCTGCAAGGGATTCCAGGGACCCAGTGTTATTTGGACGACATCCTGGTCACGGGCGAAAATGACAGTGATCACCTCGCCAACCTTGAGCAGGTGCTCACTAGATTGAAGGAACATGGGCTCCGAGCTAATCGCCACAAATGCAAGTTTTTCCAGAAGCAGATCTCGTATTGTGGCCACGTTATTGATAAAGAGGGGTTACATAAGTCCCCTGAAAAGATTGAGGCAGTAGTCAAGGCTCCAGCACCGGAAAATGTGTCACAACTGATGTCGTTCCTCGGGCTGGTGAGCTACTACCATAAGTTCTTGCCGAATTTGTCTACCGTACTACACCCACTGAACAACCTACTGCAAATGGGGGTGCCATGGAAGTGGAGTGACTAATGTAAACGATCCTTTCCAGAAGAGCAAAGCATTGATCACATCAAAAGAGGTGTTGGCTCATTTCAAACCAGCACTACCAATTCGGTTGGTGTGTGATGCATCACCCTATGGCATTGGAGCGGTGCTGTCGCACAAATTCCCGGACGGCTCGGAGAGGCCAGTAGCCTTTGCGTCTCGGTCACTAACCTCAGCCGAGCGTAACTATGCCCAGATTGACAGGGAGGCCCTTAGCCTAGTGTGGGGTGTGAAAAAGTTCAATCACTATCTGCAGGGGCAGAAGTTCACCTTGCTGACTGACCACCAACCACTTGTCTCCATCTTCAATCCAAAGAAGTGCGTTCCGGTGATGACTGCGCAACGGCTACAAAGATGGTCCCTTTTTCTAGGGGTGCACCAATATGAAATCGTGTATAAGGGCACGAAACAGCATGGAAATGCTGATGGGCTATCACGCCTGCCACTGCCTACTGCGGAGGAAGCACCAGCAGTGGATCCTGTTGAAATATTTCAATCGACTACAATTGAATGCTTGCCAGTAACAAACGCTGATATAGAGAAGGAGACCTAAAATGACCCGACACTGTCTCGGGTAAATGATTCTACGGTGAATGGATGGCCAGCACATGGCGACTCACTGTTGCCAGCATTCTCATCCAGAAGAGAACAGCTGTCAGTATGCCAGGGGAGCTTGATGTGTGGATCCCGAGTGGTAATTCCACCCAAGTTAAGGGAGAGAGTGCTCAATTAGCTTACGAAGGTCATCTGGGAGGGGTGAAAATGAAAGACCTTGCTAGGGCTTATGTGTGGTGGCCAGGGATCGATCAGCAAATCGAGTACCTGACAAAGAGCTGTTCTGGATGCCAGAATGTCCAAAATGCACCACCACATGCCCCTCTACACCCATGGGAGTGGCTCTCATCTCCATGGCAACGGGTGCATATTAATTTTGCTGGTCCATTCATGGACTCAATGTTTTTAATAGCCGTGGATGCGCACTCGAAATGGCCTGAGGTGATCAAAATGTCCTCCACCACCACGGAGAAAACTATTGCAGTCCTACGGACTATTTTTGCCAGGAACGGCTTGCCAGAGCAGATTTGCTCTGATAACAGAACACAGTTTGTGTCCGAAGAGTTTCGAAGATTTATGAAAAGGAATGGGGTAAGGCATTACACATCCACCCCGCATCATCCAGCCACAAATGGATTGGCTGAGAGGTTCGTACAAATCTTTAAAAAAGCAGTAAAGGCCATGTGTGATGACGACATTCCACTGCAGCATAAGGTGGACAATTTCCTGTTAGCCTAAAGAAATGCGACACATGCAGTCACCAACCAGGCCCCGGCCATGATGTTCTTTAACCGAAGGTTCAGATCTCGTCTGGATTTGCTCAGACCAAATGTACGAAGAGATGTTGAGAGTAAGCAATTCCAGCACATCAATGAGAAGCCGACAAGGAGCTTCAATGTAGGGCAACCAGTCATGGCCTGTGACTACCGAACAGAGAAATGGCAACCAGGAATGATATGCACATGGCAGGGGCCACTAATGTACACAGTGGATGTTGGGGAGAACATTGTGAGATGCCATGCTGACCAGATCCTAGAGTCACAGGAACGAGTCAACCCCATGTCTCGGCCATACGTAACTGGTGAGGAACCCGACGTACAGGTCGCACCCACCTCAGAAACAATAGCATTGGATGCTGATGAATCAACTGACGACAGGGTGCTAGAATTGCCTCCGCACCACGAGCGAGACACTCGGGAAAGGCGTTATCCAGAAAGAATCAGGAAGCCTCCCCAGAGACTGAATATATGAATGGACAATTTTCATATAACATTGTATATTAAAAATGTTAATTGTTAAATGAGTATTATGGCACTGTTTATCTATAAGGGGAGGAATTGTAATGTATGTAATGTATATATACTTTAAGGGAGAGAACTACTTTTTACAGCTCCTGTATACTGCAGTACCGGCAGTGACCACACCTCTATATAAACCCTGAGTAGTGACCTGTACAGTTAGTTCTAGAGTAACCCTCATTCAGTAAACACCTGTTGAATCGTTCCCTGCAGTCTGATTATTGAAGGACACAACATTAAGATACACGGACATAACAAGTGGCTCTCAACTGTTTTGCCACCGGCTCATTTCAATCAGCTACTGGGGACATAGATAATATATCCCCGTTAGCGGTGCATTGCTGCATCTGTCAGGTCACAAATGCCCTCTTTAAAAGGAGACGAGAGTACATCTCTTTCCCCATGACCCCGGACAAGCAGCAAGAACGCACAATGGGCTTTGTGATGATAGCGGGCTTCCCCATGGTGCAGGGCACCACTGTCTGCACGCATGTGGCTTTGCGTGCACTGCAAGAGAATGCCGAGGATTTCAGCAACTGAAAGGGCTTCCATTCCTTAAACGTTCAGTTGTTCTGTGACCACAGACAGCTGATACTCGCTGTCAATGCAACCTTTCCTGGCAGCAGCCAGGATGCCTTCATCCTACATCAGACTTCTGTGGCAGACCTTTTCCAGGCACCGCCTCACCCAGGAGGTTGGCTTCTCGTGAGCAATGGCTATCCTCTGTGCACCTGGCTGTTGATAATGCTCTGTATGCCCAACACCCGTGATGAGCTGAGATACAACGAGAGCCAGCAAGCTACCAGGGACATCGTTCAGCAGACAATCAGTGTGCCCAAGCAACGGTTCCACTTTCTGGACCTTTCTGGAGGAGCCCTTCAGTACTCGCCTGAGCGAGTCTCCCACTTCGTTGTTGTTTGCTGCATGCTGCAAAACCTTGCAATCCTCAGGACCCAGTCAATGCTATCAGGCATTGAAGCACCAGCAGAGGAGGAGGAGGAAGATGAGGAGGATGATCATCAGCAGAAATAAGGTGGGAGGGAGGCACACAATGTACAAAGTGGAAGGGCCGTCCGTCGAAGGCTCATAGCAAGTTGCTTCTAGGCCGCCTCTGAGGAAATGGCTTCTGCCATTCAAACAACCTGAATGAAACCATCCTGAAACCTCTAAGCCGGTCAAGGCAACAATGCTTGCAAAGACCAAACACGTACATTTTGAATACAGAAACATTTATATTTGACAAACTCTGTGTGTCTCATTTCCGTATTACAAACTAATAGAAAGAAACACAAAAAAAAGAGTCATTAACATCGTTCTGCCTTATAATTGCAGGAGTTACGTTTTGTTGCCACCAGTAGGTGGCAGTAAATGGAAATGGCCAGTAGGGTCACTCAACAGGAAGCAGTATAGTGATAGCAAAACAAAGAGGTCACATCAGCATGGAGCGTGCTGCAAGTTAATCCGCTGTAATCTTACATTGTTACGCCTTCGAAAGCATTGCCTGTGAGTTGAATGGTTTCATTACATATTCATGTCTAAATCTCATATATGTAACAAGGTGCATTTCTTTCTTTTTTCTTTCTCAGTTTTACTCCAACCCAATGCAACTGATTTGCATTGTTTCATTGACCTCATGCAAGTGTGGCATTATTAAACACCGGAGCTTGGATGCTACATCCTGACTCCCATGTCGTTATTGACAGGAGTTTGGCTGGCTGTCTAAGTGCGTATAGACACATACATGTAAGGAGGACAGTACAGTAAAAAGGCAAGTCATCAGCTGGCGCAACAAGCAACATTCGCAATGCAGCACGGTGCAACCACGGATGGCAAGAGCTTCCAAGACGAGCAGAGATCTGTGACCAGCTCAAGAAGTACACGCTCATCTAGATCATCAACAGCCAGTGTAGCAGCAGCTGGAGCCTGGGCTAAAGCTAATGCAGCACAGGCTCACGTGACCTTTGCTAAACAGGAACTGGCCGTGAAGAAAGAGAAGGTCCGACTACAAGCAGAGGCTGCTACATTGGAGAAAGAGAAGGCCCGACTACAAGCAAAGGCTGCTACATTGGACGCCACGCTGGAGGCACTACACATTGAGAAAGGAGCAGCTGCTGCTACTGCTGAAGCAGAGATATGGGAAGCGGCACTAGAAGCAGAGGTGGGAGAGCACCGCAGCTTTGCTCGTCCTGCATCACCTCAAAGCACTGAGAGGCGGACAAGCGACTATGTCCAGGAGCAGGCTAGGATATGCACAGACATCTCCTCCTTCCCAAACTTTGAACCATTGCACGAGAACACGGAATCGCTATCACCAACCCAACATGAGGTCACTCAGGTGGATCATTCATGCTACACTGATGACGACCCCTTCCTTGTTATTGACGACTGGTCACACGAAGGAGAGTTTGCAGCGCTCCCGAAGAAACATGTGCCTCAATCCACCACTCCCAACCACTTGGAAGGTACTCATGCTAAAATTCCACACACCAAAAAAGTACCCTTTTTAAAGGCTAGAACAGGTCATCCGGCATGGCAGTCTCCCATCCAATCACAGCCCTTCCGATGCGATCATACTCTGGCAACCCATGCACAGGCTCCTAATATGACAGGCATTACCCAATATTTGGCACGTAGTGAACTTGTAAGGACAGGTCTCACAAAATTTGACGACAAGCCAGAGAGTTTTAGAGCATGGCAGTCATCCTTCCTTAATGCCACTGGCGGCTTGAGCCTGAGTGCTAGTGAGTAGTTGGATTTATTGTCATCATGGCTGGGCAAAGAATCGTCAGAACATGCCCGTAGGATCCGGTTTCTGTACACAAATGACCCAAGCACAGCCCTTAGAATGGTCTGGGCAAGACTCAGGGAGTGTTACTGTGCTCCTGAGGTGATAGAGAAGGCCCTCTTCAGTAAGCTGGAAAACTTTCCTAAAATAGGTAACAGAGACTACCTTAAGCTTAGAGATCTTGGAGACCTTTTAATGGAGTTACTGACAGCCAAAACAGATGGATACTTACCTGGGCTCTCCTACTTAGATACTGCTCGCAGCATCAACCCAATAGTGGAGAAGTTGCCCCACCCTCTCCAAGAAAAATGGATCAACATCGGCTCAAAGTTCAAGAAGACAACCACATGTGGTTTCCACCATTTCCCTTCTTTGTGAATTTTATCTGCAGAGAGGCCAGAATTAGAAATGTTCCAAGCTTTGACCTGGCCAGCTACTGTAGTGGACCCTCAACATATGAGAAGCCCATGTCAAAGTACATAGGTACAAGAATGCCTATATCTGTGCATAAGATGTATGTCACTGCAAAGACCGACATCAGCATAGATGCAGCAAAGAATGAAGAAGATCCCGGAAAACACTGCCCATCCATCATAAGCCTCATCCGCTCGCCAAATGTAGAGGCTTCAGAAACAAGACCGTAGATGAACGCAGAGCCTACCTCAGAGATAATGGGATATGTTTTAGGCATTGCGCCTCTGTTTCCCACACTGAAAGAGACTGTAGGATAGCGTTGAGTTGCAGGGAGTGTGGGAGTGACCGCCACAGCACAGCTATGCACCCAGGTCCTACCCCCACAACGGAAAAGCCAACCATCAAAGATTCTGAGCCCAGAGACGAGAGAAAGGGAACCCTTACTATCGCACCAACGGTGACCTCCATATGCACTGAGGAGTGTGGACAAGGCCTCACAGGACGATCGTGTTCCAAAATACGCCTTGCAAGAGTCTACCCACAAGGACAGCACGACCACTCAGATAACATGTACGCAATACTCGATGACCAAAGTAACCGGTCACTTGCACGTTCAGACTTTTTTGACATATTTGGTGTTGAGAGTAGCCCAGCCCCTTACTCACTGAGAACCAGTGCCGGACTCTTGGAGATGGCAGGAAGGAAAGCAGATGGGTTCTGTGCCGAGGCAGTGAGTGAATGGGTGAGCATAGACTTACCACCACTGATAGAGTGAAATCCCTAACAACCAATCGGAGATACCAACGCCTGAGACAGCACTTCACCATGCCCACCTAAAGCCCATAGCATCATGCATCCCAGCATTGGATCCAAAGGCCCAGATTCCCCTCCTGCTTGGGAGAGATGTGGTGAGGGTGCATAAGGTGAGAGAGCAACTTAACGGGCCACACGATGCCACCTTTGCCCAAAGACTCGACTTAGGCTGGTTGCTAATGGGAGAAGTGTGCCTAGGCCAAGCTCACAAGCCCAACGTAAGCACCTTTAAGGCCAACGTACTAGCAAGTGGACGACCCTCTTTCCTCACTCCCTGCCCAAGTCACATCCATCTGAAAGAGAGAGCGAGCTACGGTGGGGAGCAACAAGGTGATTTCTCTCACACAGCATGGGGTGCTCGGCTGACACCAGAGCTGTCGACAAACTGGGGCACACCGTGTTTGAAAAGACAAAAGATGACGACAAAGGTGCTCTCTCCTTCGAAGACGAAGCTTTCATGAATATTATGGAGAAAGAATTTCACAAAGGTGAGGCGACAGCTGGGTTGCGCCTCTCCCCTTCAAGGTACCCCGGCTTCTTCTGCCTAACAATCACGATCAGGCACTGTCACGCCTCGCATCACTGCGGCGCACATTAGATAGAAAGCCTGACATGAAGGAACAATTCATTGCCTTCATGGAAAAGGTTTTCGAGAGTAACCATGCTGAATTAGCACCTCCACTCAAAGAAGGAGAAGAGTGCTGTTATCTTCCGATTTTTGGAGCTTATCACCCCCAGAAGCCTAGCCAAATAAGAGTAGTTTTCGACTCCAGCGCTCAGCACTGTGGCATCTCACTCAGCAACGTTCTGCTCACGGGTCCAGACATAAGCAACACCCTCCTTGGCGCTTTAGGAAAGAGCTCGTAGCAGTAACCGCAGACATCCAACAGATGTTCTATTGCTTTGTGGTGGAAGAGGACCCTAGGAACTATCTGAGGTTCTTCTGGTATCGCGACAATAACATGTCAAAGGACATCACTGAATACAGGATGCGGGTCCACGTTTTTGGTAACAGCCCCTCCCCTGCAGTCTCCATCTATGGGCTCAGAAGTGCAGCCAAAGAGGGAGAACACAAGCATGGAACGGACACAAGACCGTTTGTGGAGGGACATTTTTATGTTGATGACGGCCTCATAACCTTACCTTCAGAAGCAGAAGCCATCAACCTGCTGAAGCGAACTCAAGCTTCATTATCACAGTCCAACCTGAGGCTGCACAAAATTGCCTCAAACAGTGTAGCAGTGATGAAGGCCTTTCCAACTGAAGTTCTCGCCAAGGGCATTAAAGACTTAGACCTCAGAGATGAAACCATGCCAGCCCAGCTAAGCCTTGGTTTACGTTGGGAAATTGAATCTGACACCTTCACCTTTGCAGTGTCTGTAGGTGACAAGCCATTTACACGCCGTGGAGTGCTGTCAATGGTCAACTCGCTCTTTGACCCTCTCGGCATGGTGGCGCCCGTGACAATTCAGGGATGAGCTCTACTACGAGAACTCTGCAGAGACACGAGCGACTGGGAATCTCCACTCCCCGAAGGCAGGTTAACAGAATGGAGAAATTCTCTCAAAAATCTAAAAAAATCTTCATATCCCACGCACTTACTCACCAGACACACTCTCCAAATCTAAATGCACCGAGTTGTGTGTATTCTCAGATGCGTCCGAGAAAGCTATTGGCGCGGTAGCCTACCTGAGATCCCTGGATGATGAGGGCCAAAGCAACGTGGGATTTGTCCTGGATAAGGACATTTAGGACAGAAATGAGGAGGAATTTCTTCACCCAGAGTGGCGAACCTGTGAAATTCACTACCACAGAAGGCAGTAGCGGCCAATTCATTAAATATATTCAAGAAGGAGTTGGATATATTTCTTAAGGCTAAAGGTATCAAGGTTTATGGGGAGAAAGCAAGGACCGGGTACTGAATTTGGATGATCAGCCCTGATCGCATTGAATGGCGGAGCAGGTTCATGGGGCCGAATGGCCTACTCCTGCTCCTATCTTCTATGTTTCTATGTTTCTGAGGCGGGAGCAGTGTAATCTGCACGGATTTGTGAATTTGATTCCGGGACTGAGGAAGAAACAGTGTAATCCAGGTAGGCATTTGAATGAAATACCTGGACAGAGCAGTTTAATCTTGGTTTCCCTGGGAATAAAATTCGTTGACGGAGACGGGAGTAGTGTAATCGACTGCCCTGGGAAAGATACTGCCCACTGGAGTGGCAGCATATCTTGGTTGCCTGGGAATAAAATACCTGTACTTAGGCGAGAGCAGTGTTTTCTAGGCAGCCCTAGGATTGATTTGCCTGAAATAAGGCGGAACCAGTGAAATCAGGGCGACCCTGGGAATAATATTCCTGCACTGATGGAGGAGCAGAGTTATGTAAGAAGGCTTGGGAATGTAATTACTGTACTGAGGGAGCAGTGTAATCTCGGCGGCCCTGGGAACCAGAATTCTTGGACTGAGACGGCAGCATTGTAATGTAGGGGGCCCTGGGCATGGAATTAATGGATTGAGGCAGGGTTGGTGATAATCTGGTGGTCGAATTAATGAAATAGCAGGAATGAGACGGGAGCTGTGTAAACTGGCCAGCCTTGGGAATGAAAATTCTGCACTGAGGCGGGATCAGTCTAAGCTAGGCTGTCCTGGGAAATACATTCATCGTCTGTGGTGGGAACAAAGCAATAGAGAATGCACTTGGAATGACATGACTGGATTGAGACTGGAGCTATGTAAACATGACAGAGCTTGGAAAGGAATTCCTGGAATCAGGCGGTATTATTGGAATCTGGATAACATTCCGGCTTAGGCTGATAAGTGGAAAGTTACATTTGCGCCACACAAGTGGCCAGGCAATGGATCCACCAACAATAGAGAATCTAACCACCACCCTTTGCCAGAAACAGCATTACCATCACCGAAACCCCCAGCATCAACATCCTGGAGGTCATCATTGACCAGAAACACAACTAGACAAGCCACATAAATACTGTTGCTGCAAGAGCAGGTCAGTGGCTGGGTATTTTGCTGCGAGTGATGCACCTCTTGACTCCAGAGAGCCTTTCACCATCGACAAGGCACAAGTAAGGAGTGTGATGGAATACTTCCACATGCCTGGATGAGTGCAGCGCCAACAACACTCAAGAAGCACAACACCATCCAGGAAAAAGCAGCCCACTTCATTGGTACCCCATCCACCACTATAAATATTCACTCGCTCCACTGCCAGTGTACAGCTGGTGCAGTGTGTAGAATCTAAAAGATGCACTGCAACAAATCGCCAAGGGTTTTTCGACAGCACCGCCATAACACACGACCTCTACCACCTGGAAGGACTAGGGTAGCAGCCACATGGTAACACCATCACCCCCAACTTCCCCTCAACACCATCCTGAATTGGAAATATATTGCAGTTCCTTCATTGTCGATGGGTCAAAATCCTGGATCTCTCTCCCTAACAGCACTGTGGGAGTACTTTCAAGGCACTGACTAGCGGTTCAATAAGGCAGCTCACTACCACGTTCTCAAGGACAATTACATATGGGCAATAAATGCTGGCCTTTCCAGTGACGCCCACATCCCAGTAACCAATAAAGTAAATCTTGGTGAACCTGGCATTGAAATGCTATGTTTGAGGCGGGAGCTGGCAAATCTACGCTGTCCAGTGAAAGAAATTTCTGGATTGAGGCAGGAGGAGTGTAATATAGTCAGCCCTATGGTTGAAATACTGTAGTGTATATACATTTACGAGAGAACTACTTTTACAGCTCCTGTATACTGTAGTACTGACTGTGACCACACTTGTATATAAGCCTTGAGCATGCCTCTGTAACCCCAGTCTTGAGACTAACCTACTTCAGTAAGCACCTGTTGATTGTTAAGTTACAGCATCCATGTAGTTATTTGAAAACACCATGCTCTCAGAATCACAGACCTAACAGTGGCGACGAGTGTCGATTCGAATCTACCTGCAACTCTGCATTTCCCTTCAAGGATTCGCTCCGGGAGGGCGGTGTAAGAAAGTCGAGGCCGGAAGCACGGGCGTCGACCACGAGCAACCGCCCAGTCATCCGGCAGAGAGTGAACATCGCAAGGGAGGCTGTTGAGAGCCGGGCTTTTTTCCCCAGCCACGACGATCCAGCAACAGACTGACAACAGGACAGCGGCGGCTGGATCCAACCGACGGCAGAGAAAAAGCCGAGCAGCGTCAACGGGGTAAGAGAGACGGTGAAGCACACAGGGCGCAGCCGGGGGTTGAAAACCGAGCGGCGTCGAGGAAAAACGAAATGGAGATAAAGAGGGTAAAGCAGCAGCCGGGTTCAGGACCGAGCGGTGGAAACGGGAAAGGCGCACAAAAAAAAAAAAAAACGCGCAGAGCACAGCCAGGTCTCAAGGGCTAAACAGTGTCTGCGGGGAGAAGAAGGAAGAGCGCGGGAGACGGCATTTTTAGAAGCCGCAGTGGAGAAGAAGGGCGAGCGCGGGAAAAAAGGAAAGCATGGGAGACGCCATTTTATGCCAGCGGAGAGGAAGGGGGAGCGGGGGAGACGCCATTTTTGACAGTTAAATCACACACAGGGATGCCGAAGAGTGGCAGTATCTCTATGTTCGACAATGAAGTCGAAGATTGGGCGACATATGTGGAACACATTGAGGTGTACTGCAGGGCGAATGAAGTGCCAGATGCGAGGAAAGCACCGGTTTTGTTAAATTCCATGGGTGCAAAAACTAATGGCTTCCTGCAAAACCTAATAACCACAGAGGAGCCTGTGGATAAGAATTTCGGAAGCATAGTAGAAATCCTACAGAACCACTTAAACCCCACACCGCTGCTGATAGCAGAAAGATTTAAGTTCCACAAAAGGAACCAGCATAAAGACGAAAGTAATGCTGAGTACTTAACGGAATGGTGCAAGCTATCGAAACACTGCCAGTTTGGAGTGGGACTAGCAGATACGTTAAGGGATAAGTTTGTGTGTGGGCTTCAAAGTGAAGGAACCCAGAAACGGATTCTGTCAGAAAAGGATCTTACGCTGGACAAGGCTTTCAGCATGGCAGTATCACATGAAGCAGCCGCAAGGGGCGCTGCAGAGATACCATGGAGACCACAAGAATATGGCACCAATGAAATGTCATATGGAACAGGGAAGTGCTATCGCTGTGGCAGAACAACACATGACCAGATGGATTGTTGGTTCAAGGACCAAGTGTGCAGACAGTGTGGAAAAGCAGGACAAATAGCAAGAGTCTGCAGGTCAGGGAAGAAAACCAACAGCAAGAAATCTCCACAGGAGAAGTACAAAAAGGTACATAAGGTGATGGACAGTAGTTCAGACGAACAGAAAAGTGATACAGACTCCGGAAGCAAGGAGCTAGCTTGTCTGAAACTACATAAGGTAACCAAAACGGAGGATCACCAGACTATCTGGGTCGCACTCAAGATAGACGGAGTCCAAGTGAAAATGGAATTGGACACAGGATCAGCCCTAACAGTCATAAACCAAAGGGACTACAAGCGGCTATTTTCACACATACCCTTGAAAGCTACAGAGATTGTCTTGAAGATGGACACGGGGCAAAAAGTCTACCCCAAAGTAAAAATAAGGGTGAAAGTGATATACAAAGGCTAGGAAATACCTAAAATGGACCTATATGTATTGCCAGATGGAGGACCACCACTACTAGGACGTGAATGGATCCGGAAGATACAATTATATTGGCATTCCATACAGGCACTGAAGGTTGAGGCCAAAAAGGATGATGACGTCACACCTGGACGACTGTCAAAAATGCTAACTGATGCAAAAGAAGTGTTCCAGGAGGGACTCGGAACACTAAAAGGCATAACATCAACGATTAAAATAGCGGAAAATGCAAGCCCAAAGTTTCTTAAGGCCAGACCAGTGCCTTATGCGATCAGACCAGACGTCGAAGCAGAGCTGGAAGGGTTGGAACGTTCAGGAGTACTGTCCAAAGTAGACTGGAGCGAGTGGTTCCTGTAGTGAAGAGGTCGGTGAGTAATACGCCTGGGGAACCAAAGAAGGTCCGCATCAGTGGGGAATTTAAGGTGACAGTGAACTCAGTCCTTCGCACGGCACAATATCCACTTCCACGAATTGAGGATATTTTCGCCTCACTATCTGGAGGTAAATACTTCACCAAAATTGAACTAGCCCAGGCGTACTTGCAAATGGAGGTAGAAGAAGCCTCGAAACAATACCTCACGATCAACACTCATAAAGGTCTCTACTAATACCACCGGCTGGTGTTCGGGGTAACATCGGCTCCGGCTATTTGGCAAAGGTCGTTGGATCAAGTCCTGCAAGGGATTCCAGGGACCCAGTGTTATTTGGACGACATGCTGGTCACGGGTAAAAATGACAGTGATCACCTCGCCAACCTGGAGAAGGTGCTCACTAGATTAAAGGAATATGGGCTACGAGCTAATCGCCACAAGTGCGAGTTTTTCCAGAAGCAGATCTCGTATTGTGGCCACGTTATCGATGAAGAGGGGTTACATATGTCCCCTGAAAAGGTTGAGGCAGTAGTCAAGGCTCCAGCACTGGATAATGTGTCACAACTGAGGTCGTTCCTCAGGCTGGTAATCTACTACCATAAGTTCTTACCAAATTTGTCTACGGTATTACACCCACTGAACACCCTACTGCAAACAGGGGTACAATGGAAGTGGAATGACGAACGTAAACGAGCTTTCCAGAAGTGCAAAGAATTGATCACATCAAAAGAGGTGTTGGCATGTGATGCATCGCCCTATGGTATTGGAGCGGTGCTGTCGCACAAATTCCCAGACGGGTTGGAGAGGCCAGTAGCCTTTGCGTCTCGGTCACTAACGTCAGCTGAGCGTAACTGTGCCCAGATTTACAGGGAGGCCCTCAGCCTCGTATGGGGAGTAAATAAATTCAACCACTATCTGCATGGGCAGAAGTTCACCTTGATGACTGATCACCAACCACTTGTCTCCATCTTTAATCCAAAGAAGTGCGTTCCGGTGATGACTGCACAACGGTTACAAAGATGGTCCCTTTTTCTAGGGGCGAACCAATATGAAATATAATATAAAGGCACGAAACAGCTTTGAAACGCTGATGGGCTATCACGCCTGCCACTGCCTACTGTGGAGGAAGCACCAGCAGTGGAACCTATCGAGATATTTTATTCGTCAATAATTGAATGATTGCCAGTAACTAATGTGGATATAGAGAAGGAGACCCGCAATGATCCGACACTGTCTCGGGTATATGATTTGACAGTGAGGAATGGCCAACACATGGTGACTCACTGTTGTCAGCATTCTCATCCAGAAGAGAACAGCTGTCAGTATGCCAGGGGACAGTGATGTGTGGATCCCGAGTGGTGATTCCACCCAAGTTAAGGGAGAGAGTGCTAAATGAGCTTCATGAAGGTCATCTGTGAGGGGAGAAAATGAAAAGCCTTGCTAGGGCTTATGTGTGGTGGCTGAGGATCGATCACAAATCGAGGACCTAACCAAGAGCTGCTCAGGATGCCAGAAGGTCCAAAATGCACCACCACATGCCCCTCTACACCCATGGGAGTGGCCCTCCTCTCCATGGCAACGGGTGCATATTGATTTTGCTGGTCCATTCATGGAATCAATGTTCCTAATAGCAGTGGATGCTCACTCGAAATGGCCTGAGGTGATACAAATGTCCTCAACCACTACAGAGAAAACGATTGCAGTCCTACGGACCATATTTGCCAGGAACGGCTTGCCAGAGCAGATTGCTCTGATAATGGACCACAGTTTGTGTCCGCAGAGCTTCGGAAATTTATGAGAAGGAATGGGGTAAGGCATTACACATCCGCCCCGTATCATCCAGCCACAAATGGATTGGCTGAGAGGTTCGTACAAATGTTTAAAAAGGCGATAAAGGCCATGTGCGATGACGAAATTCCACTACAGCATAAGGTGGACAATTTCCTATTAGCCTACAGAAATGCGACACATGCAGTTACCAACCAGACCCCGGCCATGATGTTCTTTAACCGAAGGTTGAGATCTCGTCTGGATTTGCTCAGACCCAATGTGTGAAGAAATGTTAAGGATAAACAATTCCAGCACATCAATGAAAAGCCGACAAGGAGCTTCAATGTAGGACAACCACTCTTGGCCCGTGACTACCGAAGAGAGAAATGGCAACCCGGAATGATATGCAGAAGGCAGGGGCCATTAATGTACACAGTGGATGTCGGGGAGAACATTGTGAGATGCCACGTCGATCAGATATTAGCGTCACAGGAATGAGTCAACCCCATGTCTCGAGTACCTGCGGATGAACCCGACATACTGGTAGCATCTACCTCAGAACCAGTAGCAGTGTAAACTGATGAACTAACCGACGAAAAGGGGCCAGAATGGCCTCTGCACCAAGAACAAGAACCTCAGGGAAGGCGCGATCCAGAAAGGATCAGGAAGCCACCCCAAAGACTGAATCTATAAATGGACTATTTTTGTTTAATGTGCATGTTAAAGTGTTAATTGTTATTTGAATATTATGGGTACTGCTAATCAAAAAGGGGAGGAATTGTAGTGTATGTACCTTTAAGAGAGAACTACTTTTACAGCTCCTGTATACTGTAGTACCGGCTTTGACCACACTTGTATATAAGCCTTGAGCATGCCTCTGTACCCCCAGTCTTGAGACTACCCTACTCCCGTAAACACCTGTTGATTGTTAAGTTACAGCATTCGTGTAGTTATTTGAAAACATCATACTCTCAGAATCACGGAGCTAACAAATACCTTGACTGAGGTGGGAGCAGGGAAATCTAGGCGGTCCATGGAATTACATTTCTTGATTCAGATGGGAACAGTTTAATCTGGGCGGCTGTGAAAATGAAATAACTGGACTGAGGAGGGAACAGTGTAATGTAGGTACCCTGGGAATTGAATTCCGTGATTGAGGAGGTATCTGTGTAATCTAGGCGGCCCAGAGAAATAAACTCCTGGCTTGAGTTGGGAGCAGTGCAATCTACCTGTTACAGGGAATAAAATTCCTGAACTCAGATTGGAGCAGTGTAATGAAGGCCTCCCTGGCAATGATTTTCCCGGAATTAGGTGGGTCAGTGTAACCTAGGCGGTGCAGGGATTTAAAACCCTAGTCTGAAGCGGGAGCATTGTATCTAGGTGGTCCGGGGAATAACATTCTTGTACTGAGGTGGGAGCAAGGTATTTGAGCTGGAACTAGGAATGCAATTCCTGGATTGAGGAAGGAGCAATGCAATCCAGCCGGTCCTAGGATTGAAATTACTGAACTGAGGTGGGAGCAGTGTAATCTAGCAAGCCTGGGAATGATATTCCTGGACTAAGCCATCAACAGTTTAATCCCGGCAGTCCGGGGAATAGATACAAAGTAATCTAGTTAGCCCAGGGAATGTAATTCCTGGGTTGAAGCCGGTACAGTGTCATGTGTCATTACAATCTTTCCATCACTGAGTTCATCGCTAAGATCCTGCCGTTTAGGAACGTTTATTGATGGTGAATATCTTTAACCTGATGGTCTGGGTTTGAATAAATCAGATAACAAGTTTGGGGCAATCCTGCCTTCTTCCTTCTTTTATTCAACCAGTTTTCTGTAACTTGCTCGTCAATTGTTCTCGGGTTTTGTTCAAAACAGAAAGAGAAACTCCATTCTCTTTGTTCTATCTGTAATTTATGGGGGGCTGAAATATTCCGCATTCGCTCACTTTTAACATGAAACTGTGTACAATATCGTTAGATAGATTGTGTTGCAGTAAAGTGTTGTTGTAACAAGAATCAATTAATCTGTTTGTTCAATGACTGTAATTAATGCCAGTTACAGTGGGACCTAATGATGTCACTGGGGGATTTTGCTCTGCTATAAATAAGGAGCTCCCTTCATTGTGTCACCTCACACAGTCAGCACGCTGCCTCCAGCACAAAGACCACCAGCGACTCACAGAATGGAAGACATGGCTGTGCCACCTCCCCCGCCACCGCCCCTTCCAGATAATTGGCTTGAAAATATGCAGACATTAAAACTATGTTATGAAATACGAAAGATTTACTATCCCCTCCTCGCTGTTGTTGGTGTTCCGAGTAAGTATCAATGCCCAGTTATAAATTGCATAATAGTAAGAATTTATATTACAGTGTAATATGATTTTTTTTATTAATGATATTCTGTGTTTCAATTTTTTGAATCATCTAAGTCGTATGAATGCAAGTCTTTCTTTCTTTATGTCGTTGTTAATGCATGGGTTGTTGTACAAAAGTGCTCGAACAGCCTCACTACAGTTGGTGCTCCAGTTAAGACTTAATTCTGTAAATTATGTATAACAGAATTACTAATCTTGTAATTTTCTCCACAACCCCGGCAGCCCTCGCTGCTGTTGGTGTCCCTAGTACGTCTCTGTACCCAGCTTTTAATTCTGTAAATAATGCTGAACTGTATTTCTTTCCTTCTTCCCATATTCCTTGTCATTCCCCATGCTTTCGGCGCCGCTGTACGCTACTAATTCTGAACGTGATATGGTGTTACCTAAATTGCAATAGTCTATGTTCATTTCAAGCAAAAATATCGGACCCGGACTCATTATTTAACGAATTTACTTCTGTTATCCACACTGAACTTTTCTATCAGATCAGAAGAATGTTTGCTTGGTTTAGGAGACTTAGCACCTAATGGCAAAGGTCATCGACCTGAAACAGTAACTCTGTGTCTCTCTCTCCACAGGTGCTGCCTCACCTGCTGAGTATTTACATCATTTTTTTGCTTTCATTTCAGATTTCCAGTATCAGCAGTATTTTGCTTTTGTTTTCGTCTGATGCTCGGTATGGTTATTTAAACAGTGTCATAGGAAGAAAATCCTGGCAGGCCATATACATGTCTTTAAATGTGTGAAATATCAGCTAATCATTCAGTTCCAGTTACTGACTCCTTTTCCACCAACTCCAGTTCTGCATTAATGGCACTGCTTCTATAGGTTGGAATGAGATTACAAGTATAATTTATATTCTCATAAAATGTTCATTTAGCCAGATTTCAATAGTTGATTGCAATTTTGATTTGATTTTACAATTGAGTCAAATACCCATCTGTCACATTTCAGTGGATCTCTGAGACCCAGAGTGGTTCTCTATTGCCTCCTGCTGTACTTCAGGATAAACAATCGCAGCTGAGGTAAAGATAATCCTTTGATATTTTCTCTTCTAATATTTTCTGCACATAGTTGGAAACCAACGTGTGAAATATAAGGATAATAACTATCTCCGTTTGTGCTCAGATACTTAACAAAACCGTTCGGCAGCACATTGCCTGTTGGATAATTCAACTGAATTCGATGTTGATAAACACATTTACTGAGGCATGCACTGTCAAATATAACTATTTATTATAATTTAGATTATTTGAAAATATTCCTTTCAATGAGCTACAATTTGTATGTTTCAAAAAAATGCGATAATCCCAATCTTCAAAGCACCTCTACAGCCTTTTTGTCTTCATAATGGCAATTCACTTGTATTTATCTTAACATTATCGTATTACATTCGTACATTTTAAATACAGTTGCCTGTAATTATTGCACGCCATCTTTGCAGTTTCTGTATGTTGCTATTGAAGTCATTTACTGTTCTATATATAAAGGATGGTCAAACCAAGATCAGCAATCCAAGCGGGAATTCAACATACCTTACACAGGGCATTGAAGCTAACTGCACCTCTGAAAATGCTGACTGATCCTGGGACACGAAGTCTTGTAAGAAAATAGGAACATAGGAATTGGAGTAACCCATTTATCCCCTCAAGCCTGTTTCGCCATTTAATGAGATAATGGCTGATCTGCGACTTAACTCCATATACCCGACATTGCCCCATATCCCCTAATAAATCTGGTTAATAAAATCTATCAATCTCAGATTGAAAGTTAACAATTGATCTAGCATCAATTTCGGTTTGCGGAAGTGAGTTTCAAACTTCTACCACCCTTTGTGCTTAGAAGTGTTCCTGATTTCACTCCTGAAAGGTCTGGCTCTAATTTTTAGATGCTGCTCCTTAGTCCTAGAATCCTCTGCCTCTGCCTATCTACCAATCTGTCCGTCTTAATATCTTGAAAACTTCGATCAGATCACCCATTTACCGTCTAAATTCTAAAGAATTCATTCCTAATTCGTGTAATTTCTCCCCATAACATAACCCTTGGAGTCCGGGTGTCATTCTGGTATACATACGCTGCACTTCCTCCAAGCCCAATATATCCTCCCTAAGCTGTGGTGCCCAGAAATGCTCACACTACTCCAGATGTTGTCTAACCAGGTCTTTGTGTAACTGCAGCATAACCTCTACCGCTTGTATGCTCGTGCTTTAGGTACAACATCCAGCATTCCATTAGTGTTTCTGATTATTTTCTCTACCTGTCGATGATATTTTAATGATCTTTATAGATGCTCCCCCGCTCTTTGGACGGCCACTCTTTTTACCTTTTCACCATTTAGAAAGTACACTGTTCTATTCTTTTTATGTACTAATTGGAAAACATCACATTTGACAACGTTAAAATCCATTTGCTACAGTTTTGCCCATTCATTTAACCTATCGATATTCCTATGTAATTTCTTGCTTTCATCTACACTGCCTACATTGCTGCCTAACTTTGTGTCATCCGCAAAATTTGGCGATATGATGTTCTATGCCATCATCTACGTCGTTAATAAACATTATGAATATTTGAGGCCCTATCTGGTGGTTGGAATGTGTCACACTTTAGAGTCATTGGCCTAGAAATTGAGTGCCCTTAGCGCCGATTTTGCGGCGCTAGAGGGCCTAGCGCTGCAATTGGCGCCGGCGCCGAAATTGCCTGGGGCCCTTCCGCCGCGGTAGACCGGTAGCGCTGCGCCGGCACCGATGACGTCATCGGTGTGCGCAGCGTCCCGGTTGCCGTGGTAACCCGGCCCCAAGCCGAAATTCAGTTGCGGCCGCCTCGCCAGTGGCAGCCGCAACTAAGACTCCGGCAAACGAGTGCTGCCGGAGTCTGCGCCGGCGCTTTAAGGAGGCGCGGCGGCCGGCCGCTTTCCCGCCGGCCGCCTGCCCGCAGCTCCCTCACCGGACTTCTCCTCCCCCCCCCCCGGAACATATGCAAGCCCGGCACTTGTCCGAGGTGCCGGGCTCATTTTTGAGGAGATTTGCGCGGGCCGCGGCCGGGTGCAGGCAGCTCCTCCTTAACGGAAGGAGGAGGCCTGCACTTCCCCAGCCTGCCGCACCGCATCGGGTGCCGCAGCGCCGGAATTGCGGCGCGAAACGGCAGTTAGCGCCCTTTTCCAGGCGCTAAGACCCTTCAGTAGCGCCGGCAGCCGTTTGGGCGCGGCGCCACTGAATTTTTGGCGCGCGCAGGGGACTTAGCGCCGGCACTAACTTCCGGCGCTAAAGCCCTGGCTAAGCCAAAACTCAATTTCTAGGCCATTACTTTATTTGTTACTCTCATTTTATTGACGTTAACGTTATTGAATAACTGTCTCTGATTCAATATTAGTTTCCTTGGGATTTGCGGCATGCTATGCTCTTCATCTACTGTAAATACTGACACAAAGTCTTTTTTCAACTAGTCGGCCATTTCCATATTATCATTAACAATATCACCGCTTTCAGATTTTATGGGTTTAGCATTGCTCCTGACTACCTTATTTTCCTAATATAATTGTAAAAATTATTTGTGTTGATTTTGATATACCTTGCAAGTTTCTTTTCATAATACCCGTTGTAGCTATTTTTATCTGTTGTGTTACCCTTTGCTGTTCTTTGTATCTTTCCCATTCGCCACCATCTGTGCTACTTTTTGCATTTTTATAGGCTTTGGCCTAGAAATTCACTGGCCTTAGCGCCGCTTTTGAGGTGCTAGAGGGCCTAGCGCCGAAGTTATGGCCAGTTTAGAAATTGATAGGGGCCCTAAATCGGCGTTAGGCCGGTAGCGCTGCGCCGGCACCGATGACGTCATCGGTGTGCGCAGCGTCCCGGTTGCCATGGTAACCCGCCCGAACTCGGAAATTGAGTTGCGGCCGCCTCGCCCGTGGCAGCCGCAAGCAACGTTCTGGCAGAGGTGCCTTACAGAACTTTGCGCCGGCGCATTAAAGGCCCCGCGGCGGCCGGCCGCTTTCCCGCCGGCCGCCTGGCCGCAGCTCCCTCCCTGGACTTCCCCACCCCCCCGGAACAGAAGCAAGCCCGGCACTTGTCCGAGGTGCCGGGCTCATTTTTAAAAAGATTATCGCCGGCCGCGGCCGGGTGCAGGCAGCTCCTCCTTAACGGAAGGAGAAGGCCTGCACTTCCCGAGCCTGCCGCACTGCAGCGGGCGCCGCAGCGCCGGAATAGCACCGCAATGCGGCGCGTGGCGCCAGTTTTGAGGCGCTGAGACCCCTCAGTAGCGCCGGCAGCCGTTTGGGCGCGGCGCTACTGAATTTTTGGCGCGCGCAGGGGGACTTAGCACCGGCAATAACTTCCGGCGATAAAGCCCTCGCTGCGCCAAAACCGAATTTCTAGGCCTTTGGCCTAGAAATTGAGTTTGCGCTGCGCCAGGGCTTTAGCGCTGGAAGTTAGCGCCGGAAGTAAGTCCCTTTGCGCGCGCCAAAAATTCAGTAGCGCCGCGCCCAAACGGCTGCCGGCGCTACTGAAGGGTTTTAGCGCCTGAAAACTGGCGCAACGCGCCGCATTGCGGCGCTATTCCGGCGCTGCGGCACCCGCTGCGGTGCGGCAGGCTCGGGAAGTGCAGGCCTCCTCCTTCCGTTACGGAGGAGCTGCCTGCACCCGGCCGCGGCCCGCGCAAATCTCTTCAAAAATGAGCCCGGCACCTCGGACAAGTGCCGGGCTTGCATCTGTTCCGGGGGGGGGGGGGAGAAATCCGGGGAGGGAGCTGCGGGCAGGCGGCCGGCGGGAAAGCGGCCGGCCGCCGCGGGGCCTTTAATGCGCTGGCGCAAACACATGTTGGACTCTGTTGCCAGAGTCTTAGTTGCGGCTGCCACGGGCGAGGCGGCCGCAACTGAATTTCGGCGCTGGGGCCCGTCGGCATGGCAACCGGGACGCTGCGCACACCGATGACGTCATCGGTGCCGGCGCAGCGCTACCGGTGCAACGCCGCTTTAGGGCCCCAGGGAATTTTTGAACTGGCCATAACTCTGGCGCTAGTCCCTCTAGCGCCTCAAAAGCGGCGCTAAGGCTAGTGAATTTCTAGGCCTTTGGCCTAGAAATTCACTGGCCTTAGTGCCGCTTTTGAGGCGCTAGAGGGCCTAGCGGCGAAGTTATGGCCAGTTTTGAAATTGACAGGGGCCCTAAATCGGCGTTAGGCCGGTAGCGCTGCGCCGGCACCGATGACGTCATCGGTGTGCGCAGCGTCCCGTTTGCCATGGTAACCTACCCGAACTCGGAAATTGAGTTGCGGCCGCCTCGCCCGTGGCAGCCGCAAGCAACGTTCTGGCAGAGGTGCCTTACAGAATGTTGCGCCGGCGCATTAAAGGCCCCGCGGTGGCCGGCCGCTTTCCCGCCGCCCGCCTGGCCGCAGCTCCCTCCCCGGACTTCCCCCCCCCCCCCGGAACAGAAGCAAGCCCGGCACTTGTCCGAGGTGCCGGGCTCATTTTTAAAAAGATTATCGCGGGCCGCGGCCGGGTGCAGGCAGCTCCTCCTTAAGGGAAGGAGGAGGCCTGCACTTCCCGAACCTGCCGCACCGCAGCGGGCGCCGCAGCGCCGGAATAGCGCCGAAATTCAGCGCATAGCTCCAGTTTTCAGGCGCTAACAGCTTTCAGCAGCGCCGGCAGCCGTTTGGGCGCAGAAGTAGTGAATTTTTGGCCCGCCCAGCGCGACTTAGCTCCGGCACTAACTTCCTGCGCTAAATCCGTCGCTGCACCAAAGCCCAATTTCTAGGCCTTTGTCTTTTATTTCCATGCTGTCCCTTACGTCTTTAGTCGTCCAGGGCTGTTTTTGACAAATAGAACCCGTGCCCCTCAGGGGTATAAACTGGTTCTGTATCGGATTCATTATTTTTGAACATTGCCACTGATTGTCTGTTGTTTTGCCCATTAACAGCTTTGCCCAGTTGACTGTGGACAGTCTCTGCCTCGTCCCGTTGAAGTCGGCCTTACTGAAACCTACAAACTTAGTAATGGTTTTGCGTTTCTCTTCATTGAACTCGATCATGTTATGATCACTATTAGAAAAAGTTTTCCACACCGTTAGGATTTTAAGTAAATCTGGCTCACTAGTAGATTACAAATCTAACATGCCAAGCCGCTTGTTGGTTAGAGAGCCTATTGTTAGTGAACACTATCCCTGACAAACTCAATAAATTCACTACCTATCTGAAATTTGCTAATCTGCTTTTCCCAATCTATTCCTGAGATGCTCTAGTCCTTTGCATCCCTGCTACCTCAGCTGTTGCTTATTTTATGCTGGGCTAAAGGTAGATCTATCATTTCATCTCTCATTGAACAAACATCTGTTACTTTCATGTATTTATTCTCATTTCATTTATTGATTCATTATTCTGACAAAAACGACTCAGAGCTTCAAAGGTAATAGAATTAGATTATATCAATGAATGTCGGTAATTAATTGCACATTTCACACCGAATTGCATGAAACTGCTCTTTTTGCTGTCAGCCTAATATAAAACTTCCCCGTGTATTTCCCTTCCACACAGTTAACTTAATAACCATTGTGATCCTGTCTCGGGGAAAGTGCGGTCTCTCCACATGTGTCACTCACTACCTGGTGGCCATGGCAGCATCGGATCTACTGGTCGTTATCATCGATCTGATATTGAGGCAGATTCCGATGTCTTATAAGAAACCGTTTGCACCTGTCTATTCTATCCCCGTGTGCAATATCCATGCCGCCCTGCTTTATGCAGTCACAGACTGTTCTGTCTGGTTCACTGTCACCTTCACCTTTGATCGTTTTGTGGCAATTTGTTGCCAGAAGCTGAAAAGAAAATATTGCACCAAGAAAACGGCAGCTGTGGTTCTTGGAACAGTGACTGTGCTGAGCTGTTTAAAGAACGTTTTCTGGTATTTTATGTTGTCACATGAATATGGGCTAGCGAACACCCCCTGGTTTTGTGATGTAACATTCGATGTTCAGTTTTCACCGATCTGGGTAGCAATCGAGCTCCTTCATCATATTCTCACCCCGGGTGTCCCATTTGTCGTGATCCTGCTGCTCAATGCTGTCACCATCAGACACATTTTAGTGTCCAGCAGAGCCCGCAGGAGACTCCGGTGTCCCAGCAGTGGGGAGAGTCCCAGAGACCCAGAGATGGAGAGCCGAAAGAAATCCATCATTTTACTGTTTGCTATTTCGTGCAATTTCATCCTGTTATGGTCACTGCTTATGGTGTATTCTATATATAACCGGGTGTGGCGATTGGTTGATTATGTTGTATCTCTACCTATATATTTTCCAGATTTGGGACAAATGCTCCAGCTCCTGAGTTGCTGCACAAACACTTGCATTTATGCCGTGACACAGACTAGGTTTAGACAGGAGTTGAAAAATGTGGTGAACTATCCCTTTACTTTAATTGTAAAACTCATTAAAGGATGAGAATAACTGAAGAAGTTCCTGCATCAGAACTGAATCCCGCCTCATATTCTGTCCGACCCTATCTCACCCGCGGGGCCAATGATATACGTTAGTACTAGCTGGGGGGGCCCAGCATTGCCAGGGCAGTTTAGAGGGCCACGCGGTTGACGGCCGGCCGCTGCCGCTCCCCCGCTGTGTGTCTCAGGCCGCGCGGTTGTAGGCCGTCTGCTGCCGCTCCCCCACTCTGTGTCTCAGGCCGAGCGGTTGTGAGGCCCGGCACGAGTGACCCCAACTCAACTCCCGCTCTGGCGGGCCGACGCAGCTGCCCTGCTCGCTGTTGAGGAAAAGCAGGGGAAAAAAAGGCGGCTATGTTTGGGGAGGCTGCAGGATTATGTCCCGCCCGTGACGCACCGATTGGTCAACCATCAGGTCACTGAATGGTAGGATTGGTCAACAATTACGTCACTCAACGCTAATGAGTGGTAGGATTGGTCAACCACTAATGAGCGCATTTTTGAACTTTTTTTGTATACTGTCCGAACTCTTTTGGCTGACCAAAAAGTAGTTATACCTATGACACTCCCCTGATCATCAGCTTTCTTTTGATATAACATATGTGTAGGTACGCTCTATAACTTTTGAGTGTATAGCGGACAGACAGACAGACAAACCAACCACTTTATTATTTTAGAAAAAGATACTGACCTGGATTACCAAAGTTTTTAGCTGCCCTGGCTGCTGTATAATGGCTGACAGATCCCTGAGCTGAGAACGGTTAGTCCCGCCCACACACACACCGATTAGTCAACCATCAGGTGACTGAACTGTAGGATTGGTCAATCATCACGACACAGGATTGGTCGACCTTGACGTCACTCAATGCTAATGAGTGGATAATGAGTGGAATTTTGAAGGTTTTTTGTATAATGTGCAAACAATTTTTGTGCGACAAAAAAGCAAATACGCTTATGGCCGTTCCGGAATCATAAGCTTTCTTTCAACGTTCTATAACTTTCAATTGTATAGCCCGACAGACAGACAGATGTACCGCTTTTACATATAGACTAGCTGGGGGGAGCCCGGCTTTGCCAGGGCTGTTTTGGGCTGGGCAGTTTAAATCGAGTGCCAGGCTTTGGGCCCTGTCTGTGTCCCTCTGTGAATCTGCTGGCGGGCAACATTTCTACCTTTTAATACCTTGAAAGATGAAAGTGAAAGTACTTATAAAACGTTTTTGGTAAATCTTATGTTATTTTTAAAAGAAAAACTAACTTTTTCAAAGCTGGATAAGGAGAGTAGTTTGAGCTGCAAGCAGTGAAACAATGGCTGGCAGATCCCTGAGATGAAAACGATTAGTC